>NC_047529.1:85413411-85717188 GCF_012275295.1 Melopsittacus undulatus | reverse complement strand
AATAATCCTTTCAGCAAGTTAACTGTCTGATGATTCAAGCTGTGTTAATCTGCCTACACCTTCACCCTGTAAGGAACAGTAATTGAAGTGGAATTATAATGCCTGTAGTAGATACTTGTGCTAGTGTGTACAATGGATTCTGTCTAGTAACAGAAAAAAGTAGTAATGTCTATAGAAACATACAGTGCTGTACAAATAGATGCATTCTTCTGCAAATTTCTAGAAGGTCCTGTTATTCTTCTGCTTTGGTACAATTGTAATCATTTTCAATTGTAATTGTATGGTGAAAAGAAGGTCTGTTTGAAAGTGGAGCAGTGTTGCTTGAGTGCCAGGGTATACCTTCACAGGTTTAGTCTTGGTTGATTGGTTTGTAAATATGTTTCCAGAGTGCTAATATAATTTTTTAAACTGAAATAATTAATATGCAAGCATCTATAAAGCAAAGTAAAATAATTGTTTCTGGCTAAAAAAAAAATTGTTTGAAATTAAGGACTTCAATAGTAAATTAAATATGTCTTTTAGATTGTTCAGAACTGGGTTTGTAATATCCTTTATTTTTTTTTTCTCCCCTCTCTTCCTATTAAGGTCCTTGATGCAACAACACTCAGCACTGGTACTCGAATCAGATGGTTTGCCATATGTTTTGTTGCTGGCATCGTGTGTTCTTTTCTTGTAAGTAAGAGGTTTTTTTCCTTGCACTTTATTACTGTTCTACAATGGAAGTTCATTCATATTCATACTTTATCTGTGATTCTGTGTTTGCCTTATCCTATATCCTAAATTTTGTATCCATAAATTTAAATGGACCTTAAGTGTATAATTAGCATGTAGTGACTGTTCTGTAAATTATTATTTTGACCATCTTTCTTCCATTCACAGCAGAGAGCTTTCTTATTGTGGTCTGATAAAATTTCTTACTAAAAGGTTTGAACGTTGACAAAATATGCTGTTCTTTTAGTTAAGATTTGTGAGTGGCATACAATGAAAGTTATCCATTGTGTACCCATCTTATTTTTATTCTGTCCCTTAAATGGGAGAAGGGGAAAGCTTGAAAGGTTTTTAAAGTATGAAGAAACCACAAGTGTAACCTGTCACACTCACAAATCAATAGGTGGTGACTCTGGTAGCATGTTGACACTTGAAAAACCTGCTGCACTCCTTTTGATCTTACAGTCAGCAAATCTTTGTTCATTCTTGAACTTGTCTTGGCAGTAGGCTTAAGCCTGCAGTTGAGAGTTGAGATTTGTTAATTGATTTGGTCTATCAGAAGCTGACACAAGTAACTTGCAGTACAAAACAGTTAAACAGGTCTTCATCTGCATGTAGAGTACCAGAGGCAGGTGAAGTAACACTGTGAAGTAGGCAGACTGCTGGGTTTGGATTTCTTTTTTTTTTTTTTGTTTTTGGGGGGGTGGGGGTTGGTGGTTTTGTTTTGTTTTTCAGTATGAAGTAGAATGTTGGGTCCTCTCACAGCATGACTTTTGATGTAGGCCAGACAGCAGTTTTTGGCTAATGGCTGTGGCTGACATTTGCAGGTTTTGTGGAAGCACTCAGGCAGATTGTTTTGACTTGTAATGTGTTTTGGTAATAGGATGGAGAAACTTGTCCAGTTTGTATTAGTTTCTGGGTTTGCCATTATTCAAATGACTGCTGCTGCTCTTCCATTTACCATGACAAGTTTTTTAACCAAGGATACTTAAGTAGTGACAAGAAGAAGCAATAGTGTAGGAGCAATCTCTTGATTGAGGCACTCAGTTAGAGATAGCCACTTACTGGATTCTCCTGCAGCTGGAAGCTCCTGATTCTTCATCAGAATTTTTGGTTTGTTAGGCTTTCTGAAACCCAGAGGTAACCCAGGACAATTTCTGGTCTTACCTATGATAGGTCTTATTTAAGTGACAGCTCAATAAAGAAACTGTAGACTGGTATTCTTCATATTGATATCTATGCTAAGTACAGTGATACAGACTCTGGCCAGGGGACAAGTTCTAGGAAGAGAGCTCAAGGCTGGGTTAAAAGATTCCTTTTTTTAAACTAACTTAAGCATTATTTGGTTGACTCCCCTCCCCTCAGTTTTTTTTCTCAAGTTGTATTTAACCAGTGTAATCACTGCTGTGTCTGTGCTTTAGCACCAATTTTTGGGTAGTTAACATCACTCTTTTTGCTGCTATTCTTTTAATGTTCAATCTTTGTGCCTATTCTACATCACATCATGTGAAACTGTGAAACCACAGATAAAAGGCTTTAGGATCTTGGTTTCCTCCAGTTTCCTTGAGTCATTCAGAGCTTGATAGGAGGCAAAACTCTGAATAGTGTGCTTGTGGACCTTGTGTTTTGGGGAGTTCAGAGGCAGCTCCCTAGCTAAGCTTTGTCACATGAAACGGAGAGCTGGAAACTCCACCTTCCTCTGGTTCAGATTATGGATCTTTTGGTGTATTTATTATGTTATAGGCTGACCAAAATGGCAGGTGGTATTTTTTCTTTAGTCTTTGCAAAGTGCCCATAGGCTTTCCTTGTAGAATATAATTGCACTGTTTTTTTGCAGTGTTTCATGGTTGCTTGTACCTGTGGTGTCTGTGTGAACAGACACCACAGATTCCCACTGAAATTGTAGTTGGGTACAATATAGTTCTCCCTGATCATCTTAGGGACTGCAATTAGCAGAGGCTTTGGATTTTTTTGTGCTTTGTAGAAATAAGATGTCTGCAGGTAAGAGTTCTAAAAGCCTCAGTGTGAATCTAGACTGACAGTCCAGGTTGTTGATTGGAGGAGAAACATGGTGGATATAGCGTGGTTTTATGATACTTTATCCTTTGTGTGCAGAGGTGTATGATGTGTGGTTGGGAATTGTAACAAAAATGAATGTGCCATATATATAAACAGTACAAATAAATGTTAAAAACAATATAAATAAACATTGTCTAGTTGTAAAAAACATTGTGAAATATAGTAAACGAATACATTGTTTTGCCACTAGGTGTCAACAGAAGTATGCTAAATATTGACTGCTGTGAATCTGAAAACAACATAGTCCACTGGTATATGTCAGAATGTCACACTTCATAGTCTGAAAACATATGTATAGACTATAAAATATAAATAAATGGATTTAACTGTTTACAACCATACAAATATCTTTTCTAGGGAACAGCATTGCTATGGCTCCCAAAGGGGATCAAACTTTTTGCTGTGTTTTACACCCTGGGAAACATTGCTGCATTAGCCAGGTACGATTTCTTAAATACTGTTATTAGAAAAGTAGCCTCCTTTTCATCTATGCTTCTATTTGCTTTCACTCTAAAATGGTGTCTGTTGGCTATAAACAAGATTGTTTCCATATTGAAACGTTAATAACAAAATATTGTTTATCTTACTGTTTTAAGATAAACATAATTAGTGACTATCAGGTATACTGATACGCTGGCTGAATGTTTGTACATTTGACAATTAAGTCCTTCTGCCAGTTACAGGGGTACCTCAGTTTCAGGGACAGACTGGTAGTCTGCCCATTGCCTGTATGCTTTGATAGTGAAAAGACCTTTTTGCTTTTAACAGAGAGATCATCCTGGTTTTAGGAAAACTCATTGAAGATGGAAAGGTTCAGGTAATCCTCATTTTGCCTGTAAAGCCTGGCACAATCCAAAAATCATTTGCAGTATATTTTTAAACTCTTGTGGTTGGATCTATGCAGTGTATCCTACAGCAGTTAGTCTTAAAAAGTTTGCAAAAGGGACCTCCTAGGATCTAAAACTCTTCTTTCACTGTTTGAAAGACCTGCAAGAAACAACTTAATGTCAATAAAGCATTTTCAGTTTCTGTTTGAACTTCTGTTACTGTTACAGCATAGTTAAAGCATGGTCATGGGACTCAAAACGGATGGATCTGGTTCTTTACTTTCATGGACTGTTATTTCAATCAAGTCAGTTTCTTGAGTCCAAGCATTGTAAATCTCTTAAAAATCAAGCAATGTGACATTGACATTTGAGAAATGTGATGGTATACTGCTTTTTCTCAACAAATGTTTTGGGGGACAAAAATGTTTCTACTGGTATTGAGTCTCATTTGTATAAATATTCCATCTCATACTAAAACAAGACACTAACTAACTGATTTTTTATCCTAGTTCTTCAGGTTTGATTGTGCTTTTTTGGTCTTAATTTTGAGGCCAGCAGACAAGATTAAAAAATACTTAGTAAAAGTTCGTTTGGATTGCAGTGAATTTAGGTTTTTTTTTTTTCTATTGATATAACTTTTTCCATTTAACATGGACTTTTGAAGTCATTCTACACAACTTCAAGAAGAAAAAAAAAAGGTGAAGGTGATAAATGCATGAAGTTGCTGTTTGGAAGCATCTGAGTGTAGAAGATCATGGGTTTCAGCTTGGGAAATTTTTGTTTTTTTCTAAAAAGAGTATTTTGTATTTTTGCATTTTCTACAAACAATGGCTTCAGTGACAGGGAAGGAAGAGACTCATCAGAATATTTGAAGCCAAATAATTCCTATTATGGTTGTGAATTCTTAGTTCACCTTGCATTTCTTTGCGTGAACAGTTACAGCATACTGTTGCTGATGGTTTTTATTCTCCCTTCAAGTTAACCGCAGAGTAGAAGAAAGCAGCTGAAATTAATACAAACTACTGAACCTTACTTTTGTTTTGTGCTCAGTGAATTTGGGCAGAGTTAGAACTTCCTTGTGATCTTGATTGTAGCTACTTGCATGCTGCCTGGGTAAGAAGTTTACTGTTGAACAGAAATGTCCTACAGAAGTTTGGTCTTTGTATTCGTTGCATTCTTTTGACAAGTCGGTTCTTAAAGCAGCTTCAATATGAGATTCTCTAGCCTTCACTTGACAATCATCTGCTGTAAGTGGTAATGATTTGGAAAGAATTTCATTACCAAGGGTAACTATCCATAAGCTGTTTCCAGGACTAAATTCATGTAATATTTCAACTTTAATTCTAGTGTATATGGTTCTCAATATTGAAATGCTTTTTAAAAACCTTTGTAGTCATGTGACTGTTGGAAAACTCATCACTTCTTGTCTCTTATTTGGAAGTATTTACCATTTGTTTTGTTTTTCCCCTCCTATTAGTACGTGTTTCCTGATGGGGCCACTGAAGCAATTGAAAGCAATGTTTGATCCCAAAAGACTAATAGCTACGGTTGTGATGTTGGTAAATATACTATCCTTATTTCCTTTTGCTAAAAAGTTTTCCTTTGGCCTCAAAGCTAAATTTGAGGTTTTCCTAAAGGGAGGTGATTTCTCAGTTCACCTTTTCTGTATGCTGAATAATAATAGTCGAGCTAATTGGCTCTGTGTATCATAAAGATTATCTGACTCCTTTCTATAAGCTTGTGGTTCTGTTGCTTATGATTTTTTTTAATTATTTGGAACAAAATGTTCTTTACTAAATATTTCTTACTAATGCTGACATTAGGTTGATTATTTGTAATTTGTTTTCTAAAACAATATCTTTGAGAACAAGGCTAGAGAGGGACTTTTCCACTACCATGGCAAGTCAGTGGTCCCTAAGTCCAGCTTGACAATTGTTTGTTGACTGCAGCTCTGTTTGTGTAGCTTAGTGGTTCAGCACTAAGAGAAAATAATTTTTTCTCCCCAAAGTCCAGGAAGCCACATGTTCACCTTCACGGTTTTCTATTGTGAGGTCCTTGGCTTGTTTACTATGACCATCATTCCTTCTTCCACGAGGATGGAAAAAACAACTCCATCCACAATCTCAGAATCCCTATTCTAGAACAAGTTCCTGCCCTTGTTGCTTCTCTGTTTTGTACTTAGTTTCTCTTGTTCCTCCTGATTTGTTTCAGCTTTTATTTTTGAAACGTAGTTAGCTGTCCTGTTCTCCCTATCCTATAACTTTCTTTTCTAGTTGATTATAGCTGATGTGGATAAGAAACCCTTCATTAATTCTTTCTGGATGGCTGTCATATGGGCTGTATATTCTTTCTCACACACCCCTGTGTGAAAAAAAACAGAGCTTGTAATTTCATTTGAGCACCTTACAGTTTTTTGAGAAGTGATTTGATCCTTCCTTGGGCTCTGAGCTTTGTTAAAGAAGTGACTTTTTGCCATCTCTTCCAAATCATACAAAGTTAAAAGTCCTAGGGAAGTTATGTTTCATAGGTCTATAGTAAAAATGTCTGAGAACACCTCCAATTATCTAGAGTCTGTGCTGAGCATGAATTCTCCAGCACTTTACAGCTGAGGGGTTTTTCTGGTCAAGCTGATGGCCTAATCCAGACAGTAACACAGCCAGCACCAAAATTATTTATTCTAATGGTCCTGTCATCTGCTGTGCTCAGACATATTAAAGAAAGTATCAAAGAAAGACAAATAAATAACTTGCTTTGAAAAGGCTGTAGGAACAAGTTGTATCAGGTGAAAGGAGAGACAGCAGAGTAGTAAAAACATCACAAGACCTACCTTCCTGTGCAGAGGAGCTACCAGCAAGGTTAGGAAAAGACAGAATTAAATGTCTCTTCTAATAGGGAAAAGGAACATTGGATGCTAGTTAAGCTGTTAGGATGGAAAATTTCAGTAATACAGAGAAGAACTGGAAAACTCCTAAAGTTTAGGAAACTTTTGATCCCCATCCTAACACAAAGTTAGAATTGCAGGCAACTCAGGAGTCACAAATCTGTTTGTAAAATTTCAAGAGAGATTGCTACTTTTATTTCTTACAATAAAAGATCAACAGATTTTTTTCAGTGAAAATTAATTGAGAGTTTCATTCTGTTTTCTACTATGTGTGATGACAAATGGAGGGAATTGGGTAAGATTTAGTGGAAAAGTTAAAAGTGATGGTTAAGCTCACACAAATCACGTGACTAATTTAGCATAGTAAACCATATCATTGTAATGTTTCATCAAAGGCGTATAAGAAGATTGAATATAGCTTCATGTGAGCTTTTTCACTGTGTTTGAGGCAGCTGCTCCCTGGTAGGCTCTTCATTACTGGCAGAAGAAGCAGAGCCTGTGTTTGCCAAATACTGTAATTGTGAATGGCTGGTTTTTAATAATGGGTTGTTCATAGCAATGCACATACGTTTCTTGTCACATTTTGATGTTAAAAATACTAGATCCAAAATGATACTCTGTACTGAAGTAGTAGAATAGCTGTTCCTAGACTACTTGGTTGCTTTCAGTAAAGCTTTATAATCTAAACCGACCTCTTAATAGAGCTAACATGTAAGTCTGCACAGACCTGGTTATAGTTCTCCTGGTTGTTGAAGTCAATTCCTGTCTCCTCTTTCTTCTATGACTAGCCCCATTCCCTTCTAGCCAGGGAGCACAGCATACTGTGCTTTGGAAAACACCACTTTACATGGAGTCAGCATACAATCACTGTGTGATAGCCTTTGATTTTGATTGTTTCATGAGTCAACTTTGAAAATGCTGATTACCCACTGAAAACATGCATGTAATTCCTGTATTTGCTTTATTGTGTATTTGAGTATTCATTCTGTTTTCTCTCTCATCTCCCCTCAGCTTTGCCTAATACTGACCCTGTGTGCTGTATTCTGGGTAAGTTAGAATACTTTGTTTCTCTAAAGAGCAATCTAGCTTGCTTAGTTTATTAATTGTGTTATGGCTTTAACATATAGTTCAGTTGTAGAGGAAAGATGAGCTTGTGTGTGTTACTTCTATTTTCAGCTGTAGTTGAGTTTAGGTGGAGTGATAAGCCTGCTGACTACAAAGCAGATGCACCCTTCCACCCACATGTGGTGAAGCTGAGAATACAAAATCTAGAGCATCAGGTTCCATCTGCAGACCTCTGGAATAAGAACTAGGAAAAACAAGTTAAAATATACTTTCGTCTTAGTGCTTAGTGATATACTTAGAGAATATCAGAAAGTATTTAGTGGTCTTTAGGAACCATGGGTACAGAATATTAAACTGATAAAAGACAGAGAGACAGAAGAAATAGCTTCAGGCATCTTGATGGAAAAACTGTAGTCACATGCCACAGAAGTAAATATGTAGCTGAAGTGAACTTCCCTATTTGCAGAAGAACAATATAATGAATGAACATGAAAGTGTTAGTGATGATGCTGTTCAAGTGTTTTCCAAGCTAGAGAAGGTTGTCATAGTATGATGCTAATGGAGTAATGGATAAAATTAATAGAAGGTTGTTAAAGTGGAAAGGTCTAGCAAATTAAGTTAGATAAGGAAATTTAGGCATTGTCAGTTAATTACATTTTTGGCTGAACAGACTGTTACAGTTGTTCACAGTGTAGACTGATACAAAATGAACTAACCTGCAATATTTCCTCTGTTTTTACTTAGTGGAGCAAAAAAGGTTTGGCAATGTTATTCTGCATATTGCAGTTCTTGGCAATGACCTGGTAAGATTCTTAACGTTAATTTTAATTTCTTTTCCCTGTCCCTACACCCGCATGATTATAAACCTATATATATCCATTTTGCATAACATAAATGTGCCCAAATGGTAGCCTCAATCTGTTTTTCTAAGCTAGGTTGTATAACTTCAGCAAAATCAATATGCAATCATCTTGCAAAAATGGTATTTTTAAATATATTCTGCAATGTGTGAGCTTATTTGAAGCATTATAAAAGGAATATATATGCAAAAAAATTCTCATGCCTTTTCTCTGTTATGAAAGTAACTGTATATTAACATGCCCTGCTTCTGATGATCTGCCTCTTCTTAAAGTTCTAACTAAATCTTCATTTTGGAAGTAGAACAAACTAAATAACATTTTTATATGGTGTGTCCTGACCCAATAATATGAAGTAGCACTGGGTAGAGATTGGGTGGATATGACAGGGTAAATCAGTGCAGTACTATGATCACCACTCAGATGTGCTTAAGGAGTAGGCTTGGGAATGTGTGAGCACAGTTAGGTTAATGCTTGCAAGCTTGGCAGAAGTTTTTGAAGTTACTGCTTTCTCCATGGAGATACAAGTGAACATACTTGGTTTCTTTGTCCCAGGTGAATTATGTGGTACTAACTTTTATGCATTCCAAGATGATCACAGTTCTTGTTTGAACTTGCCCTGAATACACACTGTGTATGTACTGAACGTGGATCTGAGGACAAATAACCGCTTGTTCAGGATAGGGACTGTTGGGCATGATGCTGCGCCCAGGTCAATGCTTGAGACTGGATAGAGGGAAGACTGCTACTCAAACTACATCCTACATGTTTACATGTCTACATTTTTCATGTTTACAGCTTCGCATTTGTGAGGTGTCCTAAAGCTTAATCAGGCTGGGCATGAGAACAAAACATTAGCTTGGAGGCTTATAAGAAGCAGGTTTTAAAGGATAATGGAATTATCAGCTATTTGAGTGTCACAATTACAGCATATATCTGTAGCTGTGATTATTCATATTACAGCATGTATCTGTGTTTAGAGTTATGTAAATAACATGATAAGATTTATATTTGCATAGTAATTTATATTGTCTTTTAATCTGGAAAAAGTTGTCTCTGTCATCCTGAAGAATATTGTTTTCCCAGAATTTCCAGTCCTTTTGAATCTGGTCATAGTAAATCTGCTTTTTGAAGTTTATGTACAATAGAAATTATGAACTATATTTAAAAAAAAAAAAAAAGGAAAAAGTAAACCAGGAAATCCTCTGCAGTACATTTAGTTCTTGTGCAAACTTGTCATCTTTTCTCAGGTAAGCATTAAATTGAGTATATAGACTTGTTTAAGGTTTTGTTATGACAGGTTGCTTTTATTGGTAAGGGCGGGTTGGAAGTAGATGATCTTTAAAGTTCCTTCCAACCCATTCCATTCTGTGATTCTATTAATGCTGGACTACAGTGAAATAATTGTGTTGTAGGAGAGGCATGAATCCTCTGTCAAATACACCTTTTTTCCTCTTTTTTTTTCTTTTTTTTTTCAGGTACAGTCTGTCGTATATTCCTTTTGCAAGGTGAGTCTGCATGATAAAGCAAGTGGGGGGGGGAAAGTCCTTAAATTTAGCATGTGAAAACATAACCTCCTCCCTTTCCTTTTTAGAAAATGCCAAATCTGAACTCAAAGTAATGCTTGATACAAGTTTTAAATACAAGCAAAGGGCACAGTAATTCTCTTTGTTGAATTTCATTCTAGCTTTCATCACTGAAAATAAATGGAGGTGCTTTTTTTCCACATTTCCAGTGATTTAAAAATACATTGATGCAATAGTGACTTTTCTAGTACTAAAATTAAAAGACAGCATATGGATCTGAGGTCTTAGTTAAAGCATACAAGCAAGCATAACTTCAGGTGTTAAGTCTACTTCTGAATTCCTCCATCATTCTTAGGAGACGCAAAGGCAACTCCGTTAATTTTCATTTTGGGAAGCTTCTCTGTCTCTTTTTTAACTCTTGTGGGTACAAAAAGGGAATGAAAGTTAGCCCAACACACAGTGAAACCATGTGCAAGTAAACAAATGTAAGAATATTTTTAATATGATGTTTCATGTGAAATGCAGCTTGGTCTCTCAGCAGTGTGTTTGTAAAAAAAATTAAGTGCTTCCTTGTCTGTATACTATTTGGTGAAGTTTTCTGCAGTAGAAGTGGAGGATGGGAAAGAACAAAGTATCATCTATCCCTTTCATCTTCCTGTAGTGTTTTTGTAACTTTGCTGCAAAATCTGTACTACACATTGTTTTTTAAGCTTCAGTTGATCTAGGGAGGATTAAGCCATATATATATATATATATATATATATATACACACACTGTTTTAAAGACAGTAGTCGATAGTTACAGCGGGTTGAATACGCTAACTGAACTCAGGCTTCAAATTGACATCTTGCTTATATCTGACATTTCAAGCTGCCCCAGTCAAAAGTGATATTTTGAATTCTCATGGTTCCTTTGGCCATATGACAGCCCTACTGGTCTTCTCTTCCCTATCAACAGTGCTTTAAGTTCTGGGCAGAAAAACATTAGGTTATACATATCACTTCATATCTTTGGGTTTGTCTATTAGATTTTATGATCCAAAAAACTGCAGTTTTACACAGGCTGCTATTAGTAGTACAGTGATTTCTTCAGGGATTAAGTTACTTGCTTACGTGGAATACTGTCATAAATTTCTTGTGTAGGCTGCCTTTCTTACAGAAATGGTGATCTAAACCATGATAAGTGCCAGAGAACAGTGTTATGTGATTTGTTTCCAATTAAGTTATTATTACTTGATTTAACTCTGTTAATGGTTTACTCTTTACAGTTTACTTGTTCATGGGTTGTGTTTTGCTGGCATGGCAAAAAAATCCCCAAACAAACAACAAGAACCGTACATACTGTGACTTAAGAAGTCATGATAGTATTTGTCTTCATTTTTTTAATTTACTAACAAGAGAATACTAATTACACTCCTTAAGCTGATACATTTTTGAGAAAATGAAAAGTAAAGGAGCCTGGAATGAATGATCTCAGTAGTCACAAAACTGTTTATTTTTGGTTAAAGAAGTGGACCCCTTCAGATCTTTCAAGCCTTAAGGCTGAGTCAGCTCTCTGCCCTGCACTGTTGGTACATGCACTTTAAACCCTCCAGCCTGTGTTTTTCTTCTTCCTGCAAGATGATGGTCTAGCTTCCATGTGGCCTATACTCAAAGTGCACCTGTGCTTTACTGCTTGTCTGGATTTGGCACACTCCTCAGCTATGCCCTTGCTGGTCAGCCTTTGCAAAATCAGGCTTTGACCTCTGTGAATCCCTCAGGTGTGCTGCAAAACGATTTTGAACACTGCATTTTAGCATGTGTCTGATTGCACAGTGTGGAAGGCTTAGACAATTCAGGCAAACCTGAGCTTCAGAGTGGGCTGTAGCTGGTGCTGTAGATATATACTCAACATAATGATGATTGTAAAGATCCTGCATTTGATAAACTATTGATTTTTGTTTCTATAATATTTTTAATTTTAAACATGAAGTGGTTGATATGTATATGAAAATAAATAACTGACTTTTTTTTCTTTTTAAAGGGATGCTGTGATTAAATGCTTCTCATCCTGCCTAGCGTAAATTAAAACCAGAAATCAATGTCCACTTTAAAAGGCAACTTTTATTCCTCTGTGAACTTTGCTCTGAAAACTCTACTTTTCTATTCATGAAATGCCCAGTAACAATTTAGTATGTTCCTTGCCCTCTGCATTTGGGGGATTAAGTAATTTTTACTGGAAGCAGTTGAAAAATAAACTGAGCAAACTGTTTGTGTTTACCATTAAGCATTTAGGGTCTATTTTTTTTAACAGAATGGCACATTTTAAATACTTTGTGCAAGGTAGTCTTTAAGCTACCCTGCATCCAGTAACAGTTTATTCCCCAGTGGAGGCAAGCTGCTAAGATCTGGGCAGTATACATAAAGATTTCATTTGCAGTTCTGTCTGAAATTTGCAGCATGCCATTTATGTTTGTATACTGTTAATTGTGTGCTTTTCCAAAGATGGAGTTATATAAATGTTGTAAAGACTTTGTAAGTTATAATTAATTGCTCCTTTGAAATGTCTGTACATGTGCCTTATGGGAAAAGCTTAATGAGAGTATGTGATAGGTCTGTTTAAAGCTTGTTGGATTTTATTAAAAGCTATCTTCTAAACGATGGGTTTTTACTTTCATACCTAAACACTTTTTGCTAAAAGAACTTATCATTAATGTATAAATGAAATTTGTGAAATAAATTAGTTTTGAAGGTGCTGAACTGTTTTTTATTTAGGAATCCACTATAAAGGGCTGAAAATTTCAGCGTTACCACTGAGTAAATATGAAAATATAAAAAGCAGGATATATATATGACTGCATACAAAGTTGGTTATTAGATCTGTGGAAGCAATCCTTCCTGCTGGTGACAGGGAACCCAGGCATTCTGGGCACTGCAGCAGGCTCTTGGGCCCATTAGTGTGCTGTGTGGTGGGGTGGTGGAGAGCCTCTCCAGCTTTGCCTGTCACAGCCCTTTGCTGGACCCTTGGGTGAGTTTTTGGTTCCTTTTTGTTTCCAGTTTGCATTGGAGATGAGCCAATATGCAGGTAGGTGGTGATGGATGTCATATTGTCACTGTCACAAACCACAGCTGGCACTGGGGGAGATCAGCTGGTGCTTCAGGACCAGGCAGTTGCAGGCTCCAGCATCCATGTTGCCTGTCAACCACCAGTTGTTTACACAATCACCTTCACTGTTGTGTTTAATTGGAATGGTATTATTTATTCAGATACGTATGTGCAATGGTAAATAACAAAGTTAACATTCATCAGTTAACCTTAAGATTACATGAACAGAACGAGTTCAAGAACTGAGGTCCAAAAGTTCCATGAGCTCATATACTTGTACATGCACTCAGGTCTGTTACATCATGTACTTTATTGGTTTTTCTCTCCTGAACAGCTAAAGATTGTTTCATCTGCAGATGGAGCACACACTGTTGTTTGTTTGGTATCAGTTGCTCATTCTCATCCTGTCTTTGTTTGCTTTGTGTGAATATTCTAAAACTTCACAGTTGGTTCATCTGCACTGTGTGATACCCTTTTCTGGCAGTGTGAAACCAGATGGGGGGAGATCTACTTTTACAGATTGCATATATCCTACCCAAGTAAAATCTGTAGAAGTAATATGCTGTAATCTTTTAGACTAAATTTTGGAGTGGTAGTAATCTTGAATTTGTAGGAAATATGTGTTTGCTTATCTACTACTGCCCCATGTACCCTTTCCAGACCTTTGTCATTGTTTAGGGTAGCCTTTAAAAGGTAGGAAACTACTGTCTTCCTCTTTAAAAACAAAACCCCCCAACACAACAAACAAGCACAACATAATTGCTGAGCATTGTGCTTTTTTCTCGATCACAGAAGGCACTGAGGCTAGGAAGAAGGCTCTTTAGATAAGGCTCTTCATTACACAGATATGCTCTTCTTGTTCTCCAAATGTTTGTGCGTTTTGGAGCTCCATGTGCTGCAAGACCGCTCTAGGTACTCGTGTAGCCGCTCTGCCTCCCCTGGCTCACGGCCGTGCAAGGAGGCGAGGAGCTCACAATACCATTCATGTTTTGAAGATGGCGTGAAGATGCTGCTTTACCGTGACACTAAGAGCCCGCCCTTTCACACTTGGACGCTTGAGAACTCTGGGAGGGATTTAGAGCCCGCCGGCCCTTCCCGTCCCTTCGGGTCCGCTGTGGGCTGGGTGAGACGTGAGGGGAGAGGCGGCAGCGCACACAGGCGGCCGGGCCGCGGTACCGGACTATCGCCGGCAGGGCGCCGTCCCACCCGCCCACCCCACGCCGAGGAAGGGTGTTCCCGGGGCGGGCGAAGGGTGGGAAGGGGCCGGGTTATCGCGGGGGGAAAGGCAGCGGCTGTCAGCGCAGACGGATCCCGCGCTGTTGCCGTCGCCGCCGGTTGGGGCTCGTCGCCCACCCCTGGCCATGGGGCTGCAGCCCCGGCGCGCTGCGGGGCCCTGCCCGCCGGCGGGGAGATGTGCCGCCTGGGCCCGCGGCGAGGAGCCGGAGGGAGCGCCCGGCCGCACCGCGTCCCTGCCGCCCATCCTGCCGGCGCCCACCGCTTCGCCCGTCGCTGCCCGAGCGCAGCCAAAGAAGCTGACAGCGGCGACGACGGCCCCCAAGAAGGCAGCGCCCCGGCCCGCGGAGGAGAAGGCGGCGAGGAAGACGCGGGGGGCGCCCCCGGAGCGGGCGGGCCCCCTCTCCAGCTCCTGGCCCTGCTCTTCCCTGCAGCGACAGCCGCCGCGGAGGCCGCCGGCAGAGCGCGGGGTGCGCCCCCCGCCTGCCCCTCCGCAGCCACGGGGGCGACCGGGTGCGCCGGGGCCGGGCAGCCGCTCCTGCGAGAGCCTCGGCGGGGCGCCGGGTGAGACGGCTCCGCGGTTCTCGCTGAGCCTGCCGCCGGAGGCCGTCCGGGTGCTGCAGCGCCGCAGCCTGGAGCGGCAGCGGGGGCAGCCCGGGGCCGGGTCCGGCGGCAGAGCTACCCCTACCCCTGCGCGGCGCGGTGCCCGGGCGGGCAGCGGGGACTTGCGCGCCCTGCTGAAGATATCGCTGCTCAACGAGAAGCACCGCTACGACGACGAGGAGTACGAGGAGGAGGAGGCGGCGGGGGCCGCGGTGGACGAGGGGCTGGTGCGGAAATGCACCGAGTGGCTGCGCGGCGTGGAGAGCGCTGCCGGGCGAGACCGCCCAGACAGGTTGGAGACGCTGCCGCACCTGAGCACCCTCTGAGCCCCTCCGGGGGACCGGGAGAGCGGCCCGGCGGGCGGCGGTGCTCGGGGCGGAGGCGGGGTCGCCATCCGGTGTCAATAGCTGTTGTCTCCTTTGTGATGTCGACCGCGCCGGCGGCGACCCGGCGAGTGGCAGCGGGACAACGGCCCGAAGCTGGTCCCCGGGGCGGCACCGCCTCTCGGGTGAGGGACAAAGGAGAGGCGCCGGCCTCCGCCCGGCAGAGCCCGGTGGTCGGGAAGGAGAGGAGGTGGCTGTAGGCGTCGTCGTGTCCGTCCCCCCCCAGTCCCACTTCTGCCTTTCCCCCTGTGTTTTTTAAGACTTCTGACTACTTTGTAAGACGTGCGTAATGATTTTGTATATTTGTACATAAAAGTTCATTTTTATTTATTTGAATAAATGACTCAATTCCTGTGTTGCAGTAGCCTTGGCAGCCTCGCCTTGAGCTATTCCTAGTCGGGGGCTGCCAGAGCTGGCGCATTCGCTATCGAGGTGTCCCCACGACCCGGGTGACAGGCTGGTTACCGTGCGTTAGCGGGTGCAGGTACCTGTTCGGGATGGGTGCCCGTACAGGCACCGCCGACTCGGCTCCAACCAACTCGCTACGCCGGGCATTCAGCGAGACAAACCCGGCGCGGCGGCAGTCGGAATGACCAACAGCGGAGTTAGCTGGGCCCTGCCGAAGCGGTGGCGGCGGTAGCCAGGAGCGGTCCTCGGGGGGAGCCCCTGACAAAAGGCAGCTGGTCAGGGGCTGCTCCGGTGAGCAAGAGGTGAGAGGTTGGATCCGTGCAGGCTGCGGGGTTTCAGTCCCCTCCCAGGCAGTGATTCAGGAGCATCTGACCTTTTGAGCTGCTGTCGATGTAAAAAGAAGAAAGAAGGAGGGAGATAGTGGAGCGGTTCCATCCTTTGTCAGCTGGTCTCGGCCTTCCAGCTGTGGCCGCAGCTGGCGCTCGTCAGGGCTCAGAGGCGAGGAGGGGGCGGGAGAGGCTCAGCGGAAGATAAATCTTCCTATGCTTATCGTCTCGGCCACTTACTGCTGCTCTCGTGGTGTTGTTATCCAGCTTCTCAGAGCAAAAGTGAGAATTACATATTTACTGTGGTACTGTGTTTACAGAATGGAAAACGTTTTGTAAATGAATGTTTGAGCATGTAGAAACATGGTAAGTTGAATTTACTTACAGTAAAACATAGTTTATTTCTGCAAATTGGGAATTAAACATTTCATGCCAGTTTTTTTTTACACCAGATGATGTCTGTGTTGGCTGTTCCATGAAATTGTGGGAGATAATCTTTCTGTAGATTAATTGGATAACATAGTGATCTTTTACACTTTATGTAATGTTCCAATTTGGTCCAGTTTTGTTCAAGCACTTTTTCCCATTTTTTCCCCTGGAATCGGGAATGATAGGGAAGATGCTTCGAGAAAATATTTATTAAATGCATTTGTGCAGCTATTGAAAAAATAGTGAAGCAGTATAATACAGGTGTGAAATAGCTACGGTCAAAGGCCAGAGAGAAAATTATGGGTCATGAGGATGTATGGAGAGTAATTCTATTTCATTTAAGCAAATAAAGGAGGTTATTTGTTGTGCTAGCTATGAAATATGTGCATCATCACACCATTCTGAGTTTGCAGAGTATTCACCAATTTTCAGTCACAGTTTCCAGCAAATATTCCTTAACAATTGGGAATTATCTGCCAAACTTTATTTAAGTAAGACTGATGACAGACCCATTTGTTTGTTTGTTTTTCCCTCTTCTAACAATAAGAAAAACAATAGTAGTAGCACTGTAGCTGAGTTTTCCTCTTATGTCTGTCTTGAGAATACAAGTTTACAAAAGAGCATCCTGGACTCTTGCAAATGTTGTTCCTTACAACTACTCTCTGCTTTCATATTGACTATAATCAGTATCTCCAATTCCAGTGGAAAGTGCTTCGCTCATTAAGGGCTGAAGTATGGTAAAACTTACTTATGATGCTGAAAGCTGCTTTGTTCAGACTGAAGTGCGGCAGAAAAGTCAGTAAGTCTGCTTGTACAGCAGCAGCAAATACAGCATTAATAGGTGCGGGGGTGGATTGAAAGGGACTGCCAAGTGTGACAAAGGAGGAACCTGCTCAAAGTACACTAGAAAGAGCAATCTGAAAACTTGGAAACTGCCTGGATAGATACTTTTTCCCCCTAAAGATCTGATTTGTGCAAAGCTGCCCAGAGATCATGCAAGTAAGATCTTTTGTGTTAGGAAAGTCATCATGTGGGGTAATTGGAAGTGGGCCTGAGATGGGCTCATCCTGGGATGAGGGTATGCAGTCCTGATTTTGGGCTGGATATCAAGAGCCACTGAGCTCTCTGGAGTCATGTAACTAATGCTGCCTGAACCAGTACCTCCTTCACTGAACGTTAACATCAAGATTTATTATTTTCACTATTTACTGCTTTTCTGTTCTCTTTTAACAATAAATAATGACGTGAGTGTTCTCAGTACTTTCATCTGAAATGCTCATAAATCTTACAAGGGCTAGTAAAATAGGCAGAGAAGTTGCTTCCTACATACTAACAGTAGCTTCTGTTAATCCTGCATGTAGCTTACCTCTTGATTGTTTTTTTCAGTTAAAAAAAAACTATCAGATTCTAGCATCCAAAAATTTTAAGTAAATAAATGTCATAGTTTAAGCTGAACCCAGGACAATTAAACATTATAAAATGTTTATTCACTTCATTAATATTTGGTGTAAATAGATGTTTGAGCTCAGCAGCAGGCTTCAAAAGACAAAAATGTTTGTGGAGGTTCAGACAGCTGTGGAAACCTTCTAATAGGTCATTGCATTTGTCTCTGTGCAGCATTGCTATCCAAGATCCATTTTATAATGCCAATAAGCATCATATCACAAACTAGTCATGGTTCTCTTCTTGCTGAAAGAGCAAGAGCTGTCTGAAGTGCCAAGAACCAAGACTTCTCACCACAGCACCCCCATCCCACTGATCCACAGTCAGTCTGAGCCTTCCTCCACCCAAGGCATGAGGACATGGAGCTCTTGGCATGACTGGAAAATGCAAGTGGGATGCTGTGAAACAGTAGTTGTCCTGTCCTGTGCTCAATCAAGGCAAGGGTAACTCCCTGGTTTCCAGACTGCAGAGCTTCCCACACACTCCACTTTGCTGTAAGTATTGATGTAAGAGCTGTTCTGTGCCAGTGAACAGATTAGATGTGTTCTAATACATCTAATACTTCTCAGGTGGTGTGGATCTGCCTTTGCCCTAAGAACTGACAAGCAACATGGAAATCACTACATTTGCTTTTTACAGTATGTTAGCCATGTTCAAAGTGCCTCAGCCTAAGCCTCCCACTCATAGCGCTTTTAGCTGCTGAAAGAGAATTATGAGCAGCTGGTGCCATGGATGCTTGAAATAATCAATACTTGCTTCAGGGTAGATAGCTTCCCTTCTTCCTGCAAACACATCAGTGTGATTTATGGTAGAAAAAGAAAAAAAAAAACCAACAATACATTCTGGGTGTCTCTCTTTTTTTCCTTTATAGGTAGCTAATAGGTTGTGGTGGCCATAACCCTGTTTCTGAGCCAGCCTGGAGGAGCTAGACACAGGTGAAGTCCATGTTTCTCTAACTGAAAAGCCCCAGCCTAGTACATCCCTTACTTTGCTCTGGGGTTCTAGCCCAAATCTCAGCTTTTCCACCCCACTGATGCAATTAATACCATCTTCTCAAAGTTGAGGGGAGAGCATATTGTTGCCTGGCTTTTGTGTTCTTTTATGGTCTTCCTCACTGAAATGCTTGCAAAGCCCGAACAAGGAGCATATCCCATGAGCTACTGTTCATGAGCCCCACCTGCCTCCCCAGCCATGCTGAATGGATCCCACATGCAGCTGGGCAGCACCAGCACCCACTGACAGCTTTCCTGACAGTGGAGTGATGTTTGTCCTGAGCAGCAGCTCTCCTTCCATTTGGGGAGTGTTTTGTGGGTGGGTTTCTGAGGTACCTAAAGGCACATTCATTTTTATCCCTTCAGAAAAGAGGTGGTTTTGTAAAGTAAGGAAGAGCTTTTGAGAAGGGTTGGCTCTGATACTTCTTGAAAAAGAAATCACTGCTTTGCAATGGCAGTGATGTGTGAGCTCCCAGCTAACACCTGCGCTACAGGTGAACAGGGAGTGAGGCTGATGAATGACCCTTCCCACTCACCTCAGGCAGCACCAAAGTTACTGCAGCTCAGTACCTGGCTGCTGAGAACAGTAGGAATTTTTCTTTTCCCTTCCCAGGGAGGAAAAACTGAAGCAATAGCCTCTGGAAACAGCCCTGGGAGTCTGTTATTCATAGATGCTCGGCCAATTTCTGAGAACATGGGACACAACATGACACTAACTGAAGGAATTGCTTTAGCAGAACTTCCCAGCTGATGTACTCCAGCCCGTATTTCCACCTGGCTGCAGAAGCAAGCCAGCAAATGGATGTGGTGTGGGTGAGCGGCTTCCTCCAGAGGGATAAGGTGCTTAAGGGATAGCAGTGAGTGTACAGGCAGTAACATCAGGGCTTTTAGCCCTTTTAATTTTATTGAAAGAGATGTGGAAGGTTTTAGAAGGACATAATTTTTTAAGTCAGATTGTTTCTCTTCTTTGCAATGTATGATAAAGGCTTGAGAGCTCTGGAATGGCTTAAAGTTTTCTTGGTTGATTTGTTGTTATGATGTTGAAGATGTCAGAAGCATCCAGTCTGTGTTTTTCAGTCAGGTGTCTTGAGATAATGATCTTGGGTGATTCTTACAGTGAGAGCCCACATCTTGGGTGGAAGTGGTAGGCATAAAAAAACCTCTAAGACCCATTTCCACTCTCCTCAGATTCGTTTCACATTGTGGTTAAATGAACTGTTGAGTGAGGGACAACTGATACCCAGCTTTTGGCACACTGACCAAAGGAATGTAGTAGTTCCATCATCTTTCCTGTCATCTCACTTCTGAGTGCAGGTGAAAACTGAGCTTTGAATGAAAAAGAAGTTCCTAATTAAGCACAAAAGTAAATTAGCATGGAAGCTATTAGCTTCTTAGCAATTAGTGCAGAAGAGAGCAAAGTGTAGAGATTTCTAGTATTGTGATTCTTTTTTTTAGCATTCATGTGTCTGCCTGCGTTTCACCTGTCAGTGTATTACTAATGCTTCATCAGGAAAGTCAAGTGGCGAGGGCATGGGAAATGATTTGCAGCATTTTCTTTGCCAAGGCATTGCCTGAATGGCAAAACCCAAGTGGGAACCACACTGGGCGATGGAACTCTCAATGCTTTACATTAAAAGCTAACAGAAACTATTTACAACCAGAACAGCTGTGGGGGCAAATAAAAGCAAAGCTCTCAGGAAGAGGTGCTTGCTGTGGGAAGCATCAGGTAGTAATTATCAGGGAGAAGCCATGAGGTGCTGGGGAACACAGGATGGGAGCTCAGAGTAGGGAGGCTCCAGGCCCTCACAAGAGAGGAACATACGTGTCCAGAAGTGTGGGACTGATACCATGAAACCATTTGAGGTGTGCCTGAGGTAAAACCCTTGACCAGCCTGTTCTTGCCCTTTCCCATGTTGTGCTGCTCATCACCTCCCCTCTTTCCCTGCATATCCTCTCATGCTGGGTAGTGACAGAACTCTCTGTGGGAAACAGGTAACAATGCTCAATAGGGAGCTGTGGCTTCACTAATTTGTGTATGTATTTATTTATTCTCCCTATACATCCATACAGTGTGGTTATGTTCTTTGAAACCATTCTTATTTACTTACTGCCTAATATCTGAAGGTCTTAACAGAGATCAAGACTTTTTCATAGATGCTCATATGATACAGTCATGTCCATATCCCCACACCCTTTTTTCATCCTTGCTCTGGCAACCACTATTATAGCTTCTCTTCTGACAATTAGTTAAATCCACCTCCACTTCCATCCCTCACCCTCGAAGCACAACATTTCAAAGCAAAGAGAAAAGAACAAATGGTTGAATAAGTGTTTCTGGGACGTTGTTGTGTGGAGCTATGTGGTGTTAGGATTTATTCTTTTTTTGCCACTGTATGAAATACAGAATAGGTCTTGAGGGTGAATTTCATGGCTCTAACCAAGTGGGCTGTACCACACGTGTATGTGCGTTCTCCACATCGGTTTGCAGCGACTGAAATCTGTTCCCCAGACAGGCACAGGTATCATTAAAAAGGAACACTGTGATGCCCTGGTGTTAAGTACTTGTTATGTAGATATTTTGTACTGGTCACTGTATTCAACCATTTGTGCTATAGATAATGGGTTTTTTTCGGTTCATAGGTAGCTGCTTTTAACTTCTAGGAAATATTGTGTGTGGACCTTATGCAGGTCATCTTAGAGTGAAATTACTTGGCTTGGCAGATGTATCTGGAGGATAATGCCCAAGATGCCATCAGCAAGTGATTCCTTTAAATTACAAACAGAAGAAAAATATTAATCTATCCCTTTCAATCTCATGGCTTAATTTTTCCCACTGAGCTCACAATAAACTTCTGTCAAAATGGGAAATAGTCTGACCCAGATACTGTTAGTGATCACCATGATATCTTTAATTTAAAACTGGCAATATTGCAGGGGAGAAATAACTGTGAAATAGCAAATACTGTATTCATGTCACTACTTACAATGCCTTTTGGACTGGTTTTCAGTTTGCGGCATGTTTGGGAATGCTCATTGTGCATAGTATGGCATTCACATCCCTGTTGCTAACCTTGCTATGTGTTACACTGACACTTTACTGTTGGAGGGTGCCTCTTTTTTATTTCCCTTTTTTGGAGTTCTATGAAATGTATATCTCTGTAGTGCTTCTCTCTGCTGCCCATGGGAAGTGCCTTGCTGTGAAGTTAAGATTAATCAGCTTCTGGCTTTTTTTCTCTGCATTTATTAATTTCCAGGAGTATGGCAAAGCAGACTCTGGTCTGTATAACAGCAGGAGTTAAAAATCCTGCTGGCATAGTAAATACATATAATTTGTGGATCACTTGGTTACTTCAAAGGGTTTACTGAAATTTGTGAAAGAGTGGCCCATTGGCTTAAATGTAGCAACCAGAAATCTCTGCCATCACCAGCAAGTCGTTTAAAAAATGCTGAAAGCCACAGGAACATATGTTAAGAACGTGTAGCTGTCAAAGTTGCAGACTCTTTGGGGAAAAGAAAAATGGGCTGTCTAGGGCAATGTGGAAATGTAAGTAGAACCACAAAAGTGATCTACCAAATTGTGCTTTCATCTGAATGAGCAACTGAGGAAATGTAGTTTATGAGGTTAGAAATGCTAAAACATACATTTCTTAAGTTTGAAAGTTGATTTTTTGGGGAAAAAAAATCTTCTGATTTTCTGTTCTTTTTCATTGGTTCAGAATGATGAATCTGAAAAGAAATTTGAAGGCAATAACTATGCTGCTAAGCTCTGGTGAATGAATACAAGTTGTAAGCAGAAAAGGAGGAGCACAGCAAGCCTAGCTGCAGACAGATGTGCTGTCACTGGCTGATTCCCAGCTGTGTGTGGCAGATCTTACCCCTCAGAGCTCAGCTGGCTGCACTGCATAACATGTCTGCTCCCTATGCCAGCCATCGTGGCCTGGGAGCTTGGTGGCTTGGGCTAGAGGTCTTCACTCCTCTGGTTTGCTTTGACTGGTACAAGGGAAAGCTTCTGCAAGTGGCTGAGTCAGGAGATGCAAATGAGATGTTTTGCTGTACATCTTGTTTGCACCCAGCAGGATTGAATACTTTATTCATATTGCGTTGACTACCATGAAGAGTTTACCCTGCATCCCATTTTTTTTTGCATGAGGAAGGAGGTGTTATACCGTTGCTACTTAGAAGCAGATGAATACAGAGGAGGTGTTAGCAGCCACGCAGCAGCCTATTTCCATTGCCTCTTGGATGGGGTCACATAAAGAGTGGGATTTCATCCCACCCGACATTCACAGATGTGCCTACATTGACTGTTTCAGCTGTTTCCAGGGGAAACAGCAAGTCTGTGTGACTGGTCCTTGTTCTCACCACTGCCTGGGTACTACTGAGCAGCAAAGGCATTCAGTTTTGCTTGAGAAGCAGGCAGAGCAGGTCACAAACACTTTGGGGTTTTAGCTCTATTTTCCATGAAAATAAACAAAATACTTTGTCTGTGAGATCAGTTCCTAAGGTCTTTGGTGTTTGTATCTCATTCATAGCTCTGCAATTGATCCTCAGTTAATATAATGGCAAAGTTAATAAAACAACCTTTGTTTTGGTTCTCTGAACGTTTCACCATCCCCTTTTGTGGCTGTTTTGTTCAAAAATAAAGGGGGGGGAGGGAGGGATGGTGGTGTAAGAGAGTATATTCGAAGTACAAAGGGAGAAGATAAAAGCATCTGTCTGTTTCTGTACCTCCTACGTAATATTGCCATAGTAACAAGGAGCTGAATGCGGCTGTTCATCACTGAATGGTGAGGTAAAGCAGACACTTCTTATTCAAAGGAATATTAGTAAAATAGATTTTTAAGGTGTCAATAAGGAATTAGGAAAAAAGTTATCCGCCTTATATAGCACACTTTGTAAATTAATAATAAAGCACCACTTTGAAAGAAGAGCAGGCAATTAAGGCATTTAGCAAACATTTATAATGCTGTAAATCAGAGTGGTTTATTTTCCACACAAAGCCATGCTGAGTTGTGAAGTGCAGTCACAGACAATGTATTTTGACATTAAATTTACCTGAGATGAACAGCTCTCTCTTTTCTCCTGCCTAATATAACACCTTTTTGACACGGGACTTGGCTCTGGCTATTGCCAAATATTTGTACTGCAGCACTGACTGACTGTGCTATAATCTGGATTAAAGTACAAGTAAGTAAAGCATTTTGTGTATTTAGGACTGCATGATGTCTGGTGCCACCTCCAGACAGGCTAAAATTCTCTTCCATATGTGTGCATCAGGTAAACATCTATATGTATTTGAAATTTTAGTGAAAAAATAAGTAATTTGATTACTCTCAAGAGTAAAATTTGAGAAAGATAAAAATGTACACCTGTTTCAGTGCACCATTACTGGTGTAATTTACTGTTACTACTGCAACTTCGTGCTTTCAGCAGGGGTTTGGCATTTAACTTGTTGCATTTCTGTGTCAAATAAGAGTTTTCTTCAAAGAAATAAGTTCTCAGTATTTGATCAAGTGATGGATTTAAAAAGGAAATCTGGTACTCTGCAAAAACTTGCAAAGGTCTTACTGATTTGAAAGGGTTTTTGATTTGTGTTGGTCTTGTGGTTTTGCTTGGGGTTTTGGGAAGTTGTGTGTGTTTGTTGCTTGGTTGGTTTCTTTTTTCCTTTCTGAAGGCTTTTTTAGCCTAAAGTGTGTTTAAAATGAAGGCTTGAAGCACGGAGCTTAACTTTGTAGGCAGCCACAGCTGCCTCCTGAGAAGAAGAGGTAGGAAGAGACTGCAAGAACAGCTTTCCCAACACCACCAGTGGTCTCTACCAACCACTCAAGCTTCTGGTTGGGGTTAAAGCACAACGAGGCTAGAGGCAGCAGATCTGGAGAAAGTGATATGTCTTCAGATGCCTGGGTAAATTATACAGATTCAGGTTGGAGCCAGGCTGAAAGGATGGGAAGACTCAGCAAGGAGATGTGATAGCTGGAGACTGGCACTGTTGGAGCCAGCAGAAGCAGAGATTGAATTGAGATTGATGACAAACCCATATGATACCCCAAAGTAAAAGTGGCAGCTGACACAAACTGGTCTCTCAGGTGGAGCTGATTCCTCTGCTCAGCTCCACACTGGCACCTGGACAGTCTCACCATAAAAGGTGATGTGCATGGGGCCATTTACTTGAGGGGGCAGGAGGAAGGTTGATACTCACTTTTTCCTCTTTGAAAAGAGTGCCCTAGGAAGTCACAGACACATGTGGTTGTGGGGTCAAGTGCACTAAAGTTGTGTATGAAGCAATGAATCTATGTCTCTTTATTTATGCACGCAGGCTTTTTGTAAGTGCTCTCAGCATCACTTATTGCCAGCTCTTCCTCATGCAGCCCAGTTGTGTTTCTAAGAGTTCATTATGCCTTCCCTTGATGCACTTTACAATAGCTGCCTGTGCCAGCCACTGGAAAATGCCAGAACCTGCTTATTTATGCAGCTCGTTGGGCCACATGTTGACATGTCCTGGTTGATGTTGACCATGTTGCCTGGTGAAAGGCTGGCAAACCTGAGCTTTTGCCTCCTGAGCATACTAATAGGGGCTTTCTTGTGTTTCGTCTGCCAAGGAGCCTGTGTGGGGGAAGGGAGCAAATAAAGACCATGTAACTTGGTCTCTTTTCACAGTTTGAACAGTTGCTTGAAGGGTATTTTTATTGCTTGTCTGAGATCAGTAAATACTTTTTTTTTCTGTGAAAATGTGTCCTATCCAATTTGTGGAGCTCCCGTTTCAAAAACAGCTCTTAGGTTTTCAGGGGCAGGTTTTTTTTTTTCTGGGGGGGAAACTACATGTTTGTGTGGAAGTAGGAAACTAGGATGTAGAAGAGGGAAAATTAGTTTATGGGCTACTGTTTCTTGTCAGATTACCATAATTAAAACAAAAAGCACATAGTTTTGAAGACCAGGATTCCTCTCTACCTTGTTCATGTCTTTGTCTTAGGGAAGAGTTACTGCTTCATGTGTGTCCTCTTTCCCTTGTCTAGCAGCCTCAGAAGAGAAGGAAAATGTTCTCCCTCCATGCAGAATGGCCGGTTGTTGCATTGCTCTCCTGGAAGGTGAGGGGATTTGTGTGTGAACTCCTTCATGCAGGTAAGGTGAGTGCAGTGAATACCACTAGCCTGTTACTCAAAGTTTGTCATTTCATAGGACACCTTTCACCATTGAAGAGATGACAGTGGAATGCTGTCTCTTAAGAGGGAATCCAGGTTCCTATAGATGACTAAATGAATGGTTAATTCACTACAGTAAATGAACCATCCGAGTTTAGATTTGAGAAACATTTTTCTTGGGAGCTTCTTTGTTACTTTAGGGTTTTCATTTTTAATTTTCTTCCCTCTGCAGCCAGGATATAAACCATGTGAGCACACCAGTGAGAGGGCAAATCTTCACCACTCAGGAGACCCAGGCTCTGTCAGGCACTACTGATGTGGGTTTTGGCATCTGACTAGGACTCCTGATATCCCGTCTGTGAGCTGAATGCCTAAAACCAAGATAGGGCAATGCCAAGTGTTGCCTCACTGCAATTGTATGCCTCTTTTAACTGCTGTGGATTAGTCCCTTAATTTATATGCGTTTTACACAACAAAAGTCTTTCTGTGTGCCCAGAAAATGATAAAGTACGGAGGTTAGGACTGTATTGTATACTTTCTATGGGGCTTTGTTTAGATACTTTAGAACAGGTAGACAATGCATCACCTAGCAGAAGGACAAAGCAATGTTGACACAAGGCAGTGTTGGTTTGCGTGGGTTCAACATAATATCTTATGTACAGCCGACACTTAATTCAAGGCTTGATAAACCAGTTAAGAGTGTTAGCATGTACATGGCAGATTTGTACTTGAATTTCACAGTACATTTACAGTGACTTCTCAGCAATTGTGTTTACTTTTGACAAAATTGGGATCATGTAAAGGAAGGACAGGTACGACAATGTATGTATTTGGTTATTCATCTGCTGAATACTACTGCTTTTCCTAGTGTGCATGCCAGGATGCTGCACAGTGTAACTCACCTTTGTGTGATGCCAGCTTGTATTGCTCATGTTACTTGCTCTTGTTCCAACAATCACCTATTGATTTGTTTCTAACTTTTGTCGAGGCTGAATTACCTTTGGCTGCTGCTGCAGGAGGTATGGAGACTTAGGGTAAAAGGCACACAAAGTCTTAAGCATTGCAAGGAGAAAGTTGCATGAGCTTAGAAGGTTTCTTAGGCTGTCTTGTTCCAGAAGGTGGTTTAATTGCTTCTTTGTTTAGCTTTCTGCATTTCTGCTGCACTATCTTCAAGTCCCTTTGATGCTGGATCCAAAATAAACTTCAGAACTCTGTTGGCAGGGAATAGGTGAATAGCCACAGACTCACAAAAGTGGGACTCTTGTGTCTCTGAATCACAGTTCTTCATCTAAGCTAATCTGTATGTCTCTTCTATATGTCACTGTCCACTGTAGACTAAAGATGTGAGCTCAGCTCCCTGAAACTTACTGAATTGTCTCAGAATGGTGCTGCTGGGAACCTCTGTGTGGGAAGAGACAAATGGGATGTCACTGCGGAACTGCTGCATGATGGAGGTGAGGGAAATAGAAAAATTGGGTTGACATGAAGAAGAGTAGGCAGAAGCACAGGGACATGGCACAGCAACAAAATACCTCAGTCTGTGTCATGGTTCCGTTTCTTTCTCTACCACTACCTGACAGGAGGCTGTAGTGAGGTGGGAGTTGATCTATTCTCCCAAGTAACAATAGGACAAGAAGCAACTGCCTCAAGCTGTGCTAGGGGAGGTTTAGACTGGATATTAGGAAACGTTTCTTCAGAGAGAGGGTGATCAGGTGTTGGAACAGGCTGCCCAGGGGAAGTAGTGGAATCACCATCCCTGGAAGCATTCATAAGCTGTGTAGGTCAGGCCATCAGTGACATGGTTTAGTGGTGGTCTTGGCAGTCCTGGGGGAACGGTTGGACTTGATGGTCTTAAAGTCTTTTTCAACCTAATGGAGTCTATGATTTTAAATCATAACTGCCCATGTGGTAGCATTATCTTGCCTCTGGAGAACATGAGCACCTGCACCATCTGCCAGCCTCATCTTCTCCGAGGCAGGAGATCCCTGTGGTGTTCACTGCCAGCTCTCTGTGGGAGTACATTAATCTGAATCCACAGTGTAATCAGCACTTATTCCCTTTATTTAAATCCCAGATCTTGGATCTAAAAAGGGGATGAGCAGACATGGAATTATTGCTACTGATTTTAAGTTTCTCTCTTTAACCTTCCCACTTACAAAAAGCTGTCAGTGCCGTAAGGCATTGTTGGTGTGTTTCTTTGCTTCAGGCACTGTAGCTGCCTCATACTTGGAGGGTGAGAGCTGCAAGGTAGGTGCTAGTGCTGCCTTCCACTCTCCTCAACACAGTGGGTGCCTTTAGGCCTTTCTGTGTGGTGAGAACTGCCAGGATTATGCATGTTTGCTCGTGTCCTTGGTAGCAAAGGATTGCTTACAATGCAAGCAGGATTCTTCCCACTGCGAGCAGTGTGTCTATAGAGCAGTGCTTTGGTGTTTAGCCAGTGAGATGGATTTTGCAAATAAGAGAGGAGGAAGTAATGGTGCTTCTTGCTTTTAATTTTGGGGTTCTTTTTCTTCTTTATTAGCAAAATAAAGTTATGTTGGTCATTTTTATTTTACTGTCTTTTTGCTTGTGTCTCATCTACTGCTGCTTATTAGATACACATTATGTGTTCACTGACTTACCAAATCAGTCACTGGCATTCCTGAGATTTCATAGCAACAAATTGTACTGTGTGTGAGAGAGAAGCAAAGCTGAGCAGGGTGTTCTCCGTAATGCCAAGTATTTCTGTGAGATGGTTTGCAGATACCAGTATCCTGCAAACAAGAAAGATGTGTTCAGGCTTCATCTCAAATAGCACTTGCTAGGGGCAAGTTAATGTACAGGTTTTTAACTGGTTTGTCTTGTCTCTTGGCCACTGGTGTGGGACTTGATATCACCTCAGAAGCTCTGCCACATAAACTGTACTTTGTGTGATTTGGGATGAGAGGATTCTTTCCGACGGGCCATTTTCTTGGAATAACATCAGAAATTTGGTGAACCCTGGAAAGTATCAGCCTTAGCCAGAGTCTGATGCTGAGCAGCTTCTAGTTTAGATAAACCAAGAAAAACCATCAGACTGCAGAAAGAGTTCATTAAATAGCATGAGATTTTCTTATATCTGATACATGAGTATAATCCAGAACTGAGACTGCAAATCAGTGTAGGACAGAGCTGACCTGTTTTGTCCTCCTGTTGTTAAACAGCCCATTCCAACCCAGATCTCAAAAGTGAAAACACATCAGGGACTTATCCTAAACCTGCACGTTGTGCTTGCCTTGAATGCTTGCTATTTTCTAAAGCTTAGAGGGGGTCTGACAGATGTCTTGTTTAGTCAAGTAGTGCAGCTCTTCCAGAGTAGTCTAGTTTTAGTGGGGCATTAATGAAACATTGTTTAAATAACCCAGTAAGATTTCTGGGTTTCAACATGCGCAGCAGACAGTCAACTAACACAGTATACTTCTTATTTGTATCAACACTTTTGGAGACCCTTGCCTACTTGTGAGCCACAAGACCTGTTGTACTGGCATAGGCTACTCATCTGGACCTCCAGTGGTCGCTTGTGTCCATATCTGCCTACCTGGTGTGGATGTCCCTGCTATGCTAATTGCATCACACATGGAACCAGAAGCCTTGTATTTCAGTGGGATTTAGAGGTTGTGTAGAAAGACATCTTTGTTCTTTGCTGGGGCAGCCTGCAGGATTTGGGCTGTCCACTTATGTTCTGGACAGCAGAAGAGTGACTGCTGAGTATGTTAAATTGCTAATAAATATGCACAAATTCAATTCCAGTTCAGCTCTAGTCTGAGAACCAGAAGCAGGCTCTTGGTTTTGAAGTATGTGTAGTGTGGAAAAGTATGTTATGGTTGGCTGTATTCTACCTTCATTCTGGTTATTGGCTGAACTTAGCCCTGAGTTTTATACGTAGGCATAGCAACCCAGGCAGGTGTGTTGAATCAGTTACTCAAAGCCTTCAAAACACAGCCTTCACACTAGTTCTTTATATTTTGAAATAGTTTGTTAACCTGTGTTATTGCTTGAGAGTAGCAAAATCAAAGGTATCTGTGGATTAAAACTTACATGCAAAGCATGCATCTCAAAAGGTGTATGAATTATATATGTTTTAGCAGGATCTGATTTATATATTGGCAAAGACATGCAACCCAGCAGGTATCCATTGCCACAATTGCACAGCCCCTCTTTTTTTGGCACTGGTTTATCTTTGTACAGAATAACTGCAAGCAGGAGGGGACTATCAGAGATAGCAAATTAAAGAGAAGAAACAGCAGATCAGCATTTATTGAGGATGATGTGATGAAACAAGCCCTGATGGATCAGGTGATGCAACTATAGCAGGTTATCTGATAAGTGATACTACTAGATTTCAGGATTTATGATCAAGTAGCAATGAAATGGCTCAGTTACCCAGGGGCTGGAACTCCCTGCTCAGTACGCAGGTGCCAAGTGAGTTTCTGTGCTGGTGGAGCACTTTGTTTTAGCTGGTAAAATAACGTATTCTGATATCAGTTGTGGTTATTCTACCAGTATCTTTAATTAACTTGTTTATTTTTATTCTTTGTTTATGTCCGTGTGAGCAAGAGAAAAATTGGGCTATATAGTCAAATGCTGAAGAAAGTCTTAAAAAAAACCCAAACCCTTCTCTGGTTGTAACTGCATACTGGGAGAAATGAGATTTTTAGGTGCAGTGCTTTGCTATGCTGCAGTGCTCATTATTTTCAACAGTTAGTAGAGGACAGTCTGCAAAGTAAGGCTGCTAAGGAGTTCTTCGGTCATTATCAGGATAGAGTATTCACCTGTGTATCAAACAATAGCCAACTATGATTAACCTACATGGCATTCATTAGTATTTATCTGCCATTATGTGATGCTAGAAGACATTTTTTTAAACCTTGTTGTAATCAGGGTTGTGGGATACTGTCAGTATTTTCTTATGGTTAATGCTCACCTTGTGTCTTCTCCAACAGTGCAGTTGGAAGTCACTTGCCTGTGTCTCAGCTCATGTCTCCCTGATAGCTGAGATTTACCTTTAGTTCAAGTACCACTGTGGCTTTTGCATGATGGTGGCATGCAGTCATATGACAGCTATAATTCTGTAGTGCCAGAGATTGTATTTGTACACAGTTGTAAAGACACCTTTTATTCTGTTGAAAGTGTGAATGTACTTTTCTCTCAGAAAGCTAAGTCCTATGGATTTCTTTTCCTCATTGTATCTCTGAGCATACATTGCTACTCTTTTAGGGGGCCTGCAAGAAATCTGGAGAGGTACTTTTTACAAGGGCGTGTACTGACAGGACAAAGGGGAATGGCTTTAAATTGACAGAAGGTATATTTAGATTAGGTATTAGGAAGTTCTTTAGTGAGAGCAGGTTCCCCAGAGAAACCATGGCTGCCCCATCCCTGCAAGTGTTCAAGGCCAGGTTGAACCAACCTGATCTAGTGGGAGGTGTTCCGTTAACCTAACTATTATGTGATTCTATGATTTAGCATATTAGGTAGCTGAAATCACTTCTCTGGACATTAAGGCAGTTAATAATGCACACTCACAAAGACTCGAGCAGCATATAGAAACAAGCTGTAACGGTTGCTCGAACGACCCCTGCGTGAAGCATCATGAGCCCCGAAGCAGACGGGCAGTTGGAAGGGGCGAAGGGCAGTGGGTGTCCCCAGCGAGAGCCGGGTCAGCGTTGCCATCTGGTGGGCAGCTGCAGGAGCTACCAGTTCTGTACTGCCGGGAAACGCTTCTCGTGTCTGTAGCCAGGAGTTCGGAAGTGTGCAGGTAAGAGCGCGTACAAGATAGCACCTAAAAAAGAAAAGCCTCCTGCCCAGGTTCTGTCAAGCTGAATTTAGAGAAGAGAGGCTTGCAGAAATTGGGACAGGAAAAGATTCACGGACTAAGCCATCTGGTGCCTTCCGCTTTCCCCAGGGAAAAACCACCACCACTACAGACATGGATCATCAAGCAGTTACTACTGGTCTATAACTGTTGTATATGCTTCTTTGCAAAGTATTCTGTATGAGACATTTTTGTTCGTATTCACTTGCTCGGTGCCCAGAACACCTCAATTTCCAATTTAGCCAACCAGTACTTACATCAGATGGAAGTGTTGGAATGTTTCTGCTCCTAAGAGCCACATAGCACTATGAGGAAAGGAAAGCTATGCCTTGTCTTCTTTGCTGCATTTACTGATCTCTTTTAGCACTACAATGCAGATAAACTTCTTAGGTATATATTGAAGGCCAGTCTGTCTCTTCCATTTTAAAGACACAGTAAAACACTCTTCAAAGGGCTTTTATAATTTAAGTAGTTTTGACTTGCTAAGCAATTCAAGCTCCATCAGCTTTTCCTTTTATTTTCCACCTACCCAGGATATACATATAGATAAAAGACTACATATATATATATATATATTTAACAAAAAATCTGCCAAGTACAATTTAGTTCACAGAGACTTTCTGCTCCCTCCCCGCTCCATGCCACCTTAAAGTGTATAAGGATCTCTACATGCAGAGAGATGCTATGTGTACTGCTACTGGGGCTTGCTGAAGAGTGAAGTGCAAAAGCAGAGAAATGTCTGATTTTATGGTCAAACCAAATCTTGAATGGCAAAATACCAGGAAATACGTGTGAAGCTGAGGGGCATGAGTATGTCAGTATGTTGGGCAGAGTGTGTAACAGAGCAGGAAGGGTATACCCACTTTTAATAAGGCTAATGTGTTCATAGGAAGAACCATGTGTTTTCTATTACTGGAAATTAGTATATTTTTTTTTTTTCCCCCAGATACAAAGCTCTCTTGGAAAGCCAATTTGTTACAAATAACAAAATAGTCAAGAAGTCTGAGAAAACCCATTAAGACAGACACTTTGAAAGCATATGTCAAAAATCTGCCCTTGTAGAGCCACTATTAGTTAAGCAGAGCTGGCATGGTCAAACAGGGAGTTTGCTTCAACAAAAGGGAGCAGTGGCTCTTAAGCTTACAACAGTCTTCATCCGACTTGTACAACTGGCCATTGCCTTGCAGAAGGATTGGCCAGCAGGGTGGTGGTGGAGCTGTGTCACCTTGTGTCGCTTAACAGCTCCAGAAGAGCAAAAGGAAAACAGATTTTTATTATTTTTATTATCTTGATGCATAAATGTTAAGCCTTAAAAATTAATTTGTATCTCTCAAGATTTCCATCTGTTCTTACAATATGACTCTGTTTTGCAGGAAGTGAAAGAGCAGACCTCTTACTTACCTTCACTGCAATGGTTGTAAGAAATTCTTTGAATTATGAGAATAAATTTGGTTTTACTTATGTTTTCCTCTCTAAGGATTTTCTGTCTCCAGTTCAGCTAAAATGGAAAACTGGCACTGAGGGCCTGAATTATTAAGGTGTGACTCCAGTATAGATACACACATTTCAGCAATTTATGCATCATAATAAAGACTAAACAGCTTTTAAAGCAGGAAAACATTAATGTGTACTAAGCACAATAAAAGCAAAATAAATCAGGCAAAATGAAAGGCAGGCAGTTTGTAGCAGTAACTACAATAGTGTTTTTTCCAGTGCTAGATGCAAAGATACACGAGGTGTTAAAACTGCTTTTGTAATTACAGTCACTGAAAATGTAACTTACAGAGACTAAGAAGTGTGATTTGTTCCCTTTTCTTGCTTTAATTTGATATATGCAGAAATTCTGAAAGAAATCATTTAAATAAACTGAGACCTTCTAGTAGCAGACAGAATTAAACTGCTGTGCCTGGAAACCCCAGACAACCCAGTAATCTCCAAACACTTTATAGCTTGCAATTCACCAAATGCCAATTGTGGAAATCTCCTTCCTGTCTGTCACTCAGGTTGCTAATACTGGTATTGTTTTACGGACTCTTACTCCTTTGCAGTTGATACTTTTTTCCCTCGAGAGAGGGGAAAATCCTTCAAAAGTTTAATGGGTGAAGCACATTGTGCTTTCAGGAAGCACCAGGGAACAATCCTGCCTTGCGTGAAATAACACATTTATTTTGTGAGTCCAGTCCCCCAAAATCCCAGTGGACATCACTATCCAAATGTCAGGAGTTTTGTGTAGGCTTTGTGTGTTTGGTCTGCCAGCTTGGCTGTACAACAGCTGTGTTACATGGTAAGAATTCTGCCCCATGCTGTATGCATCAAGGTTTTTGCTGCTGATAGTATTAGTTTGTTTAGCTATGAATTTCCACATGCTGTCTTGGGCTGTTATTGCCCAGCTTGTGATTCCATTTCTACAAAATCTTGTTAATCTGGCTGCCTGACAGGAATACAGTCAGAGAGCTGAATAACATTTTGTTCATTTGGTACTGGCCTGCAGGCAGAAACAGCCTTCATCCTCTCCTATCTCTCATGTGCTGCTGTTCCTGTCAGCTTGTGGATTTTGTGGTGAGGTGTCCTATTGCCCCTTAGCAAAGCTTTCCCTGGGAAATCCTTATTTCTTTACACTACTTATTTCTCCAGCAGGGTCTGTGAAGACATGAACGTGTTAGCCCCTGGAATAGATGCCACAAATCAGTCTAGCCTGCCTTCTAATTTTAATGGAGATGAGCTACTAGTTGTAATTTCTTGCATCTCTCGGTTAGGATGTAGGGAGACCATAAATCTTAAAGCAACAAACATCCCCAAATACTACTCTTTGAAGTGAATAGGAGCTGCTGGGTCATCAGCACTTTTGGGAAACAGGCTGCTTAACTAGGTGTCTGAAGCCATTATTCTCCACCCCCCAGCCCCCTTTTTATTAAAGCCTTGGTCACCATGTTTAAGGAAACCTGCAACAAAAAGGTTTGTGCAGTGTGAGCAGTATTTTCCCTGAGCAGCCTCAGACAAAACCAGTGGACACTGCAGTATCCAAACACAGCCCTTCTGGGCCAAGCCAAGTGTTTGGTTTTGAGATTTACTGTGTTTGTTATTGTAGTCAGGTTTGGGTGGGTGGGGGGGATGTGGGGGTTCTGCTTGTTTTCAACTTTATTATTAAAAAACACAACAAGAAAACCTAACCCAACGGTGAGGGTTTTGGTTTTTGGTTGGTTGGGTTGGGTTTTTTAAGCTTCTTCCATAGGACTTTTCATTCCCTGTCTTATATTTTCCCCTTTCAAAACTTACTCTTACTTGGGTATGGGATGTGATATCTTAAGCAGTTACTGTAAACATCTGCTAAAACATGTTTAGAATCATAGAATAATATGGAATCATAGAATGCTTCTTTACAGTGTATAACTGAAAGTCTGCAATGTATTACTAGGTTCTTACTCTTGCTTCCTCTTTTTTGTCTTTAACTGAAAATTCAGTTTGACTCCATAGTCCCCATAGATGAACAGGGAGTTAATAACACTGTGTTGTTACTTGAATCTTTTTCTACTTTAGAGAACTAGGACAGTTTTCCCAGTACACAAACTATGTAAGCAATACACTGAATCATAGATGAAAAAAAATAGTCCAATTCCTGTTAAATCCCTGTAATCCCATTAGGGACGAAGGGATAGAAACATAAAGGTAGAACCATGCCTTACCATCTATTAATGAATCATATAATGGCACAAATGTTTATATTTTACCTCAGTGTAAACTCTTGAGCCTTTGTTGGGTGGTTGTTGTGGACTGATGCAGCCTGGCTTGTTGGAGTAACAGCCTACACAGTGTGGGGCTTGTGTTTTGATGGCACAGCTGTGCTTCCATCACAGCATCTTGTAACCTCATTGTGGGCAGGTGCTCCTAAATTTACACTGGGGATTACTGTGTCTGCATCATGTTGCATTGAGTCTTTGGGGGATTCACAGGCTTCTGAGCACTACAGGGAGAGAAGTAAGAGATAATGTACCTTAGTAGAGGAGACAGGATCACTCCCTGTGCTGAGAAGTAGTGCTTTGCTATTCCTTGTAAATCTGCAGCATTATATTTGTGTGCAGGGTTCTTGGCAAATTTCAACAGAATGACCAACTATCAGAGTTCCCCCTTTGTAACAGCACAATGTGGACCTTCACTAGGTGGTGATGTTCTTCATGTTTTCTGGTGGTAGGTCCCTCAGGCTGGTTACTCCTGTCCAGAGTCCCCTGGGTGATGATATTTGTGTCTTAGAGAATGACTCTGGGTTGGCTTCACTGGCAAAGGCTCTGCCAGCTTGAATTCCAGTAAAGTACAGCCTTCATGCACACTGGTGACCTGGCAGAGGCAGCAGGTATACCTGCTAAAGTTTATTGGCAGGTCTTAAAGGTGCCATTTTGCCAATACAAAGACTCGGTGGTTTCTGATTCTGCTTTTATACCTTAGTCATAACAGTGCTGTATAAGATGGCATGTATGTCCTGAACTCAATTTCCATATTCTATTCCTACCACAGATGCTGGATCACCAGTGTGTAATAAGTATCTTCCTTTTTCACCTGCCACTTACTTGTCAGAACCTTGCCATTTACTGTCCTTCTACCCTTGTTAACATGGTTTTGTGCAGGTGGCTCCTCTGTTGTTCACATCTGCCATGGGCTCTTCTTTGATTAACACATTAGCAAAGCCATCCTCTCTCACTGCTCCTGCTCCAGCAAAGCCCACCCATGGTGCCTGAAGTATTTTTCTCCACTACCAGTGTAGTCAAACCCCAAATCAAAGAGTTTGGAAGCTTGCTTCTGTAAACTGAATCTGAGTGTGAGTATTTCTTGCAATGTTACAGGCCACTTGGGAACATCTTGTGCTTATTCTGAAAGCAGGTTTGGTCAAGTGTTTGTGTTTCAGGATTGATTTTTTGTTTTTATTTTAATCAGTTTTTGGTTGGGGTTTTTTGGTTTTTGATTCTGGGTTTTGTTTTTTTTTCCTGTGATATACTTTGCAGCATTGTATGCAACACATACACATGGTGGAAAATATATGAGCCTTCAGTGTCTCTTTCATGCTATGTTTTATTGATTAGGGGTGCTTTAAACATGTGATTACATGGTTACTAAAAGATCAAAAGTAATATTTTGTCCTGCCCTGCCCCCTGTCCTTTGTTGGTTTGAGTGTAGTTACAAATGGTAGAACATGATTTAAGATAGCTTCAGAAACAAAGAAACGTTAACATTATAAGTTCCAACATTTTTAGATATAATTTTTTAATTTTATAACATTCTTATATTAAACTTATATTAATATTAGTCTATTAGGAAAATTAAACTTAAGTTCAAAATATCTACCTTGATTATTATGCCAAATAAAAAGGGAAAACAACTCAGTAGATTACATTAATTCAAAGACAAGGTTCTTCTAACCATTTATAATCTTTTCATAGGCATTAACTGAACTTTGTTTTTAAGCCTATATGCATACTTTTTTCAAAACTAAGCTTTTGCTCTGAAATTTTAGGTGAATTCTTGTAACATCAAATATGTTGCATTCAGCCATTGCTTCAGTGGATTCAGTTTCTCCCATATTCTTTTTAATAGGTGCCATGTATTAGAATTTGAACTGAGCCCATGAAGGTTGCCAAGAATGGCTGGCAAGCCATTGGGAGAAACTGGTCTTGACTTTGCTCTTGTAGGCTGGCTTCATATTAAGGATGCTGTTAGGCAGAGGGTCATAAAGACTGTAATAGTTTCTAAACCAGGAAGGCAAGATGGTTTTGGAACACTCTCTGAACGACACCCAAAGTGATGGAGGACATCTGCCCAAGTGCTGCAGGCACACATGCTCTTTACATCTCACTGGCTGCAGTACAGAATGCAACCAGTAGTGCATTTCTGTTTTGAATGTGACATCAGCATGTATATGTATATACTATTGTATTTTTAACTGAGCTCTGGTTTGTGCCTTGCCCGTTTTCTGGAGATTTGTACGTATTTTGTTGGTCCTCTAGAGCTGCCCTCCTCCCTCTGCAAGAGAATTGAATGGCTGAAGCTCTGGACCTTCATACTTGCTTTCTCAAAGCTGGACTACCAGCAAGAGGAGAGGCTTCTATCCAGCATGGTGGTCCTGTGAGCAGATGAGATTTGAAGAATAACTTCATGTAAACTGTTGTGCTGTGATGGCTGCAGTCATGTTTGTGAGAAACAGCTTCTTTGGAGCAGTGCAGGGTGTCTCATTTCAGAATACATTTGATTACTTTTATAAGAGTTATTTGAAGTCACTTGCATAGACAAAAGGGCATTTTGAATCACTTGCAGTGCAGTCACATGGTATCTTTGGGTCACACTTTGCTTCTGTTCTTCTTGCTGTCTTAGGAAGAAGGTCAAGTGAAGAGATGAAACTCACAGTGCAGAAATGGTGGGGAAGTGGAGGGGAATCCTGTAGTAGCCAACATTCAAATTAATGAACTACTTTGTCATTTAGGAACTATCTATACTCATTTATTGACTTTTGCATTAAGAATGGAAAGGCTGCCAAACTTTCTTCAAGCTAACAAATAAGAGTAACTGATGATGGACAACCATCCATTCTTTTGTTGGCTGCTGAAATCAAGTGGAGCAAATATTGCCGATACAGCCTTGAGCTGACAGAAATAGATTTAAAGCTGAGAATCTCCCCAGGATAGGAGAAGGTATTTGACACAGTTTGACTACTGGCTGGTTACATACGTGCTGGCCAATTGACCAGGCTGGAAATATGAATATATATTAAAAAAAAAAAGAGTTGTAAAATGTTTAATTTATGAAGATCTTTTTTAAATGACAACAACAAAAAAATCCTTCTTATGAGTTTTTTTTTAAATTGCATTCAACCAACAGTTGATACAAGGGATGTGTTTGTGTGTTAACAGGCTAAGAACAATCACTGTTTTCCAGGATTTTTATTTCAAATTCAAATAGAAATCACTTGTGGTTTAGTTTTATTTAATAACCAAAAGACTTTTTTTTTAGTGGTTGATGATAAAAGCAAAGTTATTTTAATCTGTTTTTGGGGTTTAAGAAATATGAAAAAGGAAGTTGAAATGGTGAAAAACAAAGTTTTTTGAGTGGAGAAGATGTATGGAAGACTTGTTTGAATGTGTGATTAAATTAGTTCTTAAGATGTTACTAGATGTAATTTCTGGATTATTCTTTTAAAGGTAACTATAATCTAGGATATATACATGGTTGAGATTGGTCTTACCTAATACTTTTTATTTCTCTTTTTATCGCTTTTATAAATTTTGCAAGTGTCATTTAAAAAAGTAGAAGTTTTAACTTTGATATATCTCTGAAGTTTACAGCTAGGTAGGGTCTCTTTCTACGTTTTCCATGAGATGCAGCGTGTTATTTAAATATGTGCTGCCAATTTCTGTGCTCCATGATTTTGATACCAGGATTGTTTTCTTTACCTAGTCATTTAAGGAGGTTTGCAACTGAGTGTCCTTATTTTGCATATAAGATTACTGATGAAGAGCAAAAGCCGCTCCTAGTTACTGAAAAGGGTTGTCTCCTACCTTGATCTTTTGAAGCTTACTTTAACCGTGAAACACTCCAACAAAACACCAAGCTAACTTTGCCAGATGTTTTTATCTGAAATTATGATTAAAAATATGTAGTCAGATTCCCTCCCTGTGTGAGAGGAAAATTAATCTTCTGCTTAAGATGGCTACTATATCTGGTGCCACATATCGGGTTGTCTCTACAGGTCTCTGTTAGAGTTGTAGGCTTATTAGCATCCTATTAATATGTGCATAAAATGTAGTCTGTGTCTGAGCTCAAATACACAAGCTGGGAAATCAAAGAGAAATCCTTCACACCTTTTGCTGGCTTCATCCTGAACTTTTATTTAGCTTAAAACAACTTCCTTAAGATAATTTCCTCTTCTAAAGGAAACACTTTTCTCCGTACTTAAGAGGGGAATACTGCACTGAATTATTTTTGTAACAACACTGTCACCATTGAGAGGGAATTGCTTTTATCATGACATACGAATCTGAATTTTGACTTGTGTAAAATATTAATCAATTCCAAAAGTACTGAACCATCTGTTGCTTTTTTTTTCTTTATAGGTAAAGGTAAGGGAAATGTGGAGTGGAGATTATGTTCACTTGTATTTTATCAAATCTTTATAATGAAAGGACTGTAAAGGCTTCACTGTTACAAGTTTTGTTCTCTTTATATGTATAACAGTAGCATACTTGTTTCTGAATACTTTAGTGCTGTATATATACAGCAGAATTACTTCTAAAACTCGAGTTGATTTAATACTAATTTAGATAATGCAGTGGAAGCACCTTGTATTTGACATTTGGTGCAGTTTAACATTGCTTCTGTTTAGCTTATGTTAGTAAGCAGTTGATTTAGGCTGAATTAATATGTCACTATTGAACTAAGAGGTTTGTATGAGTTTAAAATTCAGTGTTTAAGTTTTTTCTAAACCAGCACAGCCTGGTGCTCAGACAGAAACTGCTCTAGTTGTAAAGTCTTGCAGACTATAGTCTGATGTTAGTTAAGCACTCTCCTTTCCCCAGGAAAATGGAGAAACACCCTGTTATTTTGTTAGGCAGAAAAGGAAAAACACTTCCCAGGTACAAAAGTGATCCCTTTATATTCACACTGCATTTTGGAAATGTGGTAAGTAGGTTTTTGTCAGCTATGCATATCTCATTATACTTTTCCCTGCACTGGTAGACAGACTATCACTTGGCTATTACTATTTTTTAACTTGTTGTGTTACAGGAGTCCAGTGTCAACCGGCTGTGGGAAAGTGCATTTCCTAACTATACTTGATCCAAGCTGGTTGGAAAAGTTATGCTTGACAGCCAGAATCATTTGAATGAGTTGTCAGGAATTGTGGCACTCTGTCCACAGGGGAAGGGTGCAGAGCACAAGGCATAACTGCTGCCAGAATGGGAATCATATTTGGGGTGGCAGTGGTTTAAAGCTAGGTGAGAGTTGCCTGTGTGGAGGGGATAGGATAGATCCTTGCATATATTGTTTTACCTGGTACCTAGCAAAGTCTTAAGTGTGCCTCAGGCACTGTTAGGAAGTGTTTTAAAATCTAGGGAATTCTGTTAAATCTTAAAGGTTGAGAAAAACTTTATTTGACAATGGAAGCTGAAGTGTGTGCTTTTAAACTAAGACCAGCTATTTATATCCTTTCGATCTAATTTAACAATTCAGAAACAGGTTTGAATAACTTTGTTGCCCAAAAAGCCAAAAATATACTTTTATATTTCATTCTTCAAAATATCTTTTAAAGAAGCATGTTCACTCTTAATTTTCCTGACTTGCAGTCACCAGTGAAAGTGTCCCCTGAATTGCCTGCAGCCTGGTGCCTGCTGGTAACCCTGGTACAGAATCAGCATGAGCAGCCTCCAGGCAAGCTATTCCCACACTCATGTGCCAATGGATCTGGAAGCCTGTGTGGAAAAGTCACCCTATCCAATTATGAAACTACCTTTCAGATTTGTAAAAGCATGCTAATGCTCCTTTTTACAGGAGCTCCTCACACATTATTTCTCTGGGCTTCCACATTGCTGTTTCCCACTGTATGTTAATGTCAAATGAATACGTGGATGATTTGAAAACACAGGCTGCTTCTGCCTGGGCCTGCACACACAGAATGATTGGCATTTTGTAGCATTGTCAGTTGTGTCATGGAACCTTGAAGTCTAAAAGGAAACATCAGCTCAAGTTTTCTTCTTTTCCAGTCTCTTAAGCTTGTTTAAAGTGGGTATTTTACATAATGAGCTGTATACTTGGATACAATGCCAGTGAGATTAACATGGAAATAAAATAAAATAAAATAAACCCACAAACAACCTTTTTTTCCCTGCCCAAAATCTATCTGTGGAGGATACCACATCTGTAGAAATGAATAGGTCTGCTCAGCTTTCTTGTTGTAAAAGGCCTGTGCATGTCTAATTGCATTCATGTTCATTGGCTTTTATGTCTACCTGGATATGGGTGGCCATGGAGTGGTTTGAGTATAGAACAGGAAAATAGCAGCAGTCATGAAAATAAGTGTATTTAAATAAGTGACCATGATTGCTTTAAATCAACTTCATCCTTACAATTTTAAACTGAAAATACTTGAGATACATTAGGTCAGTAATATCTATGTGGTGAAAGTCTTTAGAACTAATTAGTTCAGACCTGCAACACACTTTGAAGTGAGCCTCCAGTTGTCCCACCTTGGCACTTGACAGCTCACATCACTGGAGTGGAGTTGAGGTCAGATGGATGGATGGAGCATGTGCTTCACCTCGTGCATGCCAGCTGCTAGAAGGTGTTTTGGGCCGTAGATCTGGATTAGAGGTAGCCTAAAGTAAAAATCCCAGACTGGATATTGGGTCCTCAGTGCTGACATTCTGCAGATTCAGCTTCCACTGTGCTGTGCAAATACAAATGTGGCCAGAGATGTGCACCCAGAATCTGTTCATTGCATTGCTTTTAAAGTGCCTGCACTGCAACTTAGGAGGTGTAAAACTCTTGGTCCTGTTGAGTCATTTGTACTGATGGAGTCTGTAAAATTATATTAGGACTTAAAATCTTTAGCTTGGGTAAAGATGTAATGCGTCTGTATCAATGCTCATGTATCAATGTAGTGCATTGATACATGAGCAAATAACCACTCATTTTTAATCTTGAGATATTTATTTTCAGCAAATAAAATAACCTACAAACTATAGGCCTGGTTGTACCAGTCTGCAGTGTTAAAAAATAAAAGTCTGTAGGAGCAAAGGATGGTAATTTTTGAGTTTTTCCTCAGGCACTTTCTTCAGAAGGAAATAGTTTGGAGAATATTGAGGAGGAAGGGGAAAAACTGCCTGGGAAACTGAGAGCAAGGCTCTTCTCTAGCAGAGAACCTGCCAGTATCTATTTCTCTGTTGGATGTAGCGGGCATTACAAGAAACACCTGCTTTCTCCACCCAGAGTAAGTCTGCAGGGAAGCAAGGCTTTTAAATGTGCTTTAATGCTTCAAATTCACTACCTTTCTGAACCTAAATCTCATAGCTGCTTTGTGTAGGAATGTATGTATGTGATATATAAAAGAAGCAAGTAGGCGTATATAGCATAAATGCTGTTTTGCTGTGCTTGTTCCCTGCAAATGCTGGGCTTTGACAGTCTGTGAGCTAGTGTCGTTGGAAACTGGGGCTATAAAACTCTAGTGTGTGAACTGTTGATCTCAGTGGTGTCTCCTGCGCGTCTTCTTTACGGTCCTTTCACATCTTCTATTCTTCCCAGTGCTTGCATTGCTGGAATGCAGCACCAGACTCAGGGATAAGGCAGGTGAAATGGTTGTAAATTAACAAGAAAATTAACGCTGTTGCTCCTCTCCTCAAGCATTTTAGATTTCAATATTATTCGCATGACGGGGTTATAGCTGTATTTAAAAGAACACAAAATGTGAAATACTACATGCAGGGCAGTATTTCAGTTGTGACCATGGCAGTTATTAACACCCAAATATCAGTATAACACTGGTAGGTATCTGTGAATCTTTTCAAACAGCCAGAACAATGCAGTGAAAGGCAAATGTCATATCCACATTTTACTTGCTTTTTGAGACTTCTAGAATTTAACAGCCACTTTCAGTCAGGTGCTCAACCACATTTTAATGCTTTCTCCCCTCCATTTTGTCAATAACTGACATGAGAAAGGAAGATGCTAAGGGAAATTAACAGAAAAGCAGGAAATTAACAGAAAAAACCACTAAATGCACTGTCTGCCCCTTTCTCAACCTATTGTTTTGAGTTTAGTTCATTCAGGGCTTGTGCAATAGCACATTTTCTTTCCCACGCAGGGAGAAAATGGGCACCTGGTGACAGGAGATTATGTATGTTACCAGCACAAGCTGGAATTTTTCAGTTCCTTTGACAGCTAGACTTGCAGAAATGCCAGGTGTGAATCTCATCAAAGTATTAAATATCATTCCCTATTTGAAGTAAATATTGGTGGTTTAAATCAGTTTGTAAGCTGTGTCCATTTGGTTTGAGCATTTTTTCATTCTGAGGTTTTTGTTTGTGTGGACTTTCCTACATTTATAAGTCAATACTAGTATATTCTTAGCCAGCATGGAGAAAAAGAAACTGCTGTCTGGTTTACTACTGCAAGAGGTACCACTGGCCGTTATTACTAACAAAAGCTGCTCTTATTCTTTGCATGAATATTGTGCTAAATCTAAACAGAAATCTTGATGAAGAACAACAGATGTAGAAAACTATTGTCTCTAATTGACACTGAGGTGTTGGGTGAATCAGAGCAGTCAAACAGAGAAGTTCCTCCTCTGGGTTTGTGCCTCAGGATGGCTCTCATGGCTTCATCTCTGTCTCTGGGGTGATGCTGTGTTCCCACTTTTCCCCTTTGGCCAGCACTGACAGATCTGGCCTTTACTTGGTAACATGCTCCCACAGAATGTTGAAGATTTTTATATATTTATATATATGTTATATTTAAATGAAATCAGCTAATAGGTTTGCAACACATAATTTCTGAACATTCAGAATGTGAACCTCATTTGCTTGGGAAAGCAGAATAGTGTGATCCTTATTTCTTCAGGAAAACAACCCCCCCCTAAACACTTTGACTAGTATAGATTCAGTGGTCTGCAGCTTGGAGGATGGAGACTGTAAGATATATTTTTTTCTTGGAGAATTTAAAGTTTTAATTTCTTTGTAAGAACAAATATAATGAGAATTTTTCACAAGTGTGTGAGTCTACATAATCCTCCCTAATCTTGTAGCATGGGATTTCTCTTAACATTAGCTGCTAAAAGTTAATTATCTCTCCTAAGCTAGTGATCTAAAATGTCCCCTTCCCCCATGGCCGATAATAGTGCCAGCGTGATTCAACTCACCTGTTTTACTCACCTATCCTAGAATGGGATAATGGCAATCTGGAGGCACTTATCTCTTTTGCTTGACTGCTGAAGGAGCCTAGATGACTGGCTTCAATGAGCCACCTGATTTGTAGATGGCTATAGACCAGGGAGACTACCTCTTTTGATCTCAGTGTATAAGCTGCAGTTTTCAAAGATGTTTATTAGTGTTGAAAGAATTGCTTATATATACATATATATACACACATATATACACACATATATTCGTTGTACAAATAATAATGCTTTTCTTACTAGTTGGTGTTTTGTGCATGGATTGCTAGATATTTGCTATGATGTGAGCACCAACTAGATGAGCAGTAGGTGCACATAAGGACTGTGGGTTTTTTCTGAGTTATCTTTCTTAATTCTAGCTCTGGGAATGAGAAGGACGCCTCTATATAGGTGTACAGGTACACCTGTGTGACAGTATTGAGATGCATATCAGGAGGCTTAAGACATATAGCTGGTTATTCTTTGAAATTCATCAAAAAGGTGTCCTGGTAACTCTGTTGTAGAGTTTATCCCTGTGTCATGGATGATTTTCACTGCAGGCTATGGGTGTTGTTGCATGCAAAGGCTGTACATGAACAACTCTGGCAGGCTGCTGCAGGAGCAGAAGTTGAGAACTTTGGTAAGAACTGTTGGTGGAGACAGTATAGGGACCTAGGGGATGGGTACCTGGGCACACCTTTGCCAACTGCCAGCAGGGATTTAACATAAATTGCTATTGGAAACTAACTCGTTAATCTGCTGATGCTTGCTTTCAGTTTTTTGTAATGGCAGGAATGGGAAAAAGTGAAAGAAATTATTAAAGAGGAAAGAAATTAAAAAGAATCATGGAGTGCTCTGAATTAGCACAGTCATGGTCTTCTTTCCTTGATTTCTTGTAATGCCAAAAGTAGCAAGAAGTGACCATTCTCCAGCTGATGATGTTTTGGTTAACTTTCCTCTAGCAGCAATGACAGAAGCAGAAATAGCACATGAGAGCACCTCAGCTGTGGTCTGCTGCTAAAACAGAGTTAATTTAGTGGAGCCAAGTGGATTGTTCCAGTCATATTGTGTTATATCGTGACACACACTAAAAAGATCCCTCAGTTATCTGTGCTGGATTCTGACTTTCCTTTGGTTTTCACAGTGATATAATGCTGTGAATGTACTTCCTCATACTGGTGAAACAGCAGCAAACTGGCAAAAACTTGGTTTGTGAGATTCCAACTTGCTTTTTCTTGATTTTGCTATCTCAAGATGCAAAAGTAAGAAGCTCACGTTGTGGCGCATTTCACAGAACTCTGTTCTTCCTGAAAGAAAATGTGAGGCACAGCTTGTGAGTGACTTTAAAAGGCTTGGGTAATTTATTGAGGTTCTTTGGGTAATTTATTTAGATTCTTTGGGTAGCAGATACAATGTATCTTATACTTGATGTAAAGATCTCAAAATTGCATATATTTAGTACAATATTTTTGCCTGAAGCATAATATATTTTTTATGTCATTCTTTATTAATTGTTTAAGGCCTCAGCTTAATTTTTCACTTTTCACTTAGTTCTGCCAAAAAAGTTGTGCCTTGAAAAAGTAACACCCTTGTTGCAAAATCTAAGAATTCACTAATATTTTCTCCATAAACCTATTTTCCTGACTTCAGCCACTGTGTTGTGCTTTCTCCTCCAAAAGAGAAGTTGAAAAGGAGAGCGAGACAAAGAGGAAAGGGATCACAGTATCTCAATTTTATTTTCTTTCCTGAAAAGTATTCTCTTTGGACAGACAGTAATTGTAGTTTCTAATGACACAAACTTGAAGGGAAACAGAAGACGACTACAAACAGGTTTATGGGCCTATCAGCAGGAATATGTGGCTACAAATTGCTGAGTAAATGAAACAGCCTGTTGTTTCCTAAACCTGAGTTTGTGAGTGTTATGCCAAAGTATTTGAGGAGGAGCTAGAGCACCAGGCGGTGTAAAGGATACCTGCTGGGTCCTAATTGGTGCCCACTGTTGTTAATGGCTTCCTGTGGCTGAATGTTTACTTGTCATTTGTTCTGTGCTTTGTTTCCCAGCTACTGGAAGGGAAAAAAAATACTGACCAAAACTTTATTTTGCTTTTAAGTGGACATGCCTGGACATCAAGTGCCGTGCTGCAAATTGTCTCACAACGCTAAGTACTGCCAGTCTATTCCTCAGTCCTGTAATTGTCTGGTATGCTGCAAAAGTTGCATCTGCTTTGGATATTAGTTTTGAAATTGGAAAAATTTCTGATTTGTTACAATGTGTATTAGTTGTATAACTTAGAAAAATCATGCAATAAAAATGTCTGGGGCTTTGTCTACTGCAAGGCTTTGCATGGTTAGACATTAAAAATATTACCTCTGATAATGCCAGTCTATTTTTAAGCATCTGTTTTCCTATAATGTCAATTTCTCACGTAAACCTCAATTTTTGTAGAATACCTGTGAGTTGTATGTGAAAGATGAGGAAGAATTAAACCTTACATGCTTGGAAATTCCCTACGAAAGAGCTCCCGTCTGTGATGCAGCCACCATCTGACTTAGTGATTTATTTTTCTGTTCTAATCCTAAAGGACTAAAAAAAACTATCCAGGTCAATGTTTCAGACCCTTTGCTTGCTCTGTCCTTGGTTTCTCTAACAAGACAGCCTGTTAGGTGTTAGTGAACACCTCCCTGCTGGGAAAAAGGAGTGAAACAGCTATTTTTAAGTAGGGTACCGAATAGTTTGTGGTGAATAAGTGTATACACACATTACTGATCAAGAAAGATTTAGAGATAGTAAAAGCATCCTAATCCCATAATCTTAAATCATCTGCTTCTCCTACACTGGGTTGTAGCATTGGAGTTTCTTGAGTGGTGTCAAGGGAGATTTAGTTTTAGTAATCCTAGAGAGCAACTTTGATTTCTGTGAAAAATTAGCTGTATCTCAATTTAGCAACTAATTCTTACACTGCATGACTGTTTGAAGAACTTTTAGAGAATTGCCCTCTATTCACAGGAATTTACAACTTGATCTACAGAAATGTAATATAATTGCAAAGAACTGAATAAGTGTGTTAGAGATGAGGCTATGTTTGAGAGTCATTTCTATAGCAGTAGCATGTTAGATTTCAGTTGGTGTTTGAGATGCCCTGGGGCAAACCAGACAATGTGGGAGAAGGTTTTAACGAAGTACAGGACATTTTGTCTGGGGACATAAATTTAATTCCTTGATTACGATTGACAGTCATTTCAGTTCTGTTTCACATACCTATCTCTTCCATGTGCATTTAGCTTATACACCTTGCAGGTGCACTGTCCAGAGTATTATCTCATGCTGTTTTGTGTTACCACTCCAGATAATATCACCTAGAGCTGCCTTTATCAGGCAATGAATTTAGACTCTACTAAGAGCTGAAGGTAACTTCACCTAGTATAGAAGATCAGGATTTAGATACTGAGTTCTAAGTGTTTACCCATGCTTACCTAGGTACTAGAGAGAGGAAAAGAAGATGGGTCTAAAATTGTTCTTGACCAGCAGCCAAGCAGATTTCCATTTTGCAGGCTGATCTTGGGAAAAGCCTATCTAACTAACATGGGACCCCTTTTCTGTAATTCCTGAAGAGTCATGATCTGTAAGAAAAAAAAAAAAAAACAACACCTAAGATGCTTTCCCTTGAGTAGGATAGATGGTGATCAGTAAACAGTGGAGGGCAGAGTAAAGAGATTTGCCCCATCTTCAAGGGGAAACATAGTATAATTTAGGGTTCTCATTTCTTCATGTGCCTCTAACACATCTTCTGGCATTTAGCAAGGTATTGGCTATATTTTAATTTATCTTGGTTTTGCTATGGGGTATTAAATCTAGTATTTCTATGTTCTCTTTCAGAATAGAAGACTACAGTATAAACTAAACGAGCATGATGCTCTAAAGAACGAACAGGACTGTGAAGACTTTTGGGTGCTGATTCTATAGGGCTGTCACGGTTCACAGCTCAGAGAAAAACCTGCGGATATACAATCAAGAAGTGGGGTTGCTTATACACTTGGTCATATCTGAATATTTGAGTAGTTTAGTTGGTGGGGAAGCTCCAAACCAAAACTGATAGCAAAAAATGGGAGCAACAGAAGAGCCTTTCTTCTGAACAGAACAACCTTTCTTCTGAACAGAACAGACCTTTAAGTGCTGTAGGAGTGTGTAACTCATTAAAGTCAATGCAGCTGTGCTCATTTGTGTCACCTGAGAATCAAGCTCAGCAATGTGGTGTTATCCCTTTAGAGTAATTCTGTTTATTACATTTTTTCTGCTTCTTAAACAAGCAAAAAATTCCCAGGCTCTTGGAAAAGGAAAACTGAAGTACATTTCAAATAGAGATGTGAAACACCAAAATCCAAAGTAATCTTCTTTTAATTATTCTAATAAGAAAGAAGCCTCTGTGCCAGAGTATGTAGGAAGTCTGATTAATTTGACCGATGTGCTTCAAGTAAGTGGTTTTCATGATGAACTGTACTGCAGCACTAAACTGATTACTCAAGTACACTAAACTCTGGATTATGATGAGAAATACCTTGACTTTTCACTGTGATAATTTATGTATTACTTGCTCATTTTGATCCTCTTAAAGGTAATTGAAATATGCAGATTGTGTTCTCAGTCTTTATTACCTTGCTTCTCTCTTAACCTTTCCCTATTTATTTTACACTCTTGTGTTGTTTTGTACCGTAATTTTATCACAATACTGCAAATATGTAGTTGGTTCACTACAGTTGTGCCATTAATCTAAACTTGCTTATTGAATCAAGGCTGCCAAATCTATGAATTAAGGGATTGAAGTATTAGTTGATTAAAACTGATCCCTTGATTTGTATAGAGGTGTTTCAGTCTCCGTCAGTAGAACTGGAGGACAGATTACTCTGCACTTGCACTCTGCTTATAGTATAAAAATACCTTGTCTTATACAAATCTATAAGTACTATGATATTAAGAAATTAAAAAATAATAGAGGCAAATCTGAGTCTAGGAACTGAATGTTGGAAAGCTGTTTAGACTTGAACTATTTTTATTCTTTTTCACAAGCCAGCAGTAAAATTTTGATTATGGTTTTGCTTTGACTTTACAGTGATTGTTTCCAAGTGTTTGCCTTCTGGTGCCTTTGTAAGAACCAGTACGGAGCAGCCAGCCATAGTTTCTCTAAGCCAAAGACTTGGGAAATTGAAGAAAATAAGCAATTTATATTATAGTTAAACAAAACACTTGTGCTTTCAAACATCGCTACTCAAATGGGAATTATGTCATCCAAAGTAATTTTTCCCTCTAAGCTGTGTTTGGTATACGAGAATAGTGGAGACAGCTACTGTGAGCTGGTCTACTCTGGAGGAGACCCACTGCCTCAGTCCTTGTCAATGACCTGCCTCCTTGCTTCAAATGCTTATACAGGCAAAATTATTCTTTTGCTGATATATGTTCCTTGGAAAGAATAAGCTCTTCCATAGAGCAGCATTTTTGCCTGTGAAGCTGTGTCTTCACTGAGGTTTTGCTGGAGTAGTTGGGTCCCATGGTGGTGGAATTGCTCCCTACCTTCCCTGTGGTATTCTAAAATCATAGGGCTATCTAGCAAGGTTTAAAATGTGGACCTAGCTTTAAGAACATGCTCAGTTCTTTGTAACTTCCCAGTTGTGAAGAATGAGAATTTGCACTCTTGTCTTTGTCTTGGAGAGCTTAGGATGATCTTCTCATTTTATTTATTACACATATTAAATTTGAGCGTGAACTCATGTCCATCTGCATACAGCAGGAATAGCACTGTGTTGTACTGTGGGAAAGAACTGTAGAAAGTTAGAGGAGAGTGTTGCTGGACTAGGCAAGTTCAGTGTCAGATTCAAGGACCTGCTGCTGCTGTTAGGGAGAAATAAGAGAGCCAAAGTAAAGAGCCTTGATGAAATTATGCAAGTTTTCCATGCTCCTCACAAAAACTGAGTGGTGTGGAGGCAGGGAGAGAGTTTGAGAATATGTAAGTAGAAGAGGAGTGAAAATGAGATAAGGAGGGTGCAAATGCTTCAAAGAAGCTTTATTGGTTTTTGCTTCCATCTTCTTGGTCAGACACCTTCCCTTCCAGCTTGTTGCCAAGGGTCTTGTGTGAAGGTGCTGCAGACTGAAAGTGCAAAAGGGCATGTTTAAAGGATGATGATGAAGAATGCTTGAAGAGACTCAATAGCACTCCCAGTTCATTTTCATTCATTGGAGAGATCGATTCTGGTGCCTGAAAAGTCTTTTGGTAAACCCCTCTTTCAAATAAGCTGGCAATGAAAACTGCTTGGCTGAAACAGCAGCAGGATATGAAGGAAAGAAAAAATACCTCCCGTTTTTACTTCAGGCTGCTTCTCACCTCCTCCCCACAAACCCACTTGCTTCCCCTCTTTGTGTACAGTTCACCAGCTGTGCCCTGCGAGATGAGCTGGGGTGGGCCGCGTTCCTCACACCTCTGTGCAATGCACACATTGCTCTCCCAATCTGCCAGACGTAGCAGTATTTCTTGGGCCAGACTCTCAGGTTGCTGAAGATAACTGAGGGTTTAATTTGCAGTGTACATTCTTTTCCTAAGTACTGCATGCTCTAGAGAGAAGTCAAAAGCAGTCGTATGATTATGAACTCAATGGTTCCATCCATCTGTCTTTTAATTTGGTAAAGTCAGTTCTGTCCAAAAGGTATTTCACATGTCGGGCACACTAAGCTCATTTATATTGCAAGGGACAGAAATAACATCATCTTTCTGATGGCATGAAAACTGTGGTGAGCTTCAGTCTCTCCCTGCCAAATTAAATATTCTAACCTTAAATCCTTTTCTTTTTTTTTTTTTTTTTGTTACACATATATGTACCTGTGGTCTTTTTGTGCCTCAATTTCCCTGTTTGGGGCATGTAATTTGCTATATAAGTTGCTGCGTTTGCTATATAAATTAGGTACACCGTTCCATACTAGAGTTTTCTATTTAATGTGTTTTACAAATGTAGAGCCCATTTACCAAAGAATAACTTGGACAATGAAATACTTTGAACAATGAGAGAAGTTTAATGCTTTTGGTGTGGGAGTTATAGAACAGAAAAATTGGAATCTATCCTGTATATTAGATAATATGGGTAAAAGTTTTATTTGTAAATACAAAAATTGTATTGCATGACTTCTAACCTTTGAATAACTTGGAAGGAGTCACCACTGGTGAATTTTGGCTATGTTACTGCAAGTTAAAGAAGTATTTGTGTAAATGAGAAAAGTGAGGAGTGGTATATCTGGTCTGCTCAGGCCATTTTGCAGTAGCAGAGGATGAGATTTTGATCTTATTTATCTCCTTTAATTTTTCCTCTTTTTATTATGATTCTAGTGATGGAACAAGAAACACAAGTGAATTTTCTTTCAAATTCAAAGAAAAAAACATGGCCAGGGGAAGATGAGGTCATGCTTTAAGATGGAACTTCAAATATCTTTTGATTTAATTCCTAATACATTTTTTCAGGGTTCCCTTAACATGAGCTAGATGATCTTAACTGATACTCCATTTGATGTTATGATGCGACACAGCCTTTTTTTCTCAGAATAGCTGAAACAGAACACTACAGTAACTGAGCATCAGAACAACTTTTCCCTGTCTCCAGATTTCTAGTGTATTTATTGCTGTTATCTATGTGATTGTTACAATATCAGCAATTGTAATAGTGTTTGTATAGAGGACTTTTCTCCTCCCTACCACTCAACCATACAATGGCTGCTTTCTGTCTTGACTGAAGAGAGAAGCTACAAAGTTATGTTCCCATTCCGTAGTGGTGGCAGAGCTGTGATGCCTACATACTGGTCTGATGTTCTCATCTCCAGTGATGAGGAATGGGCCTGCCAATGCCTAGCTATTTGCTTGTACATTTTCAGTGGGGTCTCTTGTAGTTGCTTGTCCCGTGTCAAGGATGTAGGTGACAAGCTCTATTTTAGTTAAGGGATTTAAGCTATAAGACTAATGCCTCTAATGTGAGGAGAAGAGCTGGCTCATTTGGTATAATGAATGTTTTTCTTTTGATCAAAAGAGGGCTTCAGCCTCTTGTCCAGCTCCTCCTGCTGTGGAGGATTCCCCAGCCATTCCCCTGGCTGTCTGCATGGCAACCACCACAGTGATAACAGGACACTTCAGAGCAAAGCACTGCCTCAGCTGTTGGAAAGTGAGTTGGAAAGTGTCCACAGATGAGGGAAAGTGCAGTGACCCCTTTACATCTTCTGACCATGCGTCTTATCCCGTAGTATCATCTCTGCTTTTCCTGGGTAGCACTGCAACTCACTACAAGATGGGAAAATAGTTGGTTATGGCAGGCTTTGTCCCATGAGGGCCAGAAAATGTCCTTGATAACAATAAATGAATTTTATCTAAAGGAAATTAGATAAATAAATGTTCACTTAAGCTCTGTGTAGGATTTATTATTGGAGAACAGGGCTTGTGAGAGCTTTGCTTTATCTCAAATATGGACTTCTTGCCTTTGGCCCACTGTATGCTGCATGACACCAAATGGTATCTTTCGATTGTAGGTTGCAAAAAGGCTGGGAGAGCAAATATTGCTCTGCTTTCTCTTTTTACGTATGAAAGCTATAGTCTCCAAGCTGAACCCAGGAGTAGTTTACAGTGACCAGCTCTGATGAGTGGACATCCTATGCAGAAGAGTGGGACTAGGGCCTGCTCCATGTTTTAGTGTAGGTTGACAGGCAGGCTTACTTGGACAGCAAAATATGACTAAAACCGATTCATTCCATTGCCACTAAAATAGCCCTGAGGCCATGTACGTTTCAATTTTTACTGTCTGGGTAGATATTCAATCTATAAGCTGCAGTTTTGTCTAGTCTTAAAATAACTTTTCCATGGGATTTAGCCACCAGCTGAGTTCTTCAGGAAGATTTAGATTAACTGTTATGCAGTGTGCAGGTCCAGCAAAAGGCAGCATGAAAGAAAGGTGAGTTTTACCCCTATAAAGAGAGAAAAAGTGAGAACACACAATTATAATTTGTTTCATTCTCTGGTTAAGGAAAAAAAGCCCCCCGAAAAAGCACACTGTCTGGTGTGAATTAGCTACTTTAACTACTGTCTTTACTGTCTAGTCTGGATTAGTTGCAAGGAAGGAAGCCATGCACCCAGAGAAAGTCCTAAATGATTTCCCTCTGTTGAAAGCACCCTGGGCTTCCACTGGTGTAAGTGACAGCAGAAAATGGGTGGTGAGTGCTGGAGGTGAAAAAGCATCTTCTCTTAGCTTTGGAAAGAGGTTTATTTGTAGACCCTTTTGGGTGACTTTCTGTAATTGTTCCTGAACGAAGGGAGGATTAGCTCGGATGTCACCAAACCGTGAGGGGGCCTGGTTGGCCTTTCATCCTACCCCAGGCTAAGGGTGGGCCACACGGGCCCTGTTTGCCTGACCCAAGGCAAATATGTCTTGGCTCAGTGCTTGTTTCTATATGCTTGACTGAAGCAGAAGTGATTGTTCACAAATAGGTGGGAGAAAACTAAAGCAGAGAAATGAAGGGTCAGCCTTTTATGCATGGCAAATGGAAAAGGACACTGGAAAATTACTTGTAAACCCCCAAACTTTTCACGCTATTGGCAGAATGGTAAGAACAGAAAATTAAGTGCAGACAATATATTTTTAGAACAATTATGGAAAATAGAAGTTCAGACCATGAGTTTAGAGGGGATGACTGAAATAAGTGGGCCTGTTTTGGTATGTTAAGTTTGGGGCAGCTTAACAGTGTTCCCAAAGGTGAGGTGGGGAAAGAAAAGCAAGAAGGGAAAATGACACATATGCCTATTGGTTTTTGGAAGTTTGCTTTTCTTTCCCCCTAGTATTTTGTGTTTAGGAATGTATTTCTAGTCACACAAGGAGTTGCAAGTAGTTGTCATACTGAGCCATTCTATACTGATAGCAGTACGCCTGTGCAATGCATGTAGGTAGCCATCTGGGTGCCAGTCTGTGGGGAATTAGGCCCAGAAAGCTTTTGGTTTTTCCCCATGAAATGCAAATGGCTCACAATCAAAGGCTGTGGCTTCTCACTAACTGGCACTAACTTAAATGTATCTTCATTCTGTAACTGATACAGGTAATTGATGTGGGCTTTACATAGACATCGCCTGGAGCGTTTCCTGGTTTGTATTCCTGCCCACCAGGGTTAGAGATATATATTCAAACCCTGGATTAAGATTTGCTTGCATGCATAGGTGCTTATGTTCACAGTGCAAACCCTTGTAAATGTTAGTGCTGCTGCACTTTCCTTAAATCCCCTGTTCCCATCATACAAAGACAGGCAAGCCTTCTTACAGTTTTCAATTAATTCAACTGTGAATTTGCATCTGTATATCACTATAGGTGAAACACATATCCTCAGCCTCATGAAGTTTTTTAAAAACCAACATTAAAATAATTTTCTTCTGCAGTCCTTGCTCCCCAGCTCTGATTTTAGATTAGAGCAAGGTCAACTTCTTGTTACTATGAGAAATGAGTATTTTTATTGCCTTGCTGCAGGGATCAACCTTAGAATAAAGGAATACCAGATCCAGAGTTTTTCATGCATCATGTAATTTCTTTTCAAAAGTTAGTTTTAACATTTTAATACTTTTCTTGAGTGTTAAAATGGAAGATAAAATAGAACAGTTCAGTTGAAAGGGAGCCGCAGGGATCATTTAATCCAACCACCTATTGGTATAAAAAACCCCAACAAAATCAGTAGGCAAAACATTTTACAAATAAACTGTAAGTCTTGCACATTTTTCCCAGATTTTAGCTATTAAAACAACTTAAAGTTAAACAAGGAGATGTTTTGGTTTTGTTCTTTTTCTTGAATGATGCCACTATGCCTAGTAAACTTTGGAAGTGAATGATACTTCGCTGAGTAAGAAGAAAATACATCCCATTTTCAGGTGTTACTTATACTTGGAACAGCGTTTATGCCTTAGCAGAATTGCATATATTGAACTGCTGAAAGCTGGAGTTTTTACAAAATTCATCTTGGGCGTAGAACTGCAGTCTGTAATCTTCATTTAAGTAAACACGTGTGCATTAAGCTATAGATTCATGGAGACTGGAACTTGCCAGACAACACTGCTGTGGAGAGTGCTCTCCAAGAATGGATGCCAGTCAGCAGCTTGCATGCAGCAACATTGGCTTGAAGGCTAAGAGAGTTTCCTGGCATAAGCATAAGTACCAGATGCTTCATGCTGCTTAGCTTCTGTGTTAGAAAGCTTCCCTTGGCATGCTTGATTTAATTGTGTCTGCAGAGGATCAGCAGACCCTAAGAAATGTTTTGTAGTCCAGTGTGTGAAGAAAGTAGTGAAAACACTGAGAACAGGTAGGTCTGCCTTGGCTTTCTGAAGTAGCTACTGCATCAGTGGCATTTGTTTCATTCCTCCTTTCATTTCATGCCTCTCAAAGGATAGTTAGAGCTGAAATAATTATTTCTCACTGGAGGTAATTAATCTCTCACTGGAATTATTTTAACTGGCAATAAACAGGAGGAACTAAAGGAAGTAAATTGTGTAAACATGTAAGTAAATGATCCTACCATCATAGAATCAAACAGGTTGGAAAAGCCCTTTAAGATCATCAAGTCCAACTGTTACACCAGGACTGCTAAGACCCCCACTAAACCATATCACTGAGGGCCTCATCTACATGGTTTTTGGATACTTAAATATTTAATTTCTTCACTCTGACTCTTAGTCTAGGGAAATGAGATTGACTTGCAATTCTACTGTCTGTCCCTCTCTGTCCTTACTTTTGAACATGCTGGCCAGTTTCATCTCAAGGCTCTGAAAAAGTTTGTGGAAACTAGTATTTGGAGCAGGAGTCCAAATCAGGCACAAATGTGAAGGAGAGATTTCAATACAAGTTCAAGTTGCCTTTTTGAAGTATCATTTAGAGGATATGTTCAGCATGGTCACTGTGAGGAGCCAGCAAGAGAGAGTTTTTACCCAGCGCTTGGCATAGAATTTGGGGATAATGTGCAGGAATTGAAAATCCAACAGGAAGGGAAGTCACAGAGGCTAGGGAGCAACTGTTTTTGCTATTGCTGATGCATTGTAGTTGTAGTGTAACTAAGGTTGCTGTGGAGTGATTACCTTACTATAGCTAAGTGCACCAGATCCTGGGAGTGCGATGCATATGTATCATTCAGTTCATCACAGGTCCAGAAAGACAGGAGCAGTGACGAGCTGGAAAGGGAAATATTTATAGTAGATCAAGATGAGCAATGTGGACAATCGCATTGTCTGAATTTGTTTTATAGTGGAGGAGGGCCTGAAAAGCAGAAAATATTCCAGCATTGATAGCTTGATATATCAAGAATTAAAGTTATTGAAATAAGAAGGATGTTGCTGCCATCAGCATGGAGAAAAGGAAATAACATAAAAGGAAAAATGCAAGCTGTTCAGTAATAACTGCAAAGTTTAGGATTACACAGTCATCCTTCCAGGGCAGCAGATCAAAAGTGTTATTAAATATGTAGGGCTAAACTGATGGAGATCAGTTTGGTATTCAGATGTAGATTTGTGAGCCATTTACTTAGAGGTAATAGTTATATCAGTGTGAAGAGAGGAGGCTCCCTGAGGATAAGATACAGAAGATGAGGCTCAGGATAGAGCTTTGAAGAGCTCTCACAGACAGGGGACAAGAGACAGAGGAGAATGAGGAGCCATTAGAGGGTGGTGAGAAATCCATACATGTGCTGGGCTGCAGTGTAACACAGAAAGAGCTTTGTTAGAACTGGGGAGCATCAGAAATGCCCAGGGCTTGGTTGTTGCAATCTAAATCAGACTTAAGGGTGTTTGAGCTTGCCTGTTAAAAATAAATTGTACATCTCTACCCTATGGTAGAGACATAATGTCAAAACCAGGGGGACAAAGCCAAGATCAGTTTTAGAAGAGAAAAGGGGTGACAAGGAAGGGTGAGAGCCAGTAGGGAGAAATATAGTGCAGGCTGTTACAGAGCTGAGGAGGGGACAAAACTGAGTGAGACGAATGCAGCGTTCAGAAACCAGGGTGGGTCAAGGAAGAGGTGCTGATTGTGAGTAGCAATATTAGGTCTCAGAGGCGTGAGGCAGAAATTTACATACCAAGGAAGGCTGGAAACCTGGGGTTCTGTGTGTCTGTCTGGTGTCTGCTACAGTGTACTTGAATATTAGTGGGTGAAGACTGTGGCTCCCCTCTCTCCCCTCCCACATCTGTTTTCAATCACAACAAAACAGATCCCTGGACTTCTCTACTTAATGCTTCAGGTAGCCTTCCTTTCCCAGAGCAATACCACTTTACATATGTCCAGTTCCTTTTGTCCTGCAGAAGCTCTTGGCTTCTCTTTCAGGCACAGAATGAAAGAATTGTTGAAATGCACTTGCCATAGGAGGAGGAAGAAGAAGTCTGTGGATGGTAGAGTCTAGCCCTTTGATGCAGGGACAGGAGAAGCTGCCCCTCTTGCCATGGAATAGCTTTTGGGGAACTGCATTTTCTGAGGACCAGCCTTGCCATCCCCATACAAATACTCTTTCACTTTTTGTTATAGAAATGCCAGAGAAACAGCCACTGATAGGCAACACATTGTCATCAGTTGTGTGTAAACGAGCTTCCTTCCCTTTCCAGTCCACCTTCAATTCATACCGGTAACTCCGAAACCAGGGTCTCCTGTTCACCAGCTGCTCCTGTTCTAACTCTAGACACAGCATCTGAGATCAATGTAAAATTCTGTTACCTGAAGTTGGATGTATTGATACTCATTTCACTCTGTTACATAGTTACCTATAACCTTAGAGGCAAATGGAGTTAGATGTGGAGCAGCAGAGCCGAAGAACCTGGATAAAATTGATGATTTCTGAGCAAGAGAAGCATGTGTATAGGATAGGTCTATAAAAATGGAGTTTGTGGATTGGGAGTGAGAAATCATTGTTTATTTACAACATTTCAGCTGGTTCATCCTAAAGTCAAATGATGCTGTCTGAAGCAAAGACTTCCCCCTGCCCCTGTATCAGAAACAAGGCATGGATCTGGCCTTGGTTTGAAATTCAGTTTTATTCTTCACTAAAAGCATAATGTTCTTTGATAAAAGTACTTGAAGGGATCCTCACAGTATTAGCTTGCTGATTGTGAAGCAGGTGGATTATGGATAGAAGGCAATCCATATGGCAGCTGATGCAAAGGAGCTTTTGTATTGTGAATAGACGGGTGACCCTTCATACAGTGGGCTTCCTTTCACATGCTTGGCAATGTGAAGAAATAAGCTTCTTTAGGCAGGGCTAATACAGTGAGATAATCTGAATAGCTATTCTGTAAGAGGGGTCCTTAGGCATTTATTTCAAAGTATTTCCAGTTATGTCTGGAATAAAACTTGATAATCATGAAAAAGAATATAGAGTTGTTAACCACAAATGCTTCCATGAGTTAAGGAGTCTCGGATATGATATTGGCAGTCTCTTGCCACCGCAGGAGGGGTGACTGCTGTGGAGAATGGGAGGCCTGTGTCAGTTTGTTTTTAGCAGCACAGGTAAGGAAGGCTGGAGAGCACCATAGGTCTTCATGTTTTTCAGCAACCAAGGTGAAAAAGCAAACCACAGCATCACTTCTTCCTTAGAAAACCTGGGGTCATTCAGCCATGTAGTTTACAAAGAGTAACAGCTGAGGTCACATGCCAGTGTGGTCAGGGAGGCTGGTATTTATCCTTGTAGTGGTGTGCTCTTGAAGCCGAGTCACTGGGACAGGTCCTTGCCTGTAGGAACTGTAAGTGGTCTTCAGGAACCGTGATGCCTTGTGTTGCCAACTCCTTGACCACTGTGAAGTCGTGTTTTCTTCATGAAGATAGCTGCTGGGGAAGCAGGTCCTGCTTCAGCTGTGCCAAAGAACAAATCCTGATCTATTTTTAAATGTACTTAGATGCAATATGCGAACAGGGGTGTTCTATTGTTTGTGGAAATATCAGCCATTAGCAAAGCTCTTATAAGTCTAGTGTATAAAATTGTTGTTTGTGTTGTATGTAGTTCCACAGAGCTTATTAGTATTATTGTAATATACGCTTAGACACAGAGTGATATATTTGCTCTGCGAAAGGGGTGCAGGTGTGTTTGGCTGAGGCTATACATTGCAGACCTATTTTCTATCACCTTGCACTTGTGTTGTCATTTATATCAGTGCAAGTAGGTGTAAACTGCTGCTAATTCAGGGAGGTGGCAATGACTGCCCAAGGTGCAGAGATGAGAGTATCAGACTTTATATCTCTAATACCAAGTGTTGCATTGCAAAAGTTTACATGTTAATTTCTTTTCCAGATCACTTTTCAAACAAATAGCTACATCTTGTGGTGGGGTTTTTGGCTGGTTGGTCTTGGAGTTTTTTCTTTCTTTTTTTTAAACAGAAGAGCATACAGAGTCACTTTATCAAAATGTTTTTTGAGTATCTCAGTAATAGTGCCAAAATCAAACAAAAAAGCAGCACTTAGAGGAAGAGTTGCTAGAAGTTATTTGCAGTTAGGTTTTGTCTTAGTTTTCTAATTCCTCCTTAAAAGCATCCTCAGTTTTGTCTGACATATGGACCTAGGACCCACACATTCCATTGTGAAAGTATCCCTAATGATGTGCTAGTTCTCAAGGATGTATCAGAGTGCTGCAGCTGACACCCGATAACACTGCTCACTCCAGTGCTGGCACACTTTGCCTGCTGGGTGCAAAATCTCTCCTGAAACAGATCTGAAGCAAGAAGTAGGGATCTGCATTGACTTGCAGGACCATGCAGCAAGCAGCATAAAAATCAATTCTCACTTATCCTCCTCTTTGCCAGGAAGCTGGATAGAATGCCTGATCCTTTCCTTCTTCAGATGTCTTCCTTTTCTCTTGTTTCCTACATGCAGGAAATGCAATTGTTACTTATCTTACAAGCTCTTAGCAATTTTTTAAGGACATAAAAGTTATGCACTGAGACAAGATTTTACTTTTACTTTTTCACACGACTGAAATTAAAGCAACGCTCCCATGTTTACTACATTAACAAAAAGGAGTGGAGCTATAACAAAGGTCTTCTCTCTGAGACTGACTTTTCCTTCTTGTTTTGTCAAAATGAACACACCCAGTTAAAGCAATGAAAGTCTTGAAGTTAAGGTTGTGTGCAACCTACAAAAAACTATGGGATGCACGTGCTTGTGTGGGTTGCTGGAAATATCTCCTCTTCTTTGCTTTAACTCTTGTTTGCACACTGCACGAGGTTTCAGCAGGAGGAGAATTACAGGACTTCTGTTGTTTGCAAAGCACAATATATAGCTAACCTCTGGCACTGGGTCCAGAAGGCTGGTCTGCTGCTTTCTCTCTTTGCTCAGCTGGCCTCCTGCTTAATCTGCCTGCCATAGCTGGGATGTTTGTAGTTATTTTCCCTCTCAGTCGCAGCTTGTGTTGTTCTGTATGGTCAGGGCACAGACAAGATTGCCTGTATGTTTCTTTAATTAGGCCAGCTGGAAAGAGGAGATGATCTCAGAGGCACACAAACTCTTCTCCAGGTAAAGACAAATAATTTTGTAGTTTGAAGAACAATAATCAGACTTTGGAGTGTGTTTTCTCTCTGACAGTTCTTCATCTAATCCTGTCTTTATTTATTATGTCTTGAGGCCAAGAGGGCCTAACTGATTTTGACCCTGTCTCCTGTTGAAGAGTCCATTGTACTTCACCCAGCTGTCACATTGACAGGGCAGTGACTGGGTGTTTGGCCAAAGCAGGTAGTCCAGAGAGGCATTTGGTTTTGGTAATGACCTCAGTTGTTATCATTTGTAAGTGCTCTTGGTAAAGTACTCAAGTGAAGTGGGTATCTCTGTTAAAGTGACTGGAGGACATCTACAGTTATGCGTGTTTAGAAGCATTAAAAAGGTAGTGGTTGAAAGGGATTTCTGAAGGTTTCTCATCCAACTTCTGCTGCAACTTCAGATCAAGATCATGTTGCTCAGGATCTTTTCTAGCTGAACTTGGCCCGTCTAGTTATTCTGAATCTGCCTGCTGCAAAATGCAGAATTTCACAGGAAATTTTAAATCAAATCCATTACAAAATCCAATTGCACTGCATCCACACTGTTGTTGCAGCTGCTGACTGCATTCATCATGTTATTATTCAAGAAGTTATTGGAATAAGCTTTTTCATCAAAGTGTCTGTAAATAGTTGGAGGTATTGACACAAACTTTGCCTGATACTTTCCATCGACTGATCCAAGTCAAACCTGCCTCATGGCTGAGGTTTCCTTTGCTGCCTCAGTCATGAACCTTTGTAACTGCAGTTCATGTCTGGAAGTGAAAATGTGTTAATACCTTATACTCCTTCCAGCACAGCCAGATCCAGACATTTCTGGAACACCAGTGCAGGGCTTCTTGTACACCACTCCTGAGAGCTTCAGGTAGCAGGCTCTTGGTCAACAGTGATTTGAAGCAGATAGAGGAAGCTATGGGAACAAAGAGTGAACCAGTGCAATTGCACTGCTGTAGGTCTCATGAAAGGTAATAACCACTTGGAGAAAAAACACTGTGTTTAACATTTCATCAGAACAGCCTTTGTGCAGAGATTAATAGGGTCCTCTCTATCTCCCCCTTTTTCTATTGAAAGAGGGGTAAGGTGGCCTGAAAAAGGCATTAAATCTCTGTTTCCAAGCCCTACTGTTTCAGTTCTTGGTCTCTGAGCCAGAGCTTATACCTTCCTGTATACCCATCTTTTATGAAAAATGTCAGGAAGAACCACTGTAATTTTCTAGCTGGTAAGGAAAGAAAAAAAGTCATTTCAACAGCTTTGAGGTTTTGCTGTTGTTAAAAATCAGCTTACCACAGATGCTCTAGGTGATGGGTTAGTGCTACAACTAAGCTGATACAACAGCTATTGCTGCCAAGTCCTGCTCCCCTCCTCTTCCTGTCCTTGGTCTCTTGCTAGTACTTGTCTGACAGCAAAGTGAGCCAGTTCAGAGAGCTCAAACAAATGGAAAAAAATAATCCTTTTTTAACATTTTGAGTGTTTCTTTATTCTTCTCCTGGTTTGCCTCCCTTAATTGTGAACTATACCAGGAATGTAGTTTCACTATAATTTTGGATTGATACGAGTGTGCTGTGTAAAGCGAAGGTGTCACCCCCAGCTCTTCCCTGCTTGTGTTCCATCTGGAATTCAGGCCACCTGTGCTGGGAATCAGATCTTGGTGCTGGCCTGAAGGAAAACCATCTCCCCACTCAGCTTCCTAATTTTTTTCAGGTTAGTTATGAGCTGGTTATCTGATACAACTTCCTACATAGCTGTGCAAGCACTAGAAGGAGGGATCAGCACCTCCTTTGGCCAGTAACTTCTACTCATTTTGGCTGAGATCATGGAAGGGCTACTTCAGCTATGCTCATGTAAAACTGGACCCATTTCACTGACACCAAGACATTTCCTCTCTACTTCCACTGAAGGTAAATGAGAGCAGAATGCAGTCCAATAGAAAGAATGTATGTAGGATAAAAAGAATGAAATATGGGAAAAAAAACAAAATGTTGTCCTGTTCAAAAGTTTCCTTCATTTTCTTTCAAAGAAATGGAGATTGGCTTGAATAAAGAAAATATAATCTCTAAACTACTCCTGCTTGTTACATTACTTTTTCCCCCATGAAGATGCATTTTAGGATGGCACATCAAGGGGCAAATACACCCTCATGAGTTGACTATCCCATTTAGAAAATTAATCCTTCTGACTACTTTCTTCTGCCCACAGTGCCCAGCCAGAGCACAGGGATCGGCATGCTGCCAATGTTCGCCTCCTTGTCATGAACACACAAAGCCCCAAAAAGAAACTGAGCAAATATTTCCTAAGGTAAGTGTGAAAATCCTAGCCCTGGCTGGGTCCTTTCAGCTGAATTTTGCTCTATAATTATTAAGCTGAGTGTAGTAAAGGTCATGCTTGTCAGCAGTTTTTTCCAGTGGCATTACCGGAGTTGCACTTGATAGCCATTTCTACAGTTACTCATAAGCCAGTGGGTGGTTTGGTTACGCTTGGATTCAGAGCACTTGAGAGCTGATTTTGTTTCTTAAAAAGTTATCTGACTAAACAGGAAAATATTTGTAACTTGTCAGTCCCTGCCTATTGAAGAGGCAGCTACATTATCTTTTCCTTTATTCTTTTTCTAATCCTTTTATTCTAATAATACTTTCATTCTAATTTCTATGCATCTCTGTTATGTCTGTTTTAAATAATAAAAAATAATCTCAAAAAGTCCTTCAAGGCATATTTTTTTTGCTTTAATCATAATTTATTCATATGTCTATAAGGTGCAGAAGAGTCGTGCAGTCTTGCACAATGTGAGGCTAATGTACCACTTAAGTTGTGAAGCTCTTGCCTGTGCTTTGCACACAGAGAGGAATTTCAAGCAGTGACTATACTGCTCCCTCTCCTTCAGGCTTTCCAGTGAAATTCCCCATTCTGATGCTCTCAATAAAAAATACATTATTATATCACTAGTCCTAAATGTTACACATATACTGGCTTTAAACAAGTGTGGCTGTCATTCTTCTTCGCTGCTGAGGATGAAACAATACATTTTTAGTTGCTTTTTTCCCTGCAGTTGGTAGATACTGTAAGAACTTTGTCCAAATGTCATATCTGTATTGCAGAGAACAGTGTTCAGGCCTATATTTAGTCCCACCTTGATAATACAATAATGTTTAGCCTTCTCTCTGCTCCAGGACAGATACTTCCATTCTTCAGAGCATAAAAGCTAAAATAATTTCTCAGCCAGTATTTGTGCTGCTCCCATGGAAGGATCTGTCACTGAATCCCCATCTTTTCTTATCTTCAAAGCTCCTTAAAGCTTTTCTTCTCCATTGCAGTACCTCATATTGCCTTGCTTTCCAACTATCCTCATCTATTTTCTTCTCCACTGGCTCCTGTAATGTCGCTCCCTAAGCACTGCACAAGTTCTCTGAGCTCATCCAGAGTGCCCAGACCTCTCCCACTCTGATGGGAGATGATCTTGGGGCTCTGTACAAGTTATTTCTTTCCCTTCACTGATTCTTTTTCTGTGTGCCTGTCTCTGGACCAGCTGGAGAGGTACAGCTACTTCTTTAACATTAAAAACAATTATTGCAAAATAGAAACTACTATACACAAACCATAGTTGCTACTCATAGAAACAGGTGGCTAACTTGCTCAGGAGCAGAAAAAGAAATAGACATTTGAATTTCAGCTTTAGCTGGAAGTGATGAAGTCTTCCAAAATGCCTTCTAATGCTTTACTGAAGAGCACTGCTTCCCTCCCTTTCCCACCATGATCTTGTTCTATCACCTGAAATATTGTATGTGCTCAGAAATTGTGTCTCTACTCCATCCAGTACAAGGAAAAAATATGAATGACAGCTATGGGGCAGCACTGAGATGTGGCAGCTGCAAAAAATGGTCAATATCAGGACTTCAGAATTAAGGACTAGACTGTTCTGATGGTTTGGTTTGGGGGACTTGGGAGGTTTTTGTGTCTGGATTTTTCCTCTGTGTTGTTTATTTTTCATTTACATGGCTTCCTTCTTGTCACTTTGGTTTCTATGTATACCATACCTGAAGAATTTTTATGCTCCAACTTACAGTAGAAAATTACTCAAAAAGTCCCCAAACTTTTACTGTTGCAATAGAGAAAAGTTGATTGGGTTTGTATTGGGAATTTTTTTTAGCTAAGAGAAAACTTACCAGCACTAATCATGCTTTAAAACACGATGATTCTCTGGTCTGAAAGCTGGTTTTAGGGACTGTTGTTGACAACAGCAATAAAAACAAAATCTCAGCTGGTTGATTTGTTTCTTAATAACATGGTGGTATAGTGTTTGCCTTTCAAGTTTCATAGATGAAACATTTTTCAAACATCAGCTTGTTAATCTTTGGGCATCCAGTTGGCTGGACAGTCCCTAAAACAGGGTCATATTTGTTGTTGTATTTACAGCCAGTGTATACTGAAGTGCACTCTAGAGCTTGGGGCATTATTTGAGATAAGGCAAACTTAAGGAAGCAAATGAAATTATCTGAGTCCACCTAAGATAACAGCTAAAAATCAACTGTTCTGAACAGCTCTGGGGGAAAAGCCCCACAAAGAGGACCCTGTGTTTTTACAGATTTTTTTCATTCATCTCTCCAGGACAGTAATGCTTTTTCTCACTGTGCCTGGGAGTCCTTGTTCCCTTTGATCACCATCTCACGGTCTTGCAGTTTCACTTCTCACTCTGGCTGTTCCCTCAGATTTTCTCCCACCTTCCCCTTGGTTGCCAGATCAGACAAGGCTTAGCCCTTGTCATATTACCATGGATTTATCACATTTAAATGTTCTTTAGCATTTCTTTGATTAGAAATGACTGAAAATGGGAAAAATTAAGAAATAGGAAATAAATGTTTGAACTCCGCTGGTTTTCACAGCTGGGTTTAAATTTCACAATCTTTCAGCATTTTGATAGTTTTGAAATTGTTACAGTTTGAAAACAGTATTTCAGCTTAAAAATAAAAGCACACAGACATGGCTATAGCTTGTAGTTGTTTTCATTGGTATAAGCTGGCCAAACAGAATGCAAGGAAAATTACAAACCCCAAATATTTCTAATTGGAAAATCTGGTAAACAGGTCTGGGAAAATCAAGGTGCACTAGAAATGTCTTACTCTCTGAGTAGGCTAGCAGGTTTGTAAGAAGCAGGATAGCCATGCTAGAGTAGTGCTGTACCCTGGTTCCCGTAGGAGACTGAACATCATACTGCATGTGTGCCTCATTCAGTCGTGGGGTTAAAGCCTATGATTTCAAGCTAAGGGACACATAACATTGAGTGTTGGACAACTAAGCTGGTAGAATTGGAGTTTGATATCACAAAGGTACTTGTTTAAATCAAAATATATTGCACAACTCCACTGATACAGAGCAGAGATAATAACAGTGGTCTGCAAAATTTATTTTGCCAGTGTACAGTGTTGAGAACCATTATGTGTTAGAAGTAGCCTAAAGGATTTAGTAAAGCAGGGTAAAGCCCTGGTGTGGCTATGTCACTTGTGGCATACAAGTCATCTTGGTGTAGCATGTGGCCAGGAGCTGCAGTTACCACTACCGCAGCTGTGCTGGGGAGGGCAGAGCTGAGGCTGCCAGAGAGAATCCCAGAGCACAGACCCAGGTGGATGCTCAGCAGCTGAACCCAGACACAGTCCTTAATTGCCCATGAAGAACAGGTGAGCATGCCTGGAGGTGAGATGCTTTACTCAGTGAGGTTTATAGCTGGCTTTACTAAACTGTGATTTGAAGCCTTTCAAAGGGGACTTGTAATGCAGCAAGAATCAGGATGCTGTATGTAGCACTCACTGTTGCAAGCAGCATCCATGAAAAAAGGTTGGAAATCTCAGAATGAAGACTCCTACAGGAGTCTGGAGGAAGGCAGAACCTAAAAAATCAGTTTGAGATAAATCTCTTGTCTCTATTGTTTTTGTATTTCAATACCTCACAACCCTTAAGATGGCTTTGTTTGCTTGTTTTGTTCCAGCCTTTCGTTGTGAGATGAGGGTTATGCTGCCATCACCACCAGATAAAGGAGTGGTGGTGCAAAAAGACTGTATAGCATGCATGTGGTCATTGAAGGGTTCCGTAGCAGAGCTGATAATTTACCATAGTGTTCTGCAATACACACCCACCATGCCCAGTCTCCTTTAGCTTTGCAGTTTGTAACATGCTCTTTTATAGACTTATTTCCTTGTGAGAGCACAGAGGATTGGCTCATAGCCCTCCAGAGCTGCAAGGTCGGAGCTTCTTCCTTGAAAAACTGAGGTAGTTTTCATACAGTTGGGAAGACATTTTGGGGCACTACAAACGTATTGGGAAAGGCCAGTTCACGTAATTTAGGTTGTGGCTTGTGGGTGAAGCACAAAGGCTATTGAGATTTGTTGAGTTTGTGCTTTGTTGTTAAACTATATCTGCTGACACAAGATGGGGAAGTTATTACAGACTGCTGCAGGATGTATAGTGAAAGGTTAGTCTGGCAGTCAAAGGGTCAAATAAAAGCAGTTATTCATGGGCTCACCTTACTCTTCTTTCTGACAGCTGGGAAATACATTTCTAGCAAAAATAGAGTTGTTACCTTCTCTATGTCTCTTTTTTTCCCTGCTGTATGTCGATACTGTAAGAGTTCTATTCCTGAATTAGGTTTTTGAGCTTTGGTTGCATTTGTCTTTGGATACAGGCTATCTTTTTGCAGTCCTGGGATGAGCAGTTTGTGTTATATTTCTATGCTGAAGATACTGTCACAGTTATCACAGCAGTTACTGGAAAAGAGGAGAGACAGTGTCTTACGTGTACCAAGACCCCTTGAAATTCTGTTGTCAGAACTGGACTTACGAGCATCATGAAACACATGCACATAATTCCTGAATGTCCTTAGGAAAGGCAATTTATCCTTTGGTCAGCAAAGTTATGCCATGCCAGTTCTGAGCAAGTTGTAACTGCAGACATGAAGAAAACCACTCTGCATTCTTCACTGTTGCAGATGATGAGGTCCACTCTGGTTCCCACTGGCCTTTCTTAAAGAGATATCCCAGTATCTCAAAGCTTCAGATGCCACTCAATAAGACAACCCAATGCTGAAGTGGCAGCAGAAGCATGATGCTCCTGTTTCCAGCTAATTTACAGTTGGCACTGCTTTTCTTCAGGTTTCAGTTTCTAGGAATTACTGCATCAGAAATGGTAGTCTGGGGAAATAGAGTACTAGGAAAAAACAGGTCAGCAGGTCAGGAGCCTGAAATTCATCTACCTCTGCTCACCAGAGGGAGCATATCCATCATGTAGGTCTAGATGGATATGCAGCTCCAGAACTAAACTTCCATCTTTGAGCTCTGAGGCCCAGCGCCTTTGTATCTTTAGGAGCTGTAGCAATAGAAATTGTAACTGTGTTGTCTTACAGATTATGTATAGACAAATCCCTACTTTGCTGAACATTTAAGGAAGTGATGTATGGATGAACAGCTGAGATGACAGCGCAGCCAGCACATTTCTGCCTCAGCAGCTCCTCTTAAACCTCCCATCTCCTCACAATACGTTCCTCACTAACTGCTGCTCTCAGTCCTTGTCTGCTCTTTGTTAGCACCAAAATACTGCCCAGCTTTAAAATACCGATGCAAAGGGTCTGGGTTAAAATACAGATGCCTAAAGACTGGGATGCTAGGCAACCTAGGACCTAGAGATAGCAGAAATACTAGTGTTCCACACCTAACGAGGGACTCAAGGACAGAGTTTAAAGCCTAAATGCAGCTCTCTCTCCGACTTGGATATAGGGACACTGGTTGAAGTTGGGCACTAAGTCTTTTGTAAAATTTGGGCTGTGCTTTGGTGTTTGTATGATTTAAAACCCGTTGATTCTGAGTGGCAGAGAATATCATGCGTCACTTGTATGTCTGGAAAGTGGTTTCTGCAGGCTGTTAGTATCAGGCATCCATTTCTAGAAGTCTTGACCTCAAGTTGTTTAAAGTTGTTCTTTGGACACAGTTCAGATCCCAGCTTGAGCAGCAATGAGAAGCAGACCTCTAAGTGACTTTTATAAGCTAAGTGTTTTAGATATTAGTTATTACAGTGTTCAGTTATTTTAAGAACAGCAATTTTTATAGCAGTTGGTCTCTTCTGCCTTCGTTGCCTTCATTGCACAAAGGTAAATGGGTGCAGAAATTCCCAGATTAGAATTTATGACATAAATGTTCCCCTGCTGATTTGATTCTTTATTTTCCTCTGTTATGTCCACATAATGGGAGCTGGCTGCTTATCACTGAGTAAGATCATGGAATGATTTAATGGGGGCTTAAATGAAAAGTAAGAGTTTTCATACTGGTGTGATGCAAATCCTGTGTCCAATTAAAGCCTCAAAGCATTTTTTAAAAGCTGTATAAAAGGTGGATCATTTCTGTAAACAGCCCTTAAAGTGAAAACCCAACACCTTTGTTGTGGGAGCAGTAATACGATCTCAAATACCTCTGCAAACAAAGAGTCCCTTGCCTTCTTCGAGCTGCTCTCTCTTTTCTCAGCAGCTCAGCATGGGGTGCCAGAAAAATCATTAACGGGCCCATCTTGCACTTCTGGCTTTTCCACACCTGCGTATCACGATCCCTGCTGTAACTTTATGGACCGTGAGGAGGCAGGTTTGACGCCATGAAACACAGGCTCAGCTAACAGCTGCAGGATGGGCAGAAAGCCAGACAGTAAAATGTAAAGAGGAGGAAGGAGAGGGATCACCTTTGAAGTTTACAAAAAAAGGGAAAAAAAAGGCATGACTTTGACCACTTCCTTTTTTAATTAGCTGTCTCAGGTACATTGAGCCACCAGCTTGAATGGAAATTGGTGGGGGTTTGCTGGAAATGCCGCAGTTATAATGTAAAAGTTTATCTTTTTTAACCTTTTTTTCTCATTTCGTTTGTTTTTTTTTTGTTTGATTTTCTTGGGTTTTTTTTTTGTTTGTTTAGTTTGGGGCTTGGTTTTGTTTGGGTTTTTTTGTTAAGTTTAACATCCTAGCACAATGTCAGGGAAAGAGTTTATTCTGTCAGGGAACGCCTGAACTAAGCTAAAATCTGTATCTTGCAAGTGTGAAAAACAACATTAATGCAGTGTTGAAAGTTAGGATTTTGATCACACTTTGGCCAGGAAATTCATGATTACCATTCCCATAGCAACCAGGACACACCTCCAGCGTACACAGGTAGAATTTTTTTATACATGTATCTAGTGTTAACTTTTGGTCAACATCCACGCGAGCACCAGGAGGTTGTGTTGGATTTGCTTTCCTGTAGCTAAAAGCCAAATTGGAGGGATCCTGTAGAGGAATTGCAGCTGCTGCAGCAACCAAAATTTCCTGTGCCCTCAAGACACCTAAATTTCATTTTGGACTAGTATGATCCTTGTACTCTCTATGCATGTTAAAGTGTGTTCAGAGAGAAAATACAAGCTGTGGTTGTCATCCATGTAGGATCTACATAAATTTAACCTATAAGGCTGTAAATCACATATACATACATTTATGTTAATAGTCTATGTTATGATCAGATCCTTATACATGGGAGTGTTTTTCCTAAGATGTACTCCTTGTACATTTTAGGCTTACACTGAAACATGCTTTAAGGGTAAGGAAATCTATCTGTGCCCACAGAAAGCTGTGTAATTGTTGATATTAAAACAAGTTATGTCTTGTAAGGGAGATTCAAATCATTTGTATCTTTTTGCCTATGCAATGGTTGTGATATTTCATGATAGGTGTTAAGAGACCTAAACACTCAAAACATTTTCAGATTCTACTGCTGCAAATTTGGCAAGGCATTCTTTAAATGGAAGAAGGCAACTGGAAAGAAAACAGGAAACCAAACATTTTGAAGTGCTACAAATCCCCTAAGAAAGCACATGCAAAAGATGTCCTAACTTATAATTTTAATAATAAATGTAACATTGATACTTCAGAACTGAACTGAGCTATTCACCAGGCTGAGAATTTCTATGCAGTGATTAATGTATACTACAGTCAAATCCTAAATATGTCCCATGGGTATTGCTCATGCCTGGGAAAATTCATTTGGAGATGCAAAAAATTCTTCAGACTGCAGGGAGAGGAAAAAATTATCTACTGCTGTAAAGTGCAGAGTGATCTCACAGTAAAGTCCAAGGGAATAATATCAATGATGTAAAATTTCATCGTGATTTGTAAGTGTGGTAGGTCTGAGTCCAGTTTCTGTTTGAAAGAAAGGAAGAAGGAGTCAGTAACATTGGATATTAGAATAAATCCACTGAATCCAGGTAGGAATGCCTTTTCTTCATACAGGAGCTGAATCTGGTGTAGCATGCTGGTGTATTTTAAATATTCAAAAAAGGGCAAAAGAGTGCATCAAGCAGTGTATCATATACACAGCTGGCTAGTATAATTTAAAATATATTTTGGAACCATTCTTTTCTTGTGATGTTTTTCATACAATGTTTTTAAACAGAAAATTTAAAAAAATATTTTAGCTCATGTGTCCGAACTGTAGTGGAAATACAAAATTTAATCCATCAAAGATAAAGAAACATGTATTTAGTTTAGTTTAAGCGATTGTTTTATTTCTTTTTACAGAATCTATTTTTAATACTCTAGTATATACTCTGATATACTAACTCTGCCTGTCATTTCTTGGTCTTTGCTTTTTCTGTTTTCAGACATAAAAATTAACAGAAAAGCATACCAGAGAGCATGCAGGCAGATGGCTCTCTCTAGGTGATACATCTCCCAATGTAGGAGTGTTGACTTTATTTTTTAAGATCAGGTACTGTATATAGACTTTATAGTGTTTCAGAAGTAATTTCTGTAGACAGTTTAAAAAGGCCTGTCTAGTACTTATGGGTTGTTGCAGTTCTTACATCATTAAGCACAAGACAATGATTGTTTCCTGGTATCATACCATAGTAAAGTGACATGAATACATGTCAGTTTTTTGTAGATGGTGGTAGAACAGATAGCTTAGCTCATAAGTTTTTTGGCTTATTTTATGAAAACTTTATCAAAACCCGTATATCTTTTGAAGGGATGAGGGTCTTGAGAAATTATTTTAACCACTAATTTTTTAGGATTACTGGTTATTGGAACTGCAGAACTGGAAAGCTCTTCTAAAGAAAATACAATCTAATCTGCTCCCCTGCCCAACACAGCTTCAGATAATACCCACTCATCACTGAGAGATATTTGTCTGACAGCTTCTCAGGGACCTTCTCTCCCTGTCAGACTTGGTCCAGAGCCCCCCTTGTTCTTACCATTAAAATATATTTCTCAGTCTAGAACTTTAACATTCTTCCTGCAACTTAAGCCAGTTCCAATTTGTATTTTTTTTCCTATGGGATAACTAACTAAATAGAAAAAAAAAAAAACAAAAATAATTTCTTTTCCACTACTGCAGACAACAGTAACTTCAATCTTTTCTTTTTAAGCGAATGCCATTTTAATTAGTTGCATTTTCTAGACCTCTGTTCATCCTTATTGTTCTCTTCAACTGTTTGGTGTCCCTGTTGAAGCGCCTCACAGACAACTGGATGCAATACTCCCCTTGAAGCTGTAATGCAGCATAGAATTGATTTATTAATGTTTTATGATTTCCGGGCCAGGCTTGTGCTCATAGCTTCTCTTGCAGTTTTTGGGTTTGCTAATCTTGCAACCCTCAGTAGCCACTCAGCTCTCATCTCTGTAGAGCTTACTCTCTAATTAAATGTTTTACAGCCTGTCTTCATGCAGCAGATTATTCTTGCCTATGTGCACTGTCTTGCATTGTCTCTGCTGGACAGCCTACTGCTTCTTCAGACCATGCTTCCCATTTGCCAAGACCACTTTGTATTCTAAGCCCAGCTCCCTGGTACCCTGTTCCCACTTGGTGTTGTCACAGTTTTAATAGATGCATCCACTACTCTATCGTCCAGGTCACTGCATAATGCATTATGGACTCAAAGTTTAATACAGGAGAGATATAAATATATCTTGTCAAAAGCATTAAAGATCTGTGTAGTGGTTCTAATAGCAGTTCTCTGAATACTGAATCAGGAACTGCAACAGTGAAGTGTGTGAATGTACAACTACTTATGGCCTAGAAAACAAAGGGTTGGGAAGTAATAGAATAGAAAGCAACAAGGTCAATCTTCCTGGTAGAAATACAGCTCCACTTCCTAATAATGTAGTAGCATGTCTAGTGACAAAACTAAGTATCGAATTGAAGATAACAGAAATAGTTCTCTCAAGGCTAGCCCCAGTTTTCCCACGCATCTTTGTTTCAGGTGGTTTGTGAATGTCATCAGAGTGAAACTCTAAACCCTGCCATAGCTTTTCTTTTTACATTGCATTAGATACTGGGTTATGCCTGTATTGTCTTCACCAGCTGACTGCCCTTTTTATGTTGACATAAAGGAGAATCTCTATGAGCCATTCCCAGGTGAACCATAACTGGAGTTGTAACTTGCTTTCCACTCTCAGGAAACTAGAACTGAGTTTTGCAATGTGTGGATGAGAGAGACTACTTTTCATAAATACAGAAATATACTATTCTTTTGGTACCTTGCAGCCCTTGCAACAGGGATGTCCCTAAGTCCCACAAGGTAAGGAGAGCAGGTTGTATTTGATTTGGAGACTGTCCATGAATTCCAGCATGTGATGAAGATGGCAAAGGGTGAAATAAAAGGCATTTTTCTTCACATCAGCACTTGATGAGTGCTGAAGTAGATTGCAAGCCACCGTGCTGTTTCACTGTGTAATGCTTTCAATGAGCTTTCACGTGGGTTTTGTTTCTCATTTTAGAATGTGATCAGTTGTCAAATTCTGTCTCAAGATAAGAATGCTGAAGTCTCATTCAAAGAAGGTGGAGTATTGCACGCTGGAACGCAGTTGGTGGTCTCAATTCCTATTTATCCTGTTGAGCTCACTCTTTGCTATTTCTGTTTCATGCTAAACCTGAATGTTGGATCATGTCCCACAGCTGCCACTTTCTGGGCCCTCTGAATTGCAGAGAAGACCTGAAAAGCCTTGGGAGGAGGTGAGTTTTTCCAGCAAAACTTCAGAGCACCTCTTTGCTTTCTCCTTGTTCCCTCATCCCCTGCCCCAACAACAACAAAAAGGGTTCATTTGAACTCTTGTAATTACATCTGTCTGGAAGAACAGCCAAAGTGTCAAGGTACCAGAATGAAATCCAGATAAGTCAAGATCAAGTAGGGACGTGAAGGGGCAAAAGGGAAGTAAAAAAAAAAAAAAAAAAAAAAAAAAAAAGTGCTGGTCTTTATCATGTTAATAGTACTGAAGCCAAGCTGAAAAAGCTCAGACAAGGGGCTGAGTTACTGTGCTATAAACTGCTTCCTGCCATTGGGCTTCCCCAGGCGACTTTGCTGAGGGAACCGGGGAGCCACTTCGGCTGCTTCTGGCCATGGGGAAGCTTCCCAGATCGTTGGACTCCCACCCCTCGGGTCTCATGGTTCTCACTCCCTGGAGATGAAGGAGCAGGAAAGGCTGAAGCAGCAACGGGCTGAGCGTCCGGCGCAGGGCCGCAGACGGCCTGCGGGGTAACCGTGGGATCGGAGGATGCCGAGGCGCACCGGGAGCGCCCATCGGAACCCGGCCAGTGAGAAAGGGTTCCTCAGGCCAGGCTCCAGCAGCACCGCAGTCTCCCGCCTATGGAGCTGCCCTGGAAGCGCCATGTCCCCGGGGCATCGAGTCCTTCGGGGGTGCGATCAAGCTTCTAATCAATTAGGCAAATTGACTGCTGGGGCAAGCGATTTCCTATTCAAGGCAACCAGCCTGGGTTACTTTAACTCCATATTTCCCGGGAGCCTGATCCTCCCCACATCTGTGCTCCTTTCAGGTACATGAAAGACAAAATTATGAAAAAGCAGAGCATCTTTTAGTACCAGGATATATGCTCTGTTACTGCAGAAAATAACTCAGTTAAGTGTGGGAGAATTTTTGTAAGCCTTTAACAAAATAGCGATTTGGATTCATAGAATCATAGAACAGTATGGGTTGGAGGGGACCTTAAGATCATCTGGTTCTAACCCCCTTGCAGGGGCAGGGACACCTTCTGCTACACCAGGTTGCTCAAAACCCAGTCCAGCCTGGCTTTGAACCAGTGTCAATTCAAAGGAGAATGGACAAATATTCCAAAAAGCAGGCAGGAAAACATTTGCTCTTTAAATCCCAGTCATCCAAAGACAGAGTGCACATGAGTAATCTCACAATTACCCACAGAACTAGTGCTGTACGTATTTAAACCTATTGGTGCTACAAGCATTTACGACATGCTGCCTACCAAATACAACTTCAAAGATCCTGAGGCCAGAAGTTCCAGGTGAAAGTTAAGATGCTCTTCACCTCTATATCCCTCTGTTTCATAGCAGGTATATATTTTTACCAGGCTCTTGAAGAGAGTCCGCACGAACAAGTCATGGACGTTCTAAAGAATCTTCATAACTGCAGGCACAGTGGAGGGTCATGGCCACAGGATGTCACATCTGTTCTTCTTAAAGAGTATTTTAAATATACCAGGCTATTAGTTTCACAGATTGTTTCCAAAGATTATATGAGGCTGCACTATTGTGTCTGATTTAATTTGCTATTTCAAGAGTTTTATTCAGTATAACTTCTTACCCAGTGAGTGATGCATACGGGACAGAAAAGGCAGCCCACACAGTACTGTAATCAGTTACTTTCAGTGCAGAACTGAGCAGCCCACCAAGCATATGGCCCTGCTCTTGCTTCTGTACACTCCTACCAGTTGCATTAGTCTCACTCTAAGTGGAAGGCAGAATGCTGAAGGCGGTGTAAATGAGTCACCAACACCAGTAATTTATATATAAAAAGTGGATCCTGCATTAAGAATGATTCTTGAGGTCTTCTGCAGCCCAGCTCCAGAGCCTTAGCTTACATCTGGTCCTCAAGTCACTCAAGAACTTTACAGATCAAATAGCTTTGTTAGAAATAAAATGCCTTGTTGATTTTTTTGTCAGATTTTCTTCCTTCAGGAGGCAAGGAAGCTGCTGGATTCATACAGAAAAGCAAAATAAGGAACTCTGAATTTACAGCATACGCATATAAAAATTCAAGATTGCCTGCAGTCAAAAATTGCTACTCAAAGTCATTAATGACAGTTGATGTATTAATTGCAAATTACAAGTTGAATATTGCATGTATAAAAATGATGCATATTAAACATTTAATCTCTCTACAGGGATTACATTATGGTAGAAAACTGTAATTTAACCATAGGGTTTTTTTACATTGGATTTTTTGTTGTAGTATTTCAATGTCTAATTCAAGGCATTCATGTGAATAGAAAATACAGGTAATTAAATATCAGGTGTTACACACTATTATAAAGCAATGTTTATCTCTTAGTTGTGCCAAATATGCAAATCCCTTTAAGTAAGCTCACATTTTATAAAAATGTTTATGATTATGATAGTTTATAATAATCACAATTTTTTTAACATTGTTGGTTTCTTTTTTTCTTTTTTTCTACCTTACAGAACCTCTAAAAGGAGCAAGAAATATTTCCAACATGAAAGACACCTTTTTTTACCTGCATCATAAGTATTATCTTGCCTGCCTTAATATGGCATCATCCCAGAGGTCAGTTACTGTCATTGTATATGAAGATATTTAATTATATCTTATACGAAGACATTTTCAGTTCTTATGAGTTTTATCTAAAATAACAAATAGATTCATTGTTTAGCAGATTTCTGTTGAATTCTAGTAGAAGTTGTTATACTAATATTTGTTTTGCAGCATTCCTTTGTGTTTCCGCATTAGCAAAAATGATGACAGTGTTTTATTCACAGTTGTTAATCCATGAGTGCCAAAATGGTGGAATAGAAAAATTTCACAAACATTAAATATCATTAAAATCGGATGACTCTACTGCTCCCATGTTAACCATATGCTCAAAAAATATAAGAGACCAGCCAGTTAGGTACTTGAAAAGCTGATTAAACTTCAGATTTATTTTCCCCCATGTAGCAGCAAATTTCAGGAAACCAGTGTTATAAATTTGCTGTGTTTCATGACTTAATACATTTCTGTTGGACCAATGGGCCTTAGAGACAGAGAACCAGATCAATGCTTGAAGAAAATCCCAGTCGTGTTAAGACCAGATCACTGTATTCCCATTTCAAAGTCTTTTTTCAACTACTAGAGCAATAAAATAGCCATGTAATGCATCTTGATCTAGGCATGTGAACTGGAGGATCAGAGTGGCAACTTGAATTTTTTGTTGTTAAAAAGTCCTCTCTTTATGGGGCCCCAAACTTGTTTAGGAAGCTGAAAGACCTCGTTGCAAGCATCTTACTCGAGCTTTTCAGAAACACTTAGGAATACAAATGGCTTTCCTGACTGTAATATTGCCTCCTGAAGATGGTGAGCAGCTATAGTGTTTTGATGGTTCCTCATGCTTATGAATGTTTTTGTCAAGGACAGATTCACAGTATAGCTCCATTTTAAATAGGAATCTAAGTTATTTAAAATTTACACTGAATCCATATATTCTTTTCTGTGCAAGAAAACCTGTTTCCATACTGGGTCTCTGAGGAAGCAGTTGCTTTTATGACAGAAGACTCTCAGTCCTCCAGAAAAGCAGCAGACCATTAGTAGCATTGAGGGAGAGCCATCACAGGCCAGGTATGCAGAGGCACAGTTTTTCAGAGTAGCTCCACGTTGAGATCCCAGGCTTGCTGTATTGCATAAGGGACAGTGATTTGGCAGCAATGATAATATCTACTATTTATTCAGAAACTGATTATTGCTGTCCTCCAAATGTGTTTCTGTGCTTGGTGCTACTTGGAGCAGGAGGCTGGAGCAGAACAGCCAGTTTCTAGCTCTTGAAGGTGCATACAGCATCCACAATCTGGTTAGTGATCAAATGATCACCGATGGCTTCTCTGCATTGTTTTTTTTTTAATATAAAGCTTGCAAGGCAAAATAAAGACTGAAGCACCTCTATTAGAGTATCACTATGGGGGTAGGTGGGTCTAAACTCAAATCAATTGCTTTGTAGTGAAAGCTTGTAGCAGGCAGATGGGTGGTAGGTATCAGAGGTATGGAACGTGCACATAGGAACCTTTGAAACCACTACGTGGTTTTGTATAACTAACGTAAGGCTGAGTTCAGGACCAAGGTAGCAGAAATCTGGTGATACTGGGTGGTACTTTATAGGCAGACAAGGACTGTAGGGTAACTGCCCTCTGGCACTTGTAACTTCTTGTTCTGAAACTAAGCAAAGTTTTTATTTTAAAGATTATTTTGAAAGATTGCACTTTGGCAGAGCTGGTGGTAAACCCACCAGAAGACCGGAGGGGCAGGAGTTCTCACCTTTTGTTTGCAACCCCTCCTGTTCTCCATGAATTTTAATTGAAAGAAATGAAAAGAAATCACCTGCAAGCAGAAAATAATAAATTGTAAGTAGTTCTGGATGTAAATTTCATAGTTTGGTTACTGTAAAGGTTACAAAGTTGTATTTTCAAGAACTAACCAGAAAGAACAAAAAAATCAGATTAATTTTATGTTTTTAGATCTTCAAGACTTTTAAATTGGGGTTTAATATCAGTGGATAACCAGTATTTACAGATAAGCCTTTCAAACAAATGATAGGATCTTAAGTAGCAGGAAATAAGCTGAGACAGCTACTTACTTTTGAAAAATAATGAACTAAAAGTAAGGCTTTAGGTTCCTAACAGAACACCAGTTTGCACATATGAGTCCGGAATTGTAGAATAACCAGGATCAGGATTAAACTCATATTTTTATGGCACACCAGAAAAGAGAATGCTGGATATTTGCTACTAATAAGATAGCCAAAAGGAAAATCTGAGAGTAAAGACCCATTTTATTTGAAATAGATTACTGATGTTTTTTATATGTGAACAAACATTATATTGCCTAAAATAAGAATAATTATTTCAAGTAACAAAATAAATAAATAAATGTTTCTCTTGTTTAGCTAATATTTTACAGAAAAGTAGCAAAACAAGCAAAACACATGAGTGGGTTATGGTAGTCTCAGATTGTGGAACATTCTTATTGAATTCAAGGATGTATGGCTCTTCTTAAGAAAAAAACCCAACACATGTGAACACAGTTCTTTCACAGGCTTCTCTTCCACTATTTCTTCAATTGTTTCTTTATACTGTGAACATAGCAAACAGAGTGTGTTACAGGTATTAACTATACTTGCTACTCTGGCAGAGCAAGCCCACATAAAACACTAGTTAATTTTGTCAGCATTTATCTTGCCTATTTTTAAGCACTTCATTTAAACATCTAACCTTCTGCCTATCTCATCTATCCACCCTCTGTCACTCATGAAGAGTCAGGGACGGCTAACTCAGAACTGAGCTAGCCATGAATCGCATCATGCTAACTGGCAGAAATATACTTTTTTTTATTCATTCTAAAATTCAGTCTAAAACTATTATTGAGGCTTGAAGCTGGTGAATAGTTCTAGTAACTAACAGATATTATCTGACTCCTATGGGAAAGATACATTCAGTTCTGAGCATGTTATTGTTACCGTATTTTAGCTCTGCAGTATTCTCCGAAGGAGCAGAGTTTATTTTCATTACTCAAAACAGTTTTGTGTTTCTTCTATCCCAAGATGAATCATTTATTTCCAAGAAAACGTAAGTCACCAAGTGCCACTGAGAAAGTGATGGAGGAAAACACATTTCTGGGATTGGCCAGAAAGAAGCAGCAGGGAAAGCACTGCAAGAGATATATAAAGTTTTCAATTAATTGAGAAATTAAGATAATGAAGTCACAGAAATGTGAGTATATTTTCTGCACATGATGATTTGAATCAGCATATTTCCTAGATTGCAGCCATTCTTGCAGGAAATCCTATCTAAAGTTTATTTTGACAAGAATAATATTAGTTCCTGTGAGTAAAGTGCCCATATTCTTTCATTCTTTGGCTGAAAACAGAAACCTGATCTATAATAAACAATAAGGTTTCCTACGCCTTTTTCCTTTGTAACTGTGATTCAGAACAATGCAGTTCTTAAAGTAATCACACATTCAAATACAAGTAGGTGTGAGCTTTCAAATATACTGAAAGTGAATATTCAGAACATCACATCCTGGTGTTTGCTTCTGATGTTAAGAAAAACCTGCTGTGCAAACCAGGATGCATGCTTTCAAAAGTCTATAACTCGGTTATTTTGAAGCCAGATTTCGTCAAATGAAGCAAGGCACATATTTACCTTCCAGGGATTTCTGCCACTTGTGCCAACTTTGATACCCTTAAAAGGAACTTATTGTGAGTTTCCTTGCATGTAAAAATGTATGCAAAACAAGTTTCACAGCTCTTTTTTAAATAAATTTGTTTAGGTGTTCTGCAGTAACATTTTACTAACACCTTATCTTCAGTTGAGGCACAGAAGTTTTGATATAGAGAAGAGGTGTTCTAAATAAATGGAGATTAAAAAAGAATTTACTACAATAGAAAATTTATATCATATAATTATTTTGCAAACATAGTACTATGTTGTAGACATTTAAATTAGCTCTATTAAATTAAATGCTTATAGCAAGCCTTTTCAGAGGAGTTTTTGATGTAACTTACAGTCCAGAGCATCAGAAATCCAGTGACAGTGTTTTAGCCCCAAAAGAAACAAACCTTGTGCCTTTGACTCTTCAAGAGGTAGCTTTGTACTGGCATGTTGGTTTTCATTTATTCTACATCATCATGTTCAGTTCCATAACTCTGCTGTACAAGACTTGGAGGCTTTGACCAACTTGTGATCAATTTAAGAGAGATCACTGAAGTCAAAACTCAGAAACACACTGAAACTTCAACCCTACTGCCTATGTATAGGCATGCTATTAATGCTTTTCCCCTAAAAGGTAGTATTACAAACTTTAAAATAAAAGGTTTTAGAATGAGATCTGATGAAAAATGAGAATGCATTAAATTTGAAATATTTTCTTTCCTCCAAGCAAAAAAAAAAAAAAAAAGTAAAATATTTTGGTGTCTTGTTTCCCCCAAAAAAGAAATCTCAAGATTCAGTCTGTTAATAAGAAAACTGCAGTTTGACTTGAAAACCCAAGAAACTTCCTCAACTAAAACACTGATGTTCTAGGTGTTATTTTAGTTTGCTGCAATGACACCAAGTAACTCTGGGTCACCTCAGTGTTAACCTGTATTCTTATTATGTTCTGTTGATTCATGGGGCCTGTAACTCACATACACATACTCACATATGTAACTCACATGTGTAACTCACATACACATACTCATAAGCACAGGCTACCTCTGCCAGATTACCACAACAAACCAGCCTCCTGTGCTATCACCACTAATGAAACCTCCAGAGTGTTTTCAGGGGAGAGACCTCATTGCATCAATTGCAAGTATATGACATGGTGTCCAGCCAAGGGAGCCCCAGTGGAAATAAACCTGCATTGTTACATGAAGTTTGGCTCAAAGGCAGGCAGGCTCCAAACATAGTATTAGGACTCAGATTTGACTTAAAACCAGCTTTTTTTTTCATATCTGTTTTTTTCCAGTCCATATTATACATGTTTTTGAAAATGTTTGCCTCTGCAAATATTGCATTTTTCTCCCCTCTTAAATAAGTAGCAATGTACTAAATTATTTTTGAAGAAACCAATGTAACTACAGTGATGATACACCTTTTGTTGAGGACCAGTACTATTAATGTAAACAGCTTAATTCTGCAACACAGTGGTGAACCTTTGATTGATTTTTAACTTTAGGAAACTAAGTCAAACTCACTCACTGGAATAATTATGCAGATAAAGAAGAAACCTAAACTGGAAAAGAATTACTAAAATGTAGAAGCTAGAAACTGCCTTTCTATAATTTCTCAAAAAGCTACATAAAGTACAGGTTATCTATAAATACTTGGAAGCCTTGATATTAATAATCATCCTGGCCCTGCATAACGGTAAGGATTTTTGCTGTTCCTTTATCTTCCTGTTCTGTAAGAAATGTGCAAAGTAATTTTTCAGAATGGTTGGTATTACTGCAACTGAAAGCTTCAACTGGTATCATGAAACTTGAATTTCTCTATTTGAGCTAATACACTCACAGAACTGAAAATCAGAATGCTAGCTATTTTCTTAATATTGTCCTGCGGCTGAGTTGGAAGATAAAGTTTTCCAGTGTAAGACCTTCCATGTACCAATATGTACAAGCAACAAGACTGAATATGAACCAATAAATGAAGTTTCCTAGGAAACAGTATAATAAGCATATTCACAAGTCTGTTCATATTCTTGTTATGTTGAAGAAATGTTTTCATTTTCATTTTATAAAAGACATTGTACCTCACATAGGAGTGAGCTGCCTTGCACTCTCTCAGTAACTGCTTAGAGAATTAAACAGACCACAGAGGCCTGTAGCAGAGACAAGACACTTGGCCATATAAGAGACCATAGTTCTTGTAATGGGAGAGATAAGGACACTTTAAAGAATTAAAAAAGGTCAGTGGAGAAGAAAAAACCTCTCCTAGGTGGACCACTATCTGTTTTAAATATTCAGTAGATAGATTGATGCAATAGATAGAATATTAAACTGAAATATTCACTGAAAATTAGGAGTTTCAACAAAAGAAAAAACTTGGTCATGATGGAGAAGGAAACCCCAGAGAGTTGTGCGTAGGTAAAACCCTCAAATTTTTATATATGTAAAACTTTGTTCCCTCACTCTTTAGAAAATTAAATGGATGGGCAAATTGGTTTTCCTGTCATGGCTGGAAATTGCAAGGCAAATTTAGCTGGGCACATAAGCTGCCTTCCAGGTCCCTGAGAACTGACTGGCCAACTCTCAGTTCATTTGAACATGGATGAAGTCAAAGTGCCAGCAAATCCCCTCAACTGTTGGAAGAAAAGTCGTATCACAAGACTGTGTATTAGTGGCCACTGCTAAGTAAGCAAGTCTTTTGAAGGTATTCATCATATTGCAACCATGCAGAAAAGATTGATTTTAAGGCTTGAGCACCCCAGTTAGTAGCAGGACCAGGGATGTATATGTAAGGGCAGTGTAAATTCATTGCAGAAAACAAGATCTAAAGAACAAGTTCATTTCTTCCAGAAATGGCTTCTGGTTTTATATATCTTGCAAAAAACACAACCAATGTGTTGAAACAGGAGCAACTGAAACGGTAAATGTATGGAAGGTGAAGCCACTGATAATGCTTTACAAACCAACAAAACCAGGACTGGCCAGCCCACTTTGAAAGAGTATGGCTATTCTGATAAACAATTCATGTTCACGGGAAGAATCTTCCTGAAGTTGGTAGTGCTCTCTTTTGAGACATTATTTTGTCCAGGGATCAATAAATTGATGTTTAACTCAATTTTATAACTGAAAATTCAGAATGTAACCCCGTTCTCACTAAGATAAATAGCTTCATTTCCAAGTACTAATTTCAGAGTCCCAAGTACAGCAGATAAACAACTGGAGGGGAAAAAAGTCATCCTTGACCAGTAAGGAAAGTTTCTCAGGCCTTTGCTCCTATCTTAAAATAAATGTAAAGAGGAAACCAACAGTTTTAGCAAAACAAGGTGTCCTGTTTTTGCCTTGTAATCGAGGCAACAGCCAGGGGATAAAAATACTAGTTACAACAGACATGCAAGCTTACAAAAGGCATTAGTAAAGACACATTTTGTTGAAGTCACCTAAAATCCAGAACAAAGGTTGTAAGTTTTTAAATGGTATATTTCTGCACTTAACTGCTAATAAAAGTGGCTACTAATTGTTAGGCCCAAGAGTTATATGGGAGGGACCATTAACATGTTGTTCTGTTTTTGAAGTATCTGTCTGCATTAACATAGGGCATTGTAGTGCAGATTACATTGAAATGCTGACTACTCTGCTGTAATACCACTAGGAGGAAAAAACATCCAGTCCTGCAGTAAAGCACTGATATTAGTTAACTCAGAAAAGGTAAGTATTGCTTCAGTTTTGATGTTTTACATGGTCTGCTTGATAACTGGAGATATATATTGATTCCTCATGGAGAGTTGGTGTTTCTGCTTTACACAAATAAATGGTTACCACCAGGAGTTTTTAACGTAAACTAAAGCAGTTACAAACACTACCAAAACTTTTGCATTGATGCCAACTTCTTCCTGCTGAATTTCTCATACCCCAGAAGAAGCGGAGCAGGATACATCAAAAATTTAAGGTTTATATTTAGAGAGGGCTTGGATCACCGTGGGTCAGGTTGGTTTTCTTTGCAGCAGTCAGCCCTATCTAAGAGAAACCAGTACTTCTGAACTGCTGAAAATATGTATGTTTAGATCTATGTGTTAAGATCAGTGAAGTCACTACCTGTAGCCTTGCCATATTAGATTTCCAGCTTTACATTTTCGTATCTAGTTGTTTTTGCCCAAAGTGAATTAAGTGCCAAAAAAAAGAGATGAGTAAAAAAAGAAAATAAAAACCAAGAGTCAATTGTCACAAGCAGAGCAAAAGCAGCATGTTTTCTTGCACATGCTAATCGGTTTCCTCTGTGTGTTTACATCAGCCCCTTCATGGATGCAGACAGAGAGTGGATCAGAATAATGAATTTCTTCTGACCTGACAGCTATGCTTCTTCCATCATCTCTCCTTTCCCTTTGTTCTCTCCTCCAAACAAAGAAGTTTCTCCTACTGGGTTTCTCCTTGGCTCACCAGATCTGGCTCCTTTCTGTTCCCATTCCCCCCACCGTCCCATGGCCCCTTCCCCCACCGCCTTGCCTGTCTCCTGCCCATTCCCACTGGTTTTTCATCCTTCCTCCCAGCACTTCTGGCTCTTTGTTCCCACAGGCTCTGGAGATGTGCAGCAGGAGCCCAGCTCTCTCTCTTTTTATTTATTCTGTTCTTTTTCTCAGGAGGGAAGCCTGGAACATTTGAAGTCCCATTGACAAGAATATATCAGAGAAAAGAAGGAACCATCATATGTCTCAAGAAAATGCTATCTTAAAACATAGCAATGTTTTCTTTCAGAAGGAGATATACAAGTACCAAGAAAGACTGCATGCAACTTGCTGAACTGAAAATTTGGTCTGAATTTGTGTCTTAAAGTTTTTGGAAAGCTTTTACACATAGAAATATTTTCAAATCCATGTAAGGATGTTTAGCAAGGAAGTAGCTTTCTGTACCAGACTATAGAAAGGCCTCAGGTGCATAGTGTGGTGGTGATCTGGGAAAGAAAAATACAATCTCTTTAAAGAGAGAGAGAAAGCACAGCAATCATTTTCCCAGCTTTGGAAGGTCATATCCCAAACTTTTCAGTAAAACCATTGAAGATAACTTTCATCACCACCATATGAGAATTACAAGAATAACTGCCAAAACTAGTTTAAGTAACCAAAAAAAAAAAGATGTTTAGAAAGTGATGTCTCATCTATTCACCTTATTTAAGAAAGATACAATTGCAATGAAGCACCTTTGCTTTTTAATCAGGTTCTTCTAATAGTTTTTAAAATCCTGCCTGCTTCTATTTTATGCTTGCGGGAATCATAGTGTGTCACTAACCACTGAGTAAATGGAACAAACAGCAGTCAGACCAGTCTACTAGTCAGCTTAGGTTGCATGACAATGCTGAGGAAGCTGAAGGTGCCTACAAATTCATTATCCCTAATATCAAAGATCAAAAGAGTCAAGTGTTGCTCTACAGCACAGCACATAAATTACTTTACAGGGGAATTCTCATGCATCCTGATGAACCTATGAAACTGGCAGACACTAATAGGCAGTAAAATACTTTCTCTAGAAGTTCACTTCTGTTTGTTTGCATACTTCTCTGGGACAGAAATTTGCTGGTGGGTTTCCACCTGAATCCTCCTCCCACACATTGAAAACAATGAAATTCTGCTTGAATTAAGACAAAAGGAAAGGCAATTTAAAGGAGCCCTAAAGATTCAGTCTTTTAATCACAACTGTGACAAAATGCTGTCTGCTGTCATCTTTGCTGGCAATTCCCTAGCAATTTACAGTATAGCAATGTAACAGGAGACTACCTTGCATTGCAAAGAAACATGACTAGATAACCAGATCTTCATCTTCTGATTCCCCTTACACAAATCCTAGTGATCAGCAGTTATTCTGCTATCCTGAGGCCTTTCAGGAGCTACATTTTGACCCTGGCATTGTATCTAAAGTTATTCAGAAACCAAAGTCACCATAGACTTTGGTTTCTGAATAACCCATTTAATGAGGAGGGCATTTCAGTAGGACTGTGTGAATGCACACCAGCAGCCCCATTAGGCTGTAATAGGAGCTTAAGAGTTTTTATTATAGGAGCAACCTAAAATCACTTACTCCAGCTGAACTGTGATTTGGTCTGCTTCCCAGAAGGGGCTTCTTTCCTGCATAAAAGACAGAAATTAAATTGCTGAGTGGATTTCTCTGCCAGGTACAGGAACCCCCTTCCTCAGATCTAGGCTGCTCCAAGTCTAGCAGTTGCTTTAGTATAGTAGAAAAGAAATACATGATTAGGAATTTGGGAAAGAACTGAGGGACTTCAGGGAGATTGTCCCCAAGCAAAGGGCTAGAGAAAGGTTTAGGGGTTTGATATTGCTGGGATTTCATTGATGTGATGCTTTCCTGCTAAGCAGCTGCTCAGGTGTAAAAAGATTTTGTTGGACTGTCAATGGTAGTTTTAATAAAGTCAAACAAAGGCATATTTTTATTATCTGCACATAATTAAGGGTAGTGTAAAGGCCAAGAAAACACCTCCAGGATCAGTCTTGTCTTCAAAAGATTGTGATGTTTCTAACAAGTTATGCTGGTATATCAGTAAGTGCCAAACCCAAAACATTGTTTCAAATCATGTTCCAAAACAAAACACAAAGAAATTGCCAGCCTCTATGAAGCACTAGAAGGAAAAAAAAACTGCACATATTTGGGGGTGATTTCTGAAATCTTGTAATTCTTATGACTCTAATAGGTTGTATCTATCCTCTCTCAAGTCAGTCCCTGCTTTACCATTACCACTGCAGTCTTCAAAGCTTGGGTATTAGAATCTTAGCATTCTTCCTGTGAGATGCTTAAGTAACTGGAAATTCTGTGACACCTTGTTATACACAATCTAACACAGTGCTGTTGACCAGAAAGGATCCTTGCTGCAGTCATCCAGCAAACAGTTTCACTTATAGTCCCACTACTTCTGAACATATATGTGTATATATATATTCAATTTACCTTATTACTAGATGCTACTTTTTCTTAGAGAGCTTCTGGAGATAAGTGCTTGATAGACTTTACTAATGGCTGTTGCTGGCATTTAAAAAAGACCATTTAAAAAGCAAAGAGCAACAGTAGACTTTGTTAGCTAAACTTTTGGCGAACAGTCAAATTTTATTTTTCTTAATGAACGTTCCCTAAAGAGGCAAGTATAATAACAGTCCACTTACCTTCATGACCACAAGTTGAGAATCTTCCCCTGAAAGGACTTTTAGTGTCACCTACTCATGATGGTATGTTACACGAGGTGTCAAGTACATCGGTTGATAGCATAGTTTGTAAGACACCTTTGTGTGCTTCCATGCTTAAGAACTGGGGAAATCTGAGTAAATCGTTAATGTTAGTCTACTTGCAAAAGGACACGTCAATCTGCTGTACTGCAATTAGTGTAAAGCAGAGAAACTGTGTTAACTAAGGAGTTATAGTTCACTACAGTTAAGATATCATTCTATGTGTATGTATCTTTTGTAGAGTTCTTTAATATATACACACAATACTTATCTGGCATATATACAATTCGATTTTGTGCAGAAGGATTTCTAAACCTCATTGCTAACTACTCTTAGGGTAGCAATTGTTGCATATAATTAATAAATGTTATTTAATCCAAAGCTCTTCTCATGAATGTAAAACTGATTTCTGAACTCATGCAAGCATAATTTCACCTTCTACGTATCATCATACTTGACTTCAAGAAGGCCTGCCAGGCAGCAAGCCTTGCTACTCCAAATTCAACTCAGTCCAAGGTATAACCACAGATAAAAAGATGTGATTCACGGGAATGAACAGGTAAAAATATCAGGTAGGATAGATAAAAACTTCCTCACAGATTACTGCACTATTCTGAAATGCACAGGAGTAGATATTTACCAACTGCAAGCCAATGATGCAAGTCAAAGATGGAAAGTAAGAAATGTAATGCAACAGTGCAAACCAGGACATGGTACATTGATGTGTCTATATTTGTCTCATAAACCTCTATTATGCTTCTGTGGAAATTGTTTAGAAACGATGAGTACCATAGAAATTCCACTGCAAGTGATGGTGATATAAACCTGAACTGAAGTCTTAGATAAAGACAGCTAAAACAAAAAATAAATATTTTGGGTTTACTCTTTAAAATGTATAGAAAAGACTATAGTATTTAATCCAGACACCTTCAGCAGGAGAAATACTTTGAAATGACAGTAACTATTCTTGAGACAAGACTCTTAAGCAATCTACTCTCACACTCCCTTCAATCTATTCTCGCACTCCCTTAGGGTAAAAGCATTTCCAAAATAGGATTGTCTGGGTATTTTTTCCTTCTCTCTCTCTGACCAGTTGATGGGAAAACACAGTAGAAATGTTTAATGTAATTGGTATATTTTGAAGTGAGTTAATAAGTCAGCATCCCTTCCCAAAATAGCATATTTCTGCTGACTGCCTTTTAATGCAAGGTCTCCATCCAGTTCTCAATAAAAGGTTCAACTTCCAACAACCTGCAAAAACAATATGCTTTTCCTACAAAGTCTTCTAGAGCTGTTAGTTAGAGTAGAATGAAGAAAGCAGACATGAAATAGGCAATTACCTTTCCCTTCCATGGGTTTATTCTCTTGAAGGAGATTCTCACCAGGACTTTTAAGCAACAGGAGTTCCTCTGGAGCTGTGCACAAAGCTCTTCAACTACAAATAGAAGGTAGGATAGTGCCTTTGCATCTTTGGGTTTTCTGCTTGGAAGCCTAGTAACAAAACATTGAAGTAAAAATAACTAGAAATACTTGGAATTTAGCATCAAAGTTTCTCAACTGAGACATCTCAAATATATCAACTGAAAACACCCTCCTACCCATTACTCTTGCTGTTCAGTTACTGTTCAGTATTTCTCTTTGAATAAGCATTAGTTGGTCTAAAGCTGTTGAAATTTCACTTTTCATAGTTCAATACTATTATTTCTTTATAAATACTTTGTATAAAACTAATCTTGCTTTGTTAACTCTGAGACAATTTACAAAAATTGTGATTATTTAAAAAATATTTTTAAAATGTGGATCTTGTTTTGAATTATGATTGAAGCTTAACCCATATTTTTACAGAAACACACCAAAAACTGTCATCTTCACAAATACTTCGAGTGTGCTGGGACCACTGTTTTCCTCCTATCTTTCCCTGAGTTAGAACATCGGCAATATTAGAGAAATTAGGTTTTGCCAAAGCTTTGAGGAAAGACTCAAAGGGAAAGATTTTATTCTCCATGCATCCTTCATGCAGCGTTGTGAAACCTGAAGCCTGGAGAAGGCTGCTATACCATACTTCCATTTCTCATGACAGCTGGTTGATATCCATGAGGCTTCCTGGAGATGTGTTTCCTTTTGGAAGAAAGCTGGAATTCTGTGTCTATTGAGTTGTTTTCTTCCGTCTTATTTTCTTTTTCTTAATGTTTAAGCCAAAAAAAATATCAAACTTATGTGGCCAAGTTTAGGCATGTGAATCCAATTTGGTAACTTATTGCTTTATCCAGTTTGGTTAAGCCTCATAAAATCACCTCAGTGAGTAAAGCTGAGACTACAGATACTGCTCTGTGTCTGGAGCTGGGGGGAGATGGAGGTTGTAGGGGCTGAATTATTCCAGTTTTCTAAAGTTCTTGACTTTGGTAGGAATTGTAAGTGTTTAGCACCACTGATTAGCAGGTAACTTACTTAGTTATCTAACTTTGGGCACCATGATAGGTTGAGTTTTGAGTCAATTTATTTCTTGAGTCTGGATATAAGTGAGGAGAGGGTAGTGCTGTATAGCTTGTGAGATATAAAAGCACAGAATGAAAGAACTGTTTCGATGTTGCTTATGAAGATATGTCTAGGAGGAATAGGAGAAATAGGAGTAAAATGTGTGCAGTGTATGAGAAAAAAGATAGCTTGCAAGTGAGATGCATTTTTCCATAAGAGTGTTATTCAAGACAAGGAAAGGAAACTTTGCACGCCTGAATATTTGAAAGGAATCCAGGTTAAAGGAGGCATTTGCTGAACCCTGCATAGAATTGGTTTTCATCTCTGATATTGTCTCTGGGTATTTGTCATGAAACACTCTGATTTTTCATGAAAATACATGGGGCAGCCAAAAGCTTGTAGCCACCCATGCCTTGCTGAGATCAGCTTCCATAAAACTGAGTTCTTTAAAGAAGGTGCCATGCTGTCAGCACATCTGTCTCGAAAACGGGAGGAAGCACTGAAGGTGGAGGACTGCTGTTCATTAATTGCATCATATTGAGCTTCCAGGCAGACAAGTACTTGAGACAGCCAAAAGGTGGAGATTTTTAGGTTCCTCCCACTGATTTTCCTTCTCCTCCCCCCCTTCCCAAACGAAACACTTATCAAAACCTCCTTGTGGAAACACAAAGACTTTTAAAGAACAGTCAGGACCAAAGGAAGAAAGACATTTTGGAGACTTGGTTAATTCCTATCCTTTCTTTTCCAGAAGGAAGATTTGCAATGTGTACGCTCTCTCACATTACACCTCTTTTTCACTGTTATTCAGGATGCAAATCTGAAAAATTAAAAAAAACCAAACAAACAAACAAAAAAACTCCAAAAGAAATAAACACAACTCCCCTAAAATAAAATAGAGACACAAGTCATTACCTAGTCTTGTAAATACAAGACTTTTCATATTCCAGTTGCTGCTCAGAGATAAAAATTGTAAGAACGACTGTTCTGGTTTTGCACACTCTAATCTTGTGTTTCTAGATGTAAAATGGGGAGAAAAGTTCTCAGTGCACCATAGCAGTTGCTGTTGGAATAGAAACATGTTTACTCTAAGTGTACACAACTAAATGTGTGAGACATGACATCTGCTGAAGATGAAGTCTTGAATTAAATTCTGGTTTTATCAAAGCTGACGATGTGTTGGGGATTGAAGTAAACGGCTTTTTTTTTTTAGGAAACATGCCTTGAAGGTAAAGCAGTTCTTTTTCTACTTCTCAAGTTGACCCTGTCCTTGACATCTAGACAAACGGAATCAGGAGTGAATTCCTGGGCATACATGTCATCTGCCACAAGATTCTGAAAGTGAAATGCACCTTAAATTACAGACTTGGACAATACTGAAATTTGCCCTCTGGTTTCTAAAAGAAAATTTTTTGCAAAGCTAGTGCTAAAAACAAGTACCAAGCTGTCTCATGGATGGGGTGGGAGAAGGCTTCAATTGGTGATGTTTGTGGGTTTTTTACTAGTACAAAGCAACAATAACTATTGCATGGTTAAGATTTGTGTTAATTTAACAGAAGACTAACAACTTTTTTAAAGTAAGCTGAAGAAGGCAAAGAAATGCTTGCAATGTGCCTTCAAGACTACTGATGTGTTACATTAACAAGAATGCAAGTGGCAAATCTATGACAGAAAGTAACCTGCCAGCTTAAACAAGCACAGTTGGCAACATCAGCAAGTCTTAGGTTTGAGATCTCGAATATCATAGTATCTCTGACTGAACAGAAATGTAGTTCAGATTTAAAATGCTTGGTAATTCTCGCATAATGATTATTGGTTTTTCACTCATGTGTCTGGAATACTGAGTGTGATACTCTGGAATATCATTGCAATTGGGTCAAAAGTTCCCAGTTTTTACTGGGAGAAAAATCCCATAGCATATTGTGGAACAACATTAAGTACAAATGACAAAATACCTCTTGAATTAGGAGCTATCAAAAGTACTAATGCAGATAGACATGATTGGGATCAATGTCTTTTTCTGTTCCCACAAGGAAGTTATGCACACAGATTTGCTGCAAATGTGTATCATCAACACTGTCCAGCTGACTACCGCAAACTGTAAGTTTGTATTTACTGGGGAGGGGCAAATATGCTATCGCTGAAGCATTTTATACAACTGAATTCCTAACAATAAGAAAGCTGGGTATGCCTAAATTAATATTCTGCCTTTTAGAAATCTGGGTGAATTAGCATGTGGTTCTGTCACCAACTTTTAAAATAAAGGTTTCACCTTCTTCAATTATCTCATACATACAGAGAAATGCAAGAGCCATTAGGAGATGATGAAACAATTAAGATTCCTGAAGTCCAAGGTAGTAAAAAGAAACAGGTGTCCTACTTAGATCCACTGCTGTTTAGTTGGCCTTATCTGAGAATTTTGTTAGGCTGCTGGAATCAGTGTTGACAGAAAGAAATGTAGTACACAACGTTGTCAAAATTGTGCTTCTGTAGAGTGTTTTGAACTAGTTAATCCCTAATGAGGCCGCTGGTGTTTAATGTGAAAAGATGGCACAGATTTTCTAGGTAAAGGAGCTATACATTTTTCCTACCAACCTACAAGGAATAATCCAGTAATGCAGTGAATTTCTACTGCTGTGAGCTAGGCATAAAAAGTACTTTCATAGGAATAAGCAGTTTTAGTTAGCATGGAGGTCAGAAGCAAGGTGGATAAGAAAAAACATTTAAGTTGGCGTATAAAAAACACAGCTATATGGCTTCATACTTTGAGAAATAAGTGAGTCAATAGAAGCACAGAGGCAATGTCCCTTTGACTGGAAACATTACAAAATAATCTGTATAATCAGGGGGGAAGGATTGCTTCTTCCTATGTAACAACTAACTGCTGCATCAGACTACAGAGCCACCAGTCCTAGGTCACACAGCTGACATTTTCTTAGCAAGGGCAAGAAATACTTTCTGGCCCTTGGAAAGCATCTAACATGCAGGGATTTCAAGGAGTGGCTCAGGTACTCCTGGAACTGCCTCATGTAGCACATGTCCTGATGGCTATCACACGATGTGGTCCCCATTCATTCATCCCTTGCTACTCATTCATCATCTCTTGTATCTGCATGTGGTACTGACCACACGGACTGCTAGACAAAAAGGTAGGGCTTAAATGTCCCTTTTTACTATGCAGACTGGGTTTTTTTTTTTTTTTAGTGCAAAGTGAACCAATGTCTGCAGCATGCAGGAACTAAGTGGAACTAAAGTAGTTTGGTAGACATGCAAGTGTTAAAAAAGCATCCAGCAGGAAAAATGCACCCTTGTTAGGCAATCAGATTTGCATTACCAGAGAACAAAGATCGCGAATACTTGTTTTGACATGTAATTACTTTTCATTATGTATTATTAGCTTTTTGGGTACTTTCTTTCATTGCCAATGGTTCCAGAGAAAATAACCAGCATGGAGATCCTGAAGACTTGCCCAAAGTGAGACAGTGAGTCAGAACCAGCTCTTCTGGCTTCCAGTCTCTCCCGCTGTATGTATTCTCAACCATCTGCCCCCAACTGAACTCTTTAGATGGCATAAAGCAGAGTGTCCAAGACCCAGTTAACCTTTGCTGAATTCAAAATAGGAAATTGTTACAAACATTTGTGTTTGTCGGAGCTTAATGGGTATGTTTAACACAGAAAAGCTGAAGTTTGCAAAACATTTTACACTCCTGGTCATTAAGCAGAGGATCACAAGTGTGTCTGTACATCCCAGAAGCTGCTGTCCACTAGTAGCTGGCACTAGTTTGCCCATTGTCTCCTTGAGAAGACCAACAGGATTTTCTTTAAGGAGCAGTTTTTCTTTTCTCTGAAGTTGGTATTTTCGAGTGAATGTTGCCCTTCTTATTTATTCCTTGTCCAGATTTAAATTTCCATGGTCCTACCACAGCTTATTTTCCTCTGAGGAGACCTGTCCAGAATGGTGCACAACATAAATGTATTTATAATAGAAAAAAAGATTTTCACGACAATATATGGTGGTGACTTGAACAGTTTGTGAGTTTTTTCACTTTCTTAAAGTAGTAATATGAAAATATTTATATCAGACGTAGAAAAGTCCCTTCTGGGAAAGCAAGTTTGGGTAAAATGAGGGGTTGGGTAGGTCCCATACAGCTTAGAGAAAAGAGGTCAATTGGGCTCAGAGCAGTCTAAGAGAGGAGACAGTGGAGGGGGCTAAAAAGTATCTCCATTGACGTAAAAATATGCTTCATGTGAATTATATATAGATAGAAATATAAATAATATCTAGATTAAGTTCCAGTCATTTCCTCTGAGCAAGCTGCACCAAGATGATGAAGACAGCATCAGGAAAACTGCAGGTAGCAGTCAGTGGAGATTAGCTCAGAAAAGAAAACAGCTTTTTTATCAGATAATTTCCTTGCTGAGGAAAGGCAGAGAGTTTGCCTTCAGTAATCTCTCACTGTTGAAGCTGTCCAAGTGCTTTTATTTCATATGGATGAGGGACTTACCTAGAGCAAGAAATCAGGAAATAATGTTGGCAGCAAAAGGTTCAAAAGAGACTTTAAGCTTTGAGGCTGCATTCAAAGCAATTATTAATTCCAAAATATGAGATGATCTAGATTCAGGTACAAGTTGTCAGGCAAATACTGAAAATGTTGCCCTTATTTATAAAATATGAAATAATACCCATTAACACTGGATATTTACCTTTCCTACAGAGGAGGAGGAAAAAAGTGTTAGAATGGTTTTAAAGAATGAGGGAAAAAATAGGAAAGGAAGTTAAATTGTTTTTAAAGAGTCTTCAATTACAAATTAGGGCTTTGTTTCTTATTCTTTTCTAGAGGTGTTATTATTATGTAACTGTGAAGCACCCAGTTTGTCTTAAGCGTTATGTCAACCTCCATGAAATGTTCAAAGGAGAGGGAAAGAAGAAACTATGGATTCCCAACTACCTTAAATTTTTGTTGACATTGTAAGAACTGCAAAAGGAATATGAGCTTTTTGATTCATAACTTTTATGAATAGAGATAATGCTCAGGGCAAAGATTAATATTCCCAGCAAAGGTATGTTGTTTTGAGTATTAATGTCAGAAAATCTGAGGATTTTTGTACTTGACACCTCAACATTAGCTTTATAATGAAGACGTGTACCAGCAAGAAAAGTCACATTTACGTTTCCACCCTTTGGGAACTGTGTGTGTTGAAGTATAGGAAAAGGTATTGTTTATGGTATGATCTCTCAATAGGATTCCCGCTAGGATGTTTATGACAAAGCATGTACTTTCAGTCACCAGACTCCTATGGTCCCTGTTTGAAGCAGAGTTTGTCTTTGACATGTGTGAGTGTTCTGTTGTTGTTTTGTTTTTTGTTTGATTGGGTTTTTTTTTTTTTTGTAAGATTATCCTTCAGGCCACGATAAAGCAGTAAACAGTATCTATTAATCTACCACTGCTCTTTGCAGCTCTGGTGGTCCATTGCGTCTCTGCAGTTTTCAAAGAAATGGCCTGTTAAGAGTGGTGGATGGCTCTTGTATCCTTTACTTGTTCGCACTAACTTACTCAGGATAACTTGGTTTAAATAGCTCTAGTCTCCTAAACAATACCATTAAGATATTGAAAAGAATATTCTAGGTCAACATTTTGACTTTGAATCAAACATTCTCTGCTCGCAAGTTTGCTGATTTCATTCACCTTTGAGCCAGACTCTCCCTTGAGCACTTTCATGGGATCTTCAGTTTATTTTGTTGTTTTTCCCCAGTTGGTGCTGTCTAGTGCAGCAGGCGCTGAAGTCATGGGAAGTTTGACCATTGACTTTCAAGAGGAAAACCTCAGGATCTGAGCATTTGAGATGGAGAGGGCACTTAGCAGTACTCAAGCAAAGATCTGACTAAGTCAATGGGAGTTTTGCCACCTTCAGAAAATGCAGGATGGCACTCTGCCTTTGCCTTGCCCCTCAAATGGTAAAGGGAGAAAGCAAAACAAATCAAAATCAACATGTTGTGCTCCATCCAGACTACTTGAAAGGGAAATGTTTTTCAAAACCATGGATGCATTGAGACCTTTGGAGAAAATCAGCCCTGTTAAATACTACAGGCATGGAACCTGAAAGATACTTATTCAGAGGCATAGCACTCACAATATATGAACTTAAAAATGGATACAACCACTGTATGTTTTCTCACTTTGTCATTTCCTATGTAGGTATATGTTCGTATATTGGGGTTACAAAATGGTGAGTTGTTATAAAGAGCTCTCACAGAACAATTTTTAGGCTTTCTCTTATGTAAGCCTTGTATATAAGGAAAGTAATATGCCAGATGGAAACAAAATCCAGCAGCTTATGAAAATGGTATTGGCATCCTCAATCAGTGCCCCAACCATAGTATCACTAGGATATTCCTCCTCAGTGTCCAGGAAAAGGCAGATGATAAGTAGGGGGGTATACATCTCTGTGACATATATAACGTATATATTGTATTAAATTTATTCATTTTTTCCTAAGGAGGAAATTAAAGAAACCAAACAACCAAACAAAAAGAATGTCGTGGGAAAGTCGCTGTTTTTTCTTCAGGGGTGGGAGGTTTTGACCTGCGAACGGTGGGTTTCATCCCCGGGTGCAGGGGATGCTGGCGCGGCTCCCCGGGGAGATCGCCCTGCACTACGGGCGGTCCTCGCTGCCCCTGTGTCCCCGTCCGTCCCCCCTCCCCCGAACTGCAAGTTGAAAGATAATTAAACAGCTACCTCCAATACGTATCCATGCTCTCATTTTCGCACGTTATCCCCTGTGATTAACGCTGCACATGGCTCAGGGACTACTGGGGGCTGCGGGAGCGGCCACAGGGTGGTTCCCACCTGGAAGGTGCCTCGGGATTTGCGCTATCCCGGGAATAAGGTGCAGAAAAATGTCCAGGTCTTATGAACCCGGGGTAACATCTGGAGGGTACTACTCGCCCCGTACAAGAAGGAAAGTATTGCTATAAGTAGGGAAACTTTATAGCTGTTCGGCAGGAGGAAGTTTTTTGGCTGTAAACTGTCATGCACGGCAGCTCTCGGTGAAAAGGCTGCGGGAGTGGGGACTCCTCTCCTGAGAACCAAGGCGCAATTAAGATCAGAAAGAGAGAGAAGGGAATAAAATAAAGACGGCAATATAATAATCAGAATAAAATAAATTCAAGCACAGGAAAAACTTTACCTCTAATTGTTGTTGTTATTGCTGTTTCCCGCCGTTCCAAAGCTTATTTATAACTTCTGGAAACTTTATCTTCTCTTTTCTTTTTTAATGGTCATTAAGAAATGCAAAGCTAGAGAGACTTCTTTTTCGAAAGACCAATAAAAGTGGAGTGCATACGCTGCCTGGGATGAGCGGTGCGTTCAGTTCCTAAGTGCTAAGTAAAATGCGAAATGTGTAAAATTATATTTGACTTCAACTCTCCTCCCTTTGCCTAAAGAATCAGTGCAAAATGAGAAACCACAGAAGTGTCTGCTGCAGAACGGTTTGCGGTTGCTTCCCATTCCTTCTGTGCACATCATAGATACTCCTGCTCTTTGTGTGCGTGTATGTATATATATACACATACACATATATATGGAATTAACCCTTACTCAAAGCATCCATCCGGAAAGAGTGTTTTTAAAGCTCAAATCGCCTAAATACACATTCAGATAATCTCTATTTTATTTATTCATTTTCGAACCGTTCATTTTCCACCTAAACGGCCCCGTCGCTTCCAATTCCGGCCGGTCTCGCAGCTTTCGGCTCTTAAACACGTTCACTGCCATATAAGGTGGCCCTGAGGAAGAATTGAGGTTGGGGTTTGCTTTACGCGGGGACCCATCATCACCAGTCACCCCCAACACGCCGCGGACTGTAAAAGGGACGCGATTTCTGCAAGGGGAACGGTCCCTTCTCCCCCTTCGCTTGCAGGGAGAGGGTGACTGTCCCTGCGGGCCCTCTGTGAGGGTTACCTGTTCCTGCTGCCCGGCTTTTTCGGGACTAAGATGTCTGTAGTGTCGCCGTCGGGGCACACACCCGAAGTGAGGCGGTGCTGCCGAACTGCCGAGGTACAGACAGCCTGGTTGGAGTGGAGCATTTGGAGTGAAATAAATACCCGATAAGTGAAAACACCATCTCAATCCCTCTATAGCAGCCACTATGGACCAACTCAATAAGCTTCGCCCATAGTTTCTTTGCAACTGCTGTTTTCCCCCTCCAAACAAGACGAAAAGCAGGCGGTAGGTGCTCAGGCAGAAAGAGCTTTAGGGAACTTTATCGCAGGAATTAACCTGAAAGGGCAATAACTTTCCGCGTGTTTCTGGACAAGTGGTTGATGAGAGCCAGTGTGCGGAGTGTGACATGTCAGGTTGAAGGGAAAAAAAAGAAAAAACTCTGCGGAGTAAGTTAATGCTACAGGAGCCTGACGGTGCTGTGTAATGAAAATAGACCAATAACTGCTACAACAAGAAGAAACCGAAATCAGGAGCAGAAGCGTTGGGTTTATTTGAAGTCGGATGAAGGTCAGACAAGCTGGGGTTGCTGCTCCGTTGTGTGCGGAATGTGGAAAGGCTGGGGTGCGGGCAGGGTGCAGGCAGGGATGCAGGCACCGATAGAGACAGGAGTGCATGCGGGGGTTGGCTGCCTGCAGAAAGAGCCGGTGCCCGGACTAAGCCGTCGCCTGCCTCCTGCATCAGGGACTCCTTCATTGCGCCTTCCCTGACAGCCCCAGGCTCCAGCTCCCCTGGGTCCCAGCCAGGCTGCCACCCAGCCCCGGGCACCTTCTCCTAAAATCTTACGAATCTCGGCAACGACCATGCGCGGTGTTTGGAGGAGATGAGTGTTTTGAAAGAAACCCTTATTTTTACACTGCGCCTCTTCTTTCCCCTTCTCCTTTGCCCCGTTTAAAGAACTTGTTATTGTTTAAAGAGACCCCATTGAACTATTTCCTGCTCATTGTCACCTCTCTCTCCCTCGCCCTCTATCCAGGGATTCTCACGGCAAGGTAATAAACTGTTTCCCTCACACCACAGACCGCCGCAGCCCCGGAGAATGCAAACGATTAAAACACCGGCGGGTGGGGGGTTCCAAGTGAGCCCTCCTCACCCGCACCCCACCGCCTGTTTTTGCTCCAAACAGCTTGCAAAGTTCCACCCGCGGGGCTCGGGCTCCACTCCTGAGGCAGAAACTCGGGGGAAGGGGATGTTCCTTGTAGAAACTGGAGCCTTCAGTTGCCAGTCTTTTAGCAGAGTGGTTTTCACTGAGGCCGGGGGCTCACAGCCGCAGTGGCCAAGGCCCCTCGGATAGCAAGACACTGCCTGCAGTAGGAGACAGAACAGGCCCCGGTGCTGGCTGGGGGCTGGGGGACACGGTGACGGGGTGTGTGTGCATATGTGTGTGTGCCCTCACTGTGCCAGGTTCAGTTCACCCACTCCGCAGAGCTTTTTGGTTGCGTTTTCCAGCCTGGGTTGTCGTTGCTAACTGCAACCTTCGTTTAAGCAGAAGCGCCGGGGCTTGTGACAAGGGAGAGCGTGAAGGGGTGAGAGACCTGGGGGAAAAAGGGAAGGACTCTTCCCATTTTCTCCCCAAATCTGAACCCGCGGCCCGGGTGGCTCCTTGAAGCCAGACCCCGGGGCTGGCTTTTGCGGGCGCCGGTGTTCCCGGTGGTGGATGCTGCAGGAGGTGCCGCACGCAGGTTATGGGGCTGTTGCCGGGATGGGCCATTTCCTCCGCGGCTGCCGGAGCCCCGGCCCCGGCGGCTTTGATAGAGGTGCAAACATTTGGGGGCAGATTTACATAAAATAGCCGCGTTTAATCCCGCGGGCTGCAATTAACATCACAGGCTTCCCCGGGCACCGTTGTGATATGGCCGCGGGCAGCCAATCGCAAGGGCCGGCCGAAGGGATCAAAGCGGCCGTTCGCCAATCAGCGGGGCCCCCCCGCCGGCACGGTGATGTCACCGGGGGGGTGTTTATGGCGGGGTATAACAGCGGCCCCTTCCCCGCTCCCGCTTGCTGGGGCCGCGGAGGTCAAGTGGAGTCAGCCCCGGCCCGGCCGCTGCTCGGGGCTCAGCCAGGGTGCCTGCCCCGCCGGGCGGGCGGCCGTGGGCCGGGATGAGCTCCCCCGGGACGGAGGGAGCGGGCAAGGCCCCGCAGTACCGCGTGGATCACTTGCTGAGCGCCGTGGAGAGCGAGCTGCAGGCGGGCAGCGAGAAGGGCGACCCCACGGAGAGGGAGCTGCGGGTCACGCTGGAGGACAACGACCTGTGGCTGCGCTTCAAGGAGCTCACCAACGAGATGATCGTCACCAAGAACGGCAGGTAGGGCAGCGGCGGGACCGAACCATCCGCACGGTTTGGGTGCGGGTGTGTGTGTATGCCGGGGCCGGGAGGAGGGGGGTGCTGCCCCCCGCCGTGCCTCGCACCTCTGTGTCGCCCCGCAGGAGGATGTTCCCGGTGCTGAAGGTGAGCGTGTCGGGGCTGGACCCCAACGCCATGTATTCATTCCTGCTGGACTTCGTGGCGGCCGACGGGCACCGCTGGAAGTATGTGAACGGGGAGTGGGTACCGGGCGGGAAGCCGGAGCCGCAGGCGCCCAGCTGCGTGTACATCCATCCCGACTCCCCCAACTTCGGCGCACACTGGATGAAGGCTCCCGTCTCCTTCAGTAAAGTCAAACTCACCAACAAGCTCAATGGCGGCGGGCAGGTAAGGACCCTCTCAGCGAGGCTGGACCAGCCCGGCCCCAGCCCGGCAGGACGCCAAGGGGCGGCGGGGTCCTACCGAGCCACTGGTCCTGCCCTCCTTGGTGCTCGTTTTTATACCGCTGCTACCAAACATGCGTTCATTCCGCCGAGGATGGGTGCCTTCGGGTTTTGGCTTTCTTGTTGTTACATGCCTTTCTACTTTGAATAGCTGCTAATGCCAACGGAGTAGCAGGCGCAATTTTCTGGCCATTTGCAACCAGTGTATTTGTACTTATGCAAGCTGCCTGTCAAGTAATAGGGATGAGGATAACTAGGCACAAAGTTGGAATGTCTGACAGCAGTGTTCTCTTCCTTTTCTTACAGTTTTGTTCCTAGGATTTATTCCTACCTGTTGCCTCTTTCTCCTCCACTTGAAAGGCAGATCATTAGACAATTTAAGCCCCGATTGCTATCTGTGCCTACTGCATCTACCGCCGCTCTGTTACCTTTTACACCTTCTATCCCTTTATGCACAGATCATGTTGAACTCTCTGCACAAGTACGAGCCCAGGATTCACATAGTGCGAGTGGGTGGCCCGCAGCGGATGATCACCAGCCATTCCTTCCCAGAGACTCAGTTTATAGCCGTGACAGCGTACCAGAATGAGGAGGTAAGCACAGCAGGGAAGAGAGGATGCAAGTACCAGGGGGTTCCAAGTGGCAAAGTGTATGTTACAGAACAAAAAATAAATGTCTCATTTTGCGTTTTATTCTGTTCCTTCTGTGCTTTATTTGAAGCTAAATATAAGAACTGAAGTTAATATGTGTAAAAACCCTGTGAATGTATCATAGCACAAAGTTACGATCACTGTCTCAATATGTACTGATCACCATTTGTCTCAATATGTACTGCAAATTCATTGCAGGATAATAATCCTTAAGAGATTCTGTGGGCCAAACAGGTATGGTAGCAAACCCAGTTGTCACTTTCAGCTACACAGTGAAATAACTGGATGTGTCATTTTCAAAACTGGCCTTTCTCTCCTAGCCAAAATGCACATCTATGTTTAATAAATCTCTCTACTACCAGTTAGTTTTTATAACTCTTTAGTGCACGACCTTTTTTAGCTATTTCCTTAGCTGATCAATAAAAACAGGCAATTCAGTCTCTTAGAATTTGGCAGAGGGATTAATTAACTCTGCTAAGAGTTCAGACCTTAGAGGCTGTTTAAATTGATGTTCATAGGTTGGTATTATGGGCCCCATCTTATTCAAAAATCTGTGATTTTGCTAACTTCAGTGGATAGTCCTAACTCAAATCTTAATATTGGTATGATAATGAATGGTGATACTTGCAAATAAAAATGTTTGTTGTTGTTTTTAGATAACGGCTTTAAAAATTAAATACAATCCGTTTGCAAAGGCATTTCTTGATGCAAAGGAAAGGTGAGAGCTCTTAATTCTAAAGCGTGGATTTCTTACATAGGTTTGTGAAAGCATATTCCTAACACAAGATGGTTTATTTTCTAGAAGTGATCACAAAGACATGATGGAGGAAGTGGGAGACAACCAGCAGTCTGGGTATTCGCAGTGTATGTTTCCCTTTATTCTTCATCATGAGCGTAACTTTGATTTCTTCCATCTCATCTGTTAAACAAAACTTTGGGAGGTGTTTTGCTGTTTGGCTTGTTAGTTTGTAGGGAGAATAATATTCCCAATCCTTATGATTATGGTTCATGCAGGTTTATGTTTGCATAAACATCACAATCTGTTTGTGTGGTGTTAAGACTTCTGTATTACATTCAAAATCCTTTCATAGAAGCTTGCAGTTACCTGCATGTCTAAAAAGACAGCTCCTTCTGTATACAAGGACAGGAATATTCATATGGATATGGAGACAAAAGTTTATTTCCAAGTACAGCAGAAAATCATTGAAATAGTACTTATGTTTAAGTACTTTAACAAATAAGGGGCATTTGCTTAAAATACTTTGTTTTCAGATGGATATGAAGCAGTAATGTTTTCGTGATTTCTGTTTTAACAGTTTATTGCAAAAAATGTGTGCAGCCTATAAATGGGGGAATTTGAATTGCAGTAGGGATTGTTTTGTTTCCGTGAAAATACTTCAGTTTGAAGAGTTCTTCTTAGCATCTTGAGAAACCTCAGAGCTTAGCTATAGAGAACCCCACAGAGCAATTTAAAACTGAAAATTACACTGACAATTACTGAGCACACACTGCATATGTAAAGGAGGATTTAACCATTTCAATGTTTCCTTGCTGTGATTGTAATCAACTAGTAGTTTAAGAAAAACATGTTAGTTTGTCACGGGGCATTTTCTAAGCTGTTGTCTAATTTTCCTCCATAAGCTCATGTGAGAAACTTGTAAAGATCCAGTTTTCAGCCATGTTGAAACTGTTACTTTTCCTGAATGCATGTTTCCTCACTGATCAATTATTTTCTCCTATGAGGAAATGATGAGATAGTTGGGGTTGTTCAGCCTGGAGAAGAGAAGACTCTGGGGAGACTTAAAAGGGCCTGTAAGAAGGATGAGGAGAGACTTTTTAGCAGGGCCTGTTGCAAACAGGGTGAGAGGTGACGGTCTTAACCTAGAAGAGGGGAGATTCAGGCTGGATGTGAGGAAAAAGTTCTTTACAATGAGGGTGGTGAAACACTGGCATACATTGTCCAGAAAGGTGGTAGATGTGCCATCCTGGAGATATTCAGGGCCAGGCTGGATGTGGCTCTGGGCAGCCTGATCTAGCTGAAGATGTGCCAGCTCCTTGCAGGGAGTTTGGACCAGATGACCTTTAGGGGTCCCTTCCAACCCCAACTATTCATGATGAATTATTAATCTCACTGCTGTGATTCTTTCCCTGCCTGGCTGCATTACCTCCCCATCTTACAAACCTTTTGCTTCCCCACAGTAGGTAGTTGGCTTATTCCTGGGACTGGGGCTCTGTGCCCACCTGCTAATCCTCACCCTCAGTTTGGAGCCCCCCTGTCGCTCTCCCCTGCTCACAGCTGTGAAAGGTACTCATCGCTGAGGAACCACCGTCCTGCCCCCTACCCCAACCCCTACACCCATAGAAACAACTCTCCAAGTAAGTCTGACATTGTAGCTCTGTAAAAAGATGGGAAATGAGCTGAGGGATGTGAGCTTTGAGCAGTGGGTGTCTGAAGCCATGCCACAGAAATTGAAGTTGCTATCTGGCTCAGTTCGTGCAGCAGGCTTGGGGCCAGCGTTGCAAAGAAATAGGGACGATGAGTACATGTCCCAGTCTCTTTATGGTGGAAAAACTGAGGGTGTGAAGAACTGTCTCCTGCTAATTAGTGATGTGTTGGCTTTATCTTGTGTTTTTGAATTCTTAGAAGCAGTGAGCTTAGACTTACTTTGCCTATTTTTTATTTAAGTTTGAAAGTGAGTATTTTAATCATTATTAAAGGTAATATAATGATGAAATGAAGTGTATGTCTGGTTCTGTCAGTCTCACTTGCTATTAACACATAATAAATGAGTGCCTCTTTCTGTCAGTTTTACTTGCTGATTGCTGTAGTTAACATCAGTGCATTAAGGCTGCACTCAGTGAATGTGCCAAAGATGGATATGCAGAAACAATATGGAGCTGAGTAAACTGCAGAGCTATTTAAAAGTTGTACTCAGGTACAGCCAAATAGCTTAAGGCTTAGCCATAGATACTTAAGGGAGGGGAGATTTTTAAGAGTGAGTTTGGGTTTTTTTTTCTCTTTTCTTTCTTTCTTATGGTAAAAGTCTGTAACCATTTTTGTCCTTCAGCTTGTATGGGTATTGGAGGGACCCATTTACAAGACATAGTTAATATTTTGAACTGTGAAGTAATACGCAGGGCTCCAGACACAGGCTGACCAGTCCTCTAGGCAGCTTTGTAGTTAATTTTAAAGCAAAAAGCTAGCTTTCTGGGGAATTTTCTTGCACCTTGGAAATTGTGTGTGAGTTCTGGGACTTGAAACAGAATAAAAGAACAAAACACCTCTGATGCTCCTTCTTGTTCACTGGTTCTCAGCAAGGAACCTCTTCCTTAAGCCAGTTGCCACAGCAACTTCTTTCTCACTTTTATAAGATTCCCTTTAGAGCTTCCTAGCACCTCTGCCACATTGGCCAGCTGTTTTTGGTCACAAAGTGAGTATTTTCAGTCACAGTCTGAACACTCCTGATGGTGCCTAAAGCAAACTTCAGAGCCTGTGATGGTATGCTCAGCTCAAAACTGGGACGTGTGATCCAGGGATATGTTTGTTATCCAGGGCTGCCAGGCTGTTACTGCCAGTGTAGATGATGGAGATAAAGAAGGTGCCCTGGAAGAGTGACTGGGACAGTGCAAGTAGGGAGCCTGCCTCTTCCCACTGACCAAAGAAGGAAGCATATGCTGAATGAGCAGGCGATTTGAAGATGGCTTTTTGGCCATAGATCCTTCGTAGAAGTAAGACTTTGCAAGTTGAGCAAAACAACACATCAGCAGGGGCAATGCCAGTGAGAGTGTAAGCTTGACACAACTGGTAACTGACATAATTTTTCTCTCAGTGTATGTGTGTGTGTAACTTTGTCTTTTGTTTTGCAAGACAGCAATGGGGGAGCTTGATTTAAAGGTATACGTTGCATTTGAATACAAGGTCATTATTTTTCTGATTCTAGTGTGTTTAAATGCTTGTTTATTTTTCTCAGCATCCTATGCCGATAACTCCTCTGCCTGCCTTTCCATGCTGCAGTCCCATGACAACTGGTCTTCTCTAGGAGTTCCCGCACACACAACAATGCTGCCCATGAGTCACAGCACTGGCACAGCCACCAGCTCCAGGTAGGAGCCCAGCCCTCAGATTAGTGTATTGACACTTTGCAGGAAGAGAAGGCTGAAAAAGGAGGTAGTCTCCAGCAAATTAGAAATCCTTATGGCCGTGTGTGTTTGAATCATTACCTACCTGGGGGGCACTGAAAAAGGCCATTCACAAGGAAAACGGATTGCAGAAACACATAATTCTTATTTTTGTATTTTAGTTTTGGAAATGTAGACACTTGAGACAGCAATATTTGGTAGATTAAGGATTATGAATCATGTAGACATGTATCTGTTGGATGTGATACATGTATCTGTTGGAAGCTCTTTTAGGTTACATCTCTTTCAAGCAAAATGATGTTGAAGTTTAATTCTGATCTGTTTCGTTTTAGGCAGTCACTGCTTTCCCATCCATCTCCGCAAGCTCTTGTTGCGTTACAAATGAATGGGCAGTGAATTGTAGTATGGAGGAGTAGATAGTTGGGGCAGTAGACTTTTACGTAATAATTGCCACACAAACCAGCATAGTATGGGATTATTCACATGGTGAAAGCCTTTGCCACTTTGTGATCTCTTCTCTTTGTAATTGTCTTAAACGTTTGTATCCTTTAGCAGAGATTTAGCTTACAGTCAGTCCTTTGGAACAAAATTGGAAAATGCAAAGAGATGCAGATAAGATGGTAAAATCTTTGGTATTAACCACAGAGGGCTGAGGTTTGGGCATCTTTCTCAGCAATTCAGACAGTTTGTGGAAAACATTTGTATTTAACCATGCACATGGCATTTAGCTGTGAATCAGAGCATGTACTACTTATACCTGGTATAACTGTATTACTGATCTTAAGTTTTACTCCTAGATATATGTTAATCAAGTAAACAGGTCATTCTAACACTTTCTGTGTCTGACCCCCAGAATACACATTTGCAAAGTTGCAAAGAGCACTGGGTTTCAGTTACTATCTGAGTTGTCTAGTAGATAAAAACAGTAGATCTTGAACTGTGGGACCCCAGGGAAGGCATTTCTGCCACCCCTTGTTCTAACCCCCTATATGTAAAGTAAAAATAATATATATCTTACTTGTTAAACTGCTTGGGATCAATAGGTAGAAAGTAGTGTGTAGTATTACATGGCAGGACAGAACTTTTTCTCATAGTTTCTTTTGCATCACCTTGTTTCTTTCAATTTATATGTTTATATGTATGTGTGTATGTATATACATACTTAGAGGACGGAGTAGAGGCTGTAGTGTCCTGGCAAGCATTTTTTTTTTCCTTTCAAGCTGCCCATTTCTGTAGTACCCATGCAATCTGCTGCCATCAGCCTGGCTCTTCCCCTTTTAACATGAGATGATCAACAAGGAGGGCTGTGTTGATGTCTGGAGGCATCAATCTGTCTCTGACTATAGAGGCACCCAAGGGCTCTGACAGGCTCATGGCAATGAATTCAAACCTGCCTGTCTTCCAGCAGGAACTAGAATCACTAACAACTCATTTTATTTCCCTCTTGCAGTCAGTATCCCAACCTATGGTCTGTGAGTAACAGCACCATCACTCCAGTGTCTCAGTCAAGTGGGATGTCCAATGGCCTGAGCTCCCAGTTCCTACGTGGCTCTCCAGGACACTACACTGCCCTCCCGCACCCGGTCACTGCTGCCTCCTCTGCTTCCCCACTGTACGACAGTGGGGCACCCTCCGACCTGCCTGATAGCCAGTATGATCCCTCAGCGCATGCCAGGCTGGCATCCACGTGGACACCTATCACCCCCCCTTCCATGTAAACCCAGGCTTTTTCCTATAGCACAGACTTTTTAGCTACTGAATTACTTTAAATGTTTGGTCCTCGAGGAAGAGAAACAGGATGAAGAGTAAATTACAAAGCATCTGCACTGCTTTGCATAGAGCATCTACATTATACCTCTTATAGTGAACAGTGCCTCGTTGACTTCATGTAGAGTTTACAAACCTGGTGAGTGTGCAATTCTGAGAGCAGATTCACTGCTTTTAATCCCTTTATTTCTTTTTTTGTTTGTTTTGTTTTTAATTTTAATTTTGGTAGACTTAAGTTTTAAGATTTTAACTTAGATTCCAAATTTCTCAGTGTTTGATAACTTCTGGACCTGAAGTTCGGCATTGTTCTTGATTAAGTTACGCCTAACTGTTTTCCAGTTAAATTTTTTAATAGCAAATTTAGCTATAGTCATGAGAAGACTTTCATTAACCCTCAAGTTAGAAGCATTCTGAAATATGCACAGATGTAGCTGATGAGTGAAGTTTTGGGAAAATCATGTGCACTAACACGTATTTGCTTTACAAATGCGTGGCGTTCTTAACTGTATGCTTATTTCCTTGCTGCTGAATTAACGTCAAGACAATCTGCAAGAACTATATTCTTACTAATAAATGCAGTATTAATGTTTGGCCTAAATTGTTTTACACAGAAGACTACTTTTAGAGATAAGTTGTGCTGTTTGATCGCATAGACTTCAAATATATGATTTTGGCTAAACATTTAATTTCAAACAGCCAGTGTCTAATTAGGAGCCCTATCCTAAGCCTTTTTGAGCCACTGAAAAAACACCACTCTTTTTATGGGATCTGGCTCAGGCCTTAAGGGAGGGAATTCAACACCTGGAGAATCATTCTAATTTATTTTATTTCAGTGTTGTACCCTGTTGATCTATATTTATTATTTGGTAAGTTACAGCTTTAATTTCTACATGATAAGATATGTAAATAAACCCTCAACCTATGCTGTACTCCTTTAAGACAATCATGTATGGGATATGTCACCCAATGGCACACAGAACAGCACAGATGTAAGTAGTTAACTTATTGTAAAGGGAAATCTCTAGTTACTAATAATCTGGGGGGAAAGTGCGGATATACTAAGCTTTAAAATACACTGACTTCTTGACTTGCTGGAAAAATCACATCTTGATTAAATACTTTTTTTAGGACTCATTAAGTAATATGATTGAAATATCTAATGCAGGCTAACCCGAAACACTGGCTCAAAGTGTGCCTTTGGACATGTGTCTTTGTCCCACTGACTCTAGCAAGTACATATCCGGAGGAAAGCAAATTGTTTTGCATAAGCCATAATAAATAATTTTTCTAATGAAGTGCCTAATATAGGAAAGCAAAATTCTATATCAGGGAATTCCTTGAATGGCTCATTGACATGTGCTCATGTACTACAGTGGCAGCTTTAAGATGAAAAGCAAGTATTTGCCACCATTTTTGTGTCTTTGGCACCCTACGGGCAGGTCCCTGCACCTAGAAAGACGCTGGCAGGGGTTTCTCCCTGCAGAAGGATTTTCAGCTGCAGGCTGGGGTCTCCTGGAGGCATTCCCGCAGGGGACAGCACAGGAGGCAGACAGCTGCACCACCACATTCTCTGTCAATATGTAAATACTGATCTAAGTGCTCCTATTTTATTGTGAAGGTAAATGTGTAAATGATGTAAGTGCATTATTATGCAGACTACTTTGTAGAAATTAGTGACATGTTTCATTGTGAGTTGTTCGGGTTTTTTATTTGTATTTTGGAAGTATAATTTAAATTAAAAAAAGAAAAAAAGAGTAAAGATGCTGAAATGAACTCAGTGCTCAGTTTTCATTTGGTGGGGGTGGTGGGAAAAGTGAAACAAATGCACATCAGGTGGTATGTTGACCTTCCATGGAGAGGTTTCACAAATGGTTTCTTCCACAAAGCGTCTTCCGGCTGTGGGTGAAGGGTGAGAGCATCCTTCATAACCAAATTAATGATTGTTTATCATGAAGACCTTGGAGATCTCTTCAGATGCTACATTCTCCTCATCTGCTTCTCCACCTCTTATTTTTCCCCCTCTTTCCAGTCTTAACCATTCTACAAATCTATGTTCCTTTGCATGGCTCCTAGCATGCAGCCCATGAGGGACTGTCTGCTCCAAATAGGTCTGCATGGAGGACAGCCCACAGGTGATGCCCAACACAGAAGTCAGCAGTTTCTCAGTTTCCTACAGAGCTTGTACTGAAGAAATGATTGTCATGTCCATGTGGATAGAAATGGTTGGGGCTATTTATTAAATTACAAAATTTAGCTGGGGCTTGCTGAACTAACCTAAGGGTAGCTGGAGCTTTCTGGCTGTGAAGTGGAGGAGCTTGGTCCCTGTTTCCTGTCATAGATTTATATATGGCCTTGGAGGCCTCTGTGACACTGTTTTAATGTTCACTTAATGCTGACAGGAGCTTTCCAATGCCTGGAACAGCATGTGATGCTAACCTGGGTCCTGAAAGAGTTCAGCTCTTAGTGCAAGAGAACTGAACTCGTCTCACCTCTGCCTAGTGAGCAACCCTGGCCATGTCATATGGGTAACTTATCTGCTGGTCAATATTTGTATACATGAGCCAAAAGCAGATAACCATTGAAATAATCACCTTGGAAGGATTTTGGAGCCAGAAGAATAAGAATGCAGAAAGAAACCAAAACCTTTCATACCACTGACTGAAAGCTGCATACTGCTTTAAAGCAGACTGAGCATTTCAGCATGTGTATTTTCACACCTGCTCTGCCACCATCTTCTCCCTGAACTATGCTTTTTCTTACTTGGTTTGTGTGGCCAAGCAGCCATCAAAGGCACCTCAGACTCACAAACACCATATCAGGATTGTAGCTGCTGGAGGAACTGGGCAGTCAGATCCAGATCATTACAAATAACCCAAGCCAGTGTGAAACCCACATGGACTTTGTGTGACTCATCTGGAGAGGTTTTTCTCACCCATGGGTGCACAGAGCAGCACTGTGCTGTGCTCCCACTGCTTCCGCCCGCCGGTGCCACCCCTGGGCTGGTGGCAGAGGTGAGTTGGAGGCACAAACGTACCCGATGTTTCCACATGCTGAGAAAGCCTGGTGTGAGACAGCTCATCTCACCCAGCCCATTGGCAAGCTCTGCACTAGCTCAACCACAGCTTTTCCGCACTGCTATGAACATGTAGCATGTACCCCCCGAACACTACAGACAGCTCTGAGGCTGGGAGAAGGACTGAGCTATCAGCAAATGTTCAGCACTTTTAGGAAACCTATATTGTTTACCATCTCAGCATGTTAATGCTTTTTTCCTTTCTTAATTTTTCTTTGGGTAACAAATAGTTGCCATTTGCAGAGATCTCTGTAGACCCCTCAGCGTTATTGTCTTACTCTGTCTGCAAGAGCCATGTGAATGCTCAGTCCCACACAGGAGTAAAACATGAGACTAGGTAATCCCACACTTGTCTCCAGCTGGAGCCTTCCCCACAGATGTCAGTGAGAGTTGTGAGTTAAGTAGGTAATACACACTAAGATACTGCATTACTGTCCAAGCAGTAAATGTAATTAATTTGAAAATTTAATTTTAAAAGTAAATAAAAATTAAAAATAACTAAAATAAACAGTAAAAATTTGTAAAAACACATATTCTTAAGCAGGTGTAAGGAAGACAATCAGCAGGAACACACATGTTTTTTCAATCTCACACAGACCCATTCCAGTGTCTGCATGTTATTTAAATCCAGAGGCTTAGATCTGTGGAGAAAATCGTTTCCTCTGTCTTTAGCTGCTCCTGGATTTCTGTGCCTGTGGAAACTGATACAAAGAAAACACGGGAACCAGTCTGAGTGGTACATGATACAGTTCCAGTATTTCTCATAGTGCCTAATAGCACCTTACATATGTCTTCAAATCTGACAACATAAAAATTCCTTGAGAAGATGTTAGTAGACCCAAACCCCTGTTCTCCCACTGCACATACCACTGTGATATCAAGGATCTGGGCACTGAAGGTTTTAAAGGCCAAGGTTATACGATTAGCTAGAGCTTGCTGGGCAAGCAGCTCCAGGTTTTTTCTTGTCTTTTCCTCTCCCTGTCTTCCTGCACTACAAAAGTAGGCTACTGTTTCTTGATGCTAGTAAACTAACTGCCTCAGTCAGTCCATCAATGCCAATAATTCTGTGATTTGCAATTACCAGACTTATACCACATAGAGTTGGAAGGGGCCTCCTGAATCCAGTTCCTTAATTATAGACAATCCTTTCACTGAGACCTTTTAAGAGCACACCAGGGTTTATCTCAAAAACAGCTGGTGAGATTTTGCAGAGGTTTTTGTGTGCCTGTGGCTAGTAGAGCTGCTTATTTTGTTGGGAGACTGTTGCAGTCCCCTTGCTTCTCAGTGCTTAGGAGCTATCTTTTAATTGCCAGCTGAAATTTAGCTATAATCACCTTATGACTATCTGTTCTAGAGCCAAAAACCATTACCAGCTTAAATAGTAGTTTTCCTTTGGTAGTGTTTAAGCTGAAATGTATTGTTAGGTGGTGATTTCTCTGTCTCTCTTTTGATAGATGATTAAAACTCAGTCTTTTCTCAGGTAGCTTTCCCTCTCCTGCTGGCCCTCTGTGCCTGTATGGCTCACTGAAAGAGGGAGCATGCATGTATGTGGTATAATGCAGGGGGTTATAGAAAAGCTTATGCAATGGCATGCTGCTTCCCTATCTGCACTGAAATTACCCATTTTGATAACTTTGAAAATCACATTTTCATTATCTAGAGTTACATCAGTGATTGACTGGTCATGGTGATCCAAGTCCTTTTTGCACTACTTTTTGCTGATAAAGTCCCATCTTTTGGCAGAAAGATTTACAACTAGTGTCTTGACTGTGATTTTGTCCTTGTCTCAGTCAGCTTTATTCTATTTCCATTGCTCCCTGGTTGTCTAGCTTGTCCTGTGAGGTATCTCTATTTTGCTTTGCATTAATAACAGCTCTCAGCCTCACATGTCCACAAGATTTTGTCAATGATCTTTTAAGTTCTGGACTAAATCACTAATGAAAGTGCTAAATCGAGACTTGTCCAAATCCTCTGCTAGCAGCCTTTCTCTAACCTAACCCTTTCCAATAGCTATGCCCTTAGCATGCCTATAGACTTGCTCTTTTCCATTTGTGATTTTAGAGAATGGTCCCAGCCCTGTGCAGATGGGGACAGCATCTGCCCTGCTCGCAATCAGCTGTGGGAGCCAGGGAGAAATGGTGCTGTGAGAGAGACACGTTTGTATAAGGGCCCCTATAAAGTTCTGCAGACTATCCTTGGCCCTGTTGGTGGCACATAAGGTTCAGAAGGTCAGAGAGGAGCTGCAACATCTTAATGCTCCAACTGAGGCCAGATAACAGTAAACCAACAAGGCATACAGCTTCCACTTCCACCCCTATCCTTCATTACCTTTCTTTTAAACTGTAGAGGGAAGCCATTTGTTCTGGAAGATGAATCTCCCAAAATCTGTCACATGTGAATGCATCTCTGTAAGTCTCGTCCTTGCTCAAGCAGCTTCATTCCCCCACCTCATGAAACACACCTCAGACATCTGCTGTTTGCTAAATGTGCAACACCAGGCATCAGCTGAGGAATAAACATTTGCTGCTGGATTGGGATTTCAAGTCCCCAAATTCCGGAACATAAATGATGTATTTATTCCCCAAACGCAAGTACACTCATCTACTTGAGCCTTGTTTGCATTTTAGGGGTGACCATTCCCAAGCCTTATATCTCATTAGCTTTTATGCCTTTGCCTCTGCATTATAGCTCCTCCTCAGGGAGAACAGAAGCAAGCTAAGGCATGCTTGTGGAAAGAAACCCTGCATTATCCTTAACTTCCATCGTGCTTTAATGGCACAGCAACCCCACTTCTCTCCATGCTCAGGGCTGTGGGCTTCTCTGGTCCTTACCCTTGGTGGAAGCTAAAGTAAGATGAAGCGTATCAGGTTTGCAGCACTTGTGCTCTCTGAATATTGCTAAACAACTTCTCCTTGAAGTGTCATTCAAGGTCCAAGCTATGTAGGTCAGTATGGGGAGAGTTATGTGGGTTACACTGGAAAAAAAACCATTTACCAAACAGGGAAAAGCCTGGAGCAGTCTAACAGGACACTCAGAAAGGAAACCAGGACACTCAGCAGCTCATGAGCAGCATCTGCCCATTTGTTCATATTTGTAATCTAGAGTCCCTTACTATTTATGCAGGGACTAGTGTGCAAGCTGGACACCTCATGATCATTATGAAAGATGCAGAAACTGACTCCCTCAATGCTGGCCTGCCTGGTGGGAAGGTGTCAGAGCAGGCAGGTGAAGCTAGTTTGGGTGGGCATAGCTGGGGTTTTGGAGTAGGAGGAGCCAGCTGATGGTGGGAGGATAATTCACCAGTGAGGGAGAGGGAGCTGCTGATATATTTTGGATGTGTAGGGTAGTGGTGTGCTTTGTTTTTATCTCTGAAACAGCTAGTTTGGAGCTTGCAGGTAGGTGTTAGGGGGACTTCTGGGCTGGGGTTATGTTGTGTGACTGATGGTGGTTGAGTAATGAACTGCTGTGGGCTGGTGATATCTTTTTCATTATATCCTCCTTGGCATGTACTCCTCGGATGCACTCTTGTGGTGGGATGGCTAGGAGAGCCTCAGCTTAGTCCTGCAGGTTGCCCTGTGGCTTAGCCTTTAGAGTATCAATTTGCTGCAGTGTGGTATTAATGCTTGCTGTGTACCTAAACTAATGACTGTTTCTGCTGAGAAGCTTGTGGGTTGGAAAGGTGTAAGCCCTCATGAGTGTTGCTGCAGGAATGTCTTGCTTCTGAGGTGGAGAAATTTTTTATCCTTCTGCCTTTTGTGGTAACAAGGAGGCAGTGGAGAGACTGGATGCTGCTTGACCTGGGAGTACTGGGGAGTAAGGAACCACAATGAAAGGGAGCTGGCTGGTAGTTGGGACCTATAGGCTCTGCTTGCTGTTTAAAAGACAAACCTGTCTTGGTGTCAGAAAATTCTGATGCCTCCCAGAACAGAAGTTTTATCCAAGAGAAGTTGAAGCTATCTGATAGTTTGTCTTGACTTTATGAATTTCGTGTTATTTTGGATTCAAGGTGTCTGCCAGTAAGTTATCCTGTGCTGTCATTGGCACTTCTTTGCCCAAAGATTTGGTTTGTTGAGTTGGGTTCTGGGAACTGCACTGAATGTGGGCACTTAATTCTTCATATGTTTTGCCATCCTTAACCTTAATGCAACATTAGTAATAGTAATTATGAAACTTCAATAATTCTGAGGACTTCCCACATGAAAACTTGTTCCAATACAGTAGAAGTGGTGTCCCTTGCTGTGTTCTCTGCCTGAATTTATGCCCAAAGGTGTATAGGCTGTGTGAGATGCAATTGTAATACTTGCCACCCAGGATAGCTATGTGTTCTGGTTGCTCTTTCTTACTAATATATGGATGGTTCATATGAATTTCCATCATCTGCCACTTGTTTACCCCGATATACCCAGATGACTGTGGTGGGTGGGAGGGAAAAGACAGAAATTTCCACTCACCCTAGCAGTGGGATTTTGTATTTCCTGTACTTACTTAGTCTCTACAAAATGAAATGTAGTCTTACCATAAGGGTAAGTGGAAATTTCTGGCTTCTTCTGGTTCCTTTGGTTCGGACACATGCAAACTCTCAAGAAACCCAACCAAAAAAACTCCTGCAAAATAGTCATGGGCTGGATGCACACTCTTCTTATGTCCTTGGCAGCCAGGAAAAGTCACCACCATTTTGGTGGTGGTTCAGCTGCAGTGTTGCTGCTGCAAGGATGCTTGCATGGGCTGGAGTTTTGCAGCAGATGAAGGTGGAAAACCAGGGTTAGGGCAATACATACGGATGCAAGGGGAGTGCTCAGTCAGGGAACTTGAGAAAATGAGTCCTGAAACTTTTTGTTACTTTTTATTTAAAGGTGTTTTCTTGTATCCCCAGGTGGATTATTTGTAGTGATCTCTTCTATGGTCCACAGAGAACATTGACACAGTATGTGTCCCTGCCCATGGCAGGGGGGTTGGAACTAGATGATCTTAAGGTCCTTTCCAACCCTAACTATTCTATGATTCTATGATTATGGGGGCTTTCATGGTCCAGGTGTTAACATCAAATTAAGGAGAATGGTGACTACCCTAAGATAGGGTTATTTTTCAGTGCACTAGAAATACCCAGCAGCTGGATGCTAACCTTAATATAAGGTTAATGATACCTTCCATTCCAGGATAAGTAAAAAGAGATGGACTTCGGCAGCTGGACATATAGCAGTCTCTCCTCTGTTTGTGGTTGGTTTTTTTTTTTTACTTCCAAGCACATTTTTCTATGTAGGTGAGGAATGGTGGTCATCTTGAAAGCACTTGTTTCTGAAAACTGGAGGGCATTGTTGGGGAATGCTAGGGAATTCTGCAAATACGCTGGCTGCCAAAAAATAGTAGCAATTAAACAGCCCTTGAAAAATTGCCTGTCAGAAGAATGAATTCGTGTTTTAAACTGACCAGTGACAGCAAACAAAACTAACTGGCTTTCTGGCTAGTGAACAGATAACAACATTCCCTCAGCCTGTTAATTTGTCAATGTAAGGAATGCCTTTCTTCATTGTTGAATTTCTGTTGTTAAGTATTTAAGGGAAACTTCACCTGCAGTTCCCTGAAAGCTTCAGAAGTTGGTTTTAGCAGATAGTGAAGTTGTGGGGTACACCTTTCTCTTATTCCTTATATGAATCTGCACTAATGAAGCTTGGTTGATGGCATACAAAAAGTCAGTGCTTAGACTGCCAGTACAGTCTGATTCCCTTTGACAGACTTGATATCAAATGGTTGTTACTCCTCAGTTTTATTTCATCTGATTCATGTGGTGGTCCCAGTTACCATAAAGATTGAAATTTGTCACTGAAATGTACATTTCCCCTGAACCTGGAATTCCCTAAATTAGTGCAGAAAAAAATATTGTGAAAAACTGAGATTTTTTTTTAATAATTTAAGAGAAATTCAAACACTACCAGACACTTTATTCTCTGCTTTAGCTCTTGCTCTGTTCCTCTAGGATGGGTTATGGTCTGCTGCTGTATGTTGGTCCCCCTAAGCATACAGGTGCGTGGTGTCAGGCTCACTTCATAATGTTTGCAGCAACATCCATGCCGCCCTCTGGTGCACTGCTACAAGGAAGCAATCTGTGTTGAAATTCGGATTCGGAGAACAGGCCCTGAGCAGGGACCTCCTTCTGCAGGCTGTATCACCCTGGTATGCTTGTGGAAATACTTTGTGCTTTTTTTGTGGTGAATTTCTGTAAGGTTGAGGGTGCTGCTGCTGGCACTTGGCAATCCTTTACAGTTGGTAAAATTAAGGCAATTATTGTGGAAATGGTACTGTTGGCTGAAAAGCTGATCTCAACATAACAAAGCTGGAGGTTAGCTAGCTCTAAAATGAAGATTCCCCAGCCTAAAATCCCATCTTCCTTCCTGGGAGCTCCACTTATGTCAGTGTCTGGTGTGACTTGGCAGCTGGGCTTCAGGCAGATGCAGAATACCTTTGTGAGGAATGGAGACCTTCCTGATGTTTGAGGAGTGTGCTGCTGCTGGGGCTGTGTCTAGCCCTGTGTCTCTCCATTTTGGAGGTGAGCATGACACATCCCATGTACTGGCACTACCTGGACCTCAAGAAATATCTTCCAAGTGAGAAGTCACATGGCAGATACTTAAATAGGTTTTTGTTATTTGTCTTGAGCCTGGGACTGTGCTAGCCTGGTAGTGTACACCTGTAACAGTGTAAAAGACTTTACTATAGATTAGTGAAAGACTACATAGAGTAATCATTTATGATTAAATGACTGTTTCTTGTCTTCTATCTCCCTCTTGTGGACACACTTCCGAAGAGCATGAAGGTTGCAGTGGCACGTGTGGCTTGACCCAGCTTGCAACTGATACAAATTGATAGGTGAGCATGTTATGTGTACTAATTATTAAAGCACACTGGGTTTGCCTTCTCTGGGGTGTACCTCCATCGTGTGAACCATCCTCAAACTGGCCCCATGAATAAAAGCTGCTGCAGAAGAAATTAATCGTTTGCATTTCATAGAATCACAGAATGCTTTGGTTTGGGAGGGACATTTAAGATAATTTGGTTCCAACCACATTCCACTAGACCAGGTTCCAACCTGGCCTTGAACACTGTCAGGGACAGGGCAGCCACAGCTTCTCTGGGTAACCGGTGCCAGAGCCTCACCACTCTCATAGAAAAGAATTTCTGCTTAATGTCAAGCTGCCTTTCACATTTTGGCTGTCAGCTGCTACATTTTTTTCTCATGTTGCTAATACGTTTTTGCAGCCAAAACACTGCTGATTCTTACAATGCTGTGTAAGTTTGGGCATATTTCAACAAGGAGAACAGAACTAAACTTTAAAAAGTTCATATATGAAAGATACAAGGATAGTTCAGTAAAACTTCAGATTTGCCTGTGTCATGGTCATTCTGGTTCTTAACTTTGCTGCCTTACACAAAGGCTAAGCTACAAGAAATCTGTCCTTTTGTTACTTGCTGTACAGTAATTCTGGTTCTGAGGCAGCACTTCCAGGACTGCTTGGAAACTCTCATCCTTTTTAACTTTGCTTTAATGGCATCTACATTTGTTTTTCTTGACCCTTTAAATCTCTTTCTCTTGAAGTTTTGAAGGGCAGGTCATAGCTGGGTAAGATCTTGTAAGCGCAGCAAAGCATGACAACTCTTGGACTGATTGACTACTGAGATGTGGTTTCAGCTTTCTGTGTCTTATAGTATGTTAATAAGCACAGACTTCCCTGCTTCAGGTTATTACTTTTAATCAAGTGCACTTAAAGTGTACCTATTATTATTATTATTATTATTAATCTCTTGTCTTGCCTGGACTACAAAAAGCCATGGGAGAAGAGGCTGTGAAGCATTCCTTTGGGCAGGAAGTCTCTGGCACTGACAGTGGCAAGCAAGGGGTTTCCTTCTGGGGCTCCCCAGTGCTACACAAGAGGCTTTTCTAGTTTTGAAAGATGCATCTTAACAATAACAATGCTACTTAAAAATCACAATTTAAAATAATAAAGCCTATGGGCAAGTCAGTGTGATGGATGGGAAGTGAGTGGTCCTCAGCCAGCTCAGTTCAGCTCTGCACTGTTCTGGCCAGTTCTTGTTGCCTTACAAGGAGGTCGGACTCATCCTGCAAATGCACTAACGATGTTATACTGAGACATGAAGCTGTTATACTGTGATATGAAGCTAGGAGCAGAGATGAGTCACTGCTACTACAATTTCCCTGTTCTAATGAAGGTTTCTAACTGTTGTCTGAGACTGCCTCTTAGCTCTGACAGTTATGTTTGAATAATTCAGGAACAGGGGAACTGGTGTTTGCTGCTAGCCAACTCCCCTTCTTACAGGGCTTGACCGTTAAAGAAACTTAAGAACGTGTTCATTTCTTGTTACATATTTATACAGTTTTTACCTCCTTTTGTGGCAGGGGAAAATACACCAGGAAACAGATAATTTCCTCAGTGCAAAAACTGTATAAAAACATTCTGAGGCTAGGCACTTTAAAAAAGTATGGATAGCTCATCAACTAAGTCAGATGAGATACACTAGTTAAAATACTTGTGCCATATCTTAGATAGCTTTGTGTTGGGTAAGTAGGTAGCTAGTTTAAAAACTGCTTTTAATGAAACTGGCTCAGTTTTTTCAAGGGAACCTTTTAACAAAGTGGAAAATACTTTGGGAAGTCTGGAATCTGGTTATCAGGTCAAAGGAGGTGATCCTGTCCTTCTGCTCTGCTCTGAAGAGACCTCACTTGGAGTATTGTGTGCAGGTCTGGTGTCCTCAACATAAAAAGGACACAGAACTGTTGGAACAAGTCCAGAGGAGGGCCACGAGGATGATCAGGGGACTGGAGCACCTCGCATATGAAGACAGGCTGAGAAAGTTGGGGCTGTTCAGCCTGGAGAAGAGAAGGCTGCGTGGAGAACTCATAGCAGCCTTCCAGTATCTGAAGGGGGCCTATAAGGATGCTGGGGAGGTACTATTCATTGGGGACTGTAGGGATAGGACAAGGGGTAATGGGTTAAATCTTAAACAGGGGAAGTTCAGATTAGATACAAGGAAGAAATTCTTTACTGTGATGGTGATGAGGCACTGGAACAGGCTGCCCAGGGAAGCTGTGAATGCTCCATCCCTGGCGTTGTTCAAGGCCAGGTTGGACAAAGCCTTGGGTGACATGATTTAGTGTGAGGTGTCCCTGCCCATGGCAGGGGGGTTGGAACTAGATGATCTTGAGGTCCTTTCCAACCAGAACTATTCTATGATTCTATATAACCTAATGTTAACTTTATAGTTGCTTTTCCTTACTGTTCAGTGAAAAGAGAGCTGTTTTTGCTGAAGGAACTGCCCTGGGTGTAATTTTGTGACCTAGGATAGAAGAGGGATTATATGAACTAGATGGTCCTAACAGCATTTAGTGGTCAGGTAACAAAGGCACACAAAAAATTTGTATTAATATTGTTTCTTCTATTTGTGAAATTTCTTTAAAAAATAAAGCAGATGAATGTACCAAATTGACTGTACCCAACTGACATGCCCAATGTAGCTTTCCAATTCATGCTCTTCACTGCAGTTTGTTCTGCTGTCATGCTTGTAACATGCTTCTCCACCTCTTAAGGCTTCCTGTGGATGAATCCCCAATCCTTAGTGCTGTGTTTAAAATACGAAGAAGTTGGAAGGTGGACTGTTGCTGTGTGATACCTACCATGGGCCCAGGCTTAGGACCAAGTTCTTGGCAGCACTGTCATATTGACCTTGTGGTAGGAGAAAAGGACATCTATCTATGTGGCTGGATGGATGCCAGCAGTATGTCACACTGGCATTTGCCTGCTTATGAGTACTCAGTGCTCCTCTGGGCTGGGTGGATGGTTCATAGTGCTGTGCCACCGCCTCGGCCTCACACCCACTCCACAGTGCTGCTAAACTAGGCTGCATGAAGTGTCCCTTCCCTCCTGAGGTGTAACAGCCTAAACTTGAGCTTAAGTTTCTTGGCATAGTGAATGCATGATGCTACTGCAAAACACATGGTACAGGTACTGTGTTATTCTGATGCAATGGTTGGATCAGCTGATCTCATGTTGAGGAGGCTGTGTCAGTGGCAACCTGCACAAGGAACTGCAGTCTCCAGCCTCTGTGGGGAGAAAAGCAAAATCAAGTCCGTCACAGATAACTGTGTTACTCTTGCTCCACCCCACAAGCTGTTAAATATGTGTTTATATAATCCACAACCCCCTTGTCTATGTGTAATGGTTACTGTGTCTTTTTCTTATCCCTGTTTTGCTTCCTTGTCATCTCAACACTTCCCCTCTGTACAGGCTCCATGTGCTGCTTCCTGCACAGGGAGTCTTTAGCCTCTATTCCAGAGGAAACAGACTCTCTATTCCCTTTTCCCTGAAAAACCAGGCCAGGATTTTGAAACAAAACCAATTTATTCAGCAATCCTTTGTTATAATTCCCAGGGCAGCCTCCAGGGCTGGGGGAAGAGCAAGGCACATCAGGGCAAAATGTCTCTGGAGTGAGATTTACTTTTATGCACAGTGAGTGAGCGTGTATTGTTCTTGTCCTGTGTGTTTTCTCTTTTAAGGGCAGGAAAGATTTTTGTAACTTTCTGTGAAGAATAGCCTCTCCTTCTGCAGCTCTGACTTGCCGTGTTTGACTTTCCTCCCCTTAGGCTCTTCCAAGGGCTGTTTCAGCTACAGATGCATTGCATATGTAGGAAAAGCAAGTGTTTGTTCAGGAATGGAGCACCTTGGCCTTCCAATAGAATGTAAGTTAAAATGCTGCTTATGAATTTATTCTTCTTTATATGATAGAGTGTATAAAACTTGGAGAAGAGGTGAATTTTCAAAATGAGTGAAAGGATTACAGCAAGAAACACATATGTTTAGCAGCAAGATTGAAGAACAAAAATTGGCCTTCAAATACATTCCTCCCTTGTCTTCTTCCCCATCAAGCTTTGAGCTTCTAGCCTCCAGTGCAACCTTTCCCAAATGTTCATTCTTTGCTAGAGAAAAGGCACTGGTGAGGTTTTACTTGTTGCCTGTAGATGTGTTGATCGGTATTATTATCAGATCAGGCTGGACAGGGCTTTGAGCAACCTGGTCTAGTGGAGGTGTCCCTGCCTATGGCAGGGAATTGGAACTAGATGATCTTAATGTCCCTTCCAAACTAAACAACTATGATTGTCTTAAAAGCTTTTGAATGTATTGCTCAGTTAGTTGCATGCAAGCAGGAAGATGGATATATTCCAAAGGTGAGGAAGCAACTGAGACTTGAACATTCTCATGAAAAGACTTGGAGTAGGTCTCCTCACTAAGTGGCTGTTGCACACTGGCAACTGTGGCTCTGTGCTGTGCCAGTCAGATTCCTTAGGCTGTGCTGAAGCATGTAAGGAGAAGCATCTGGTGTCATGAGATGGTGTAGGTGCGTGAGCTTGGGATTCTGTCTGAACTGCTCAGTGCTATTTTGTTGTGCAGGGCACAAGGTAATATGGTCTGTGTGAAAAGCCTCTTTCTACCCCTACATGTACACGTCTGAAGTCAAGGACATTATAAGTAGAGAGAATGTGTGGTTCTACCTATTGGCAAAAAAGTATAGTCTTCACTGAAGCTGAAGTAAACAGGAGAATCAAAGTTCAGAGACATAAGACTTGGATTTATTTTTTTTGCATGATTGTTACTAAGGCAAGGTTGCTTACTTGTTTGTTCCCCACAAAAATTTCATTTGATGCTTAATCTTTCACAATAAAGCCATCACTGTCTCATATAGCATAAGGAGAATGCCTACCATCAACTTGCTCATGAGTTTCACAGGCTAATGCAAGTCTTAAGCTTATTTATCCTACCACTTGATGCTGCAGCCATTAAAATTCAGGCTTTCCCCATGTAAGGATAATGCAAGCTATTCTTTGAGTCTTTCCATAACACTAGTAATAAGCAGCAGACATAGCGCAAGAGTCTGAAGGAGACAAATGCCTTCTGGACAAGTATCTTCAGCTTACACACTCATGAAATGTTCCCAGTACTGCTTTGCCCTTTCTGCATCACCCTGGAGCTTCTGCCTGTGATCTTTCCTAGGCTGTTCAGTGCCTTGTTATGGGGTTGAAAAGCCCTTGGATGGACTTATAATGCTTTTTCATTGTTTATATTCTGCTTTCTTTTTGGTGAGGCAAGACCTCTTAATAAGCCTTTGGAAGTTATACAGCAATGTAACTTGAAAGACAGTGATGTGTTTAAACTCCAACTAAGTGGTTGTTCATGAGGGCCAGACTAGGGGGATGGAAACTGGAGTCAATTGTGGGGCTGGCCAGGAATTAATTGATAAAACAGCTTTGGTTTCTTTTTTGATTATGTGGGAAATGTTTTATTGGAGAGGTGTGGATGGATGGCAGGAAATGCACTGGGAGGGGGTTGTGCCTGGTTGTTCATATTGATAACTGCTTGGGAGGGTGCTCCTCTGCTGGAAGTGCCACAGCTTTTGACCACAGAGCAGTCAAGCCCCATTTCAGAGCTCCTGTTTCAGATACAACTATTAAATTTTGAAGATAAATGCTCAAAATAAAGTATTTCATGGATAGTTTTTTGCAGCAGTTTTGCTTGGTTTGGATTCTCCCTCCCATGGGGAGCATTTACATTACAAAACAGAACAGAAATCTAGGTTCACAATCACAGTTCCTCAAATGAAAGGGCACAAATCGTGGCTGTTAATTGCAGTGGGGCCCATGTCTGAAGGAAGTGCTAGAAAAGAATGTGTGACAGTAGCAGAAGAAATAAAACTTCTCTGTGTTAATAATACAGATTATATATAGAAGTTGATGAAATAACTTCTTTTGATTGAGCAACATGTCCTGTGTATCAGCAGAAGTAATCTGCCAGTAGCCAGACACATTACTCTGACAGCTGGTAGCTATAGCTGTTGATCAAGCTGGGTAAATATTGCATCCAGTAAACAGATTATGTTTCCATGTAGAAACTGTGCACATGAATTGCCTAGGATATATGTTTAACAATACAGAGGCCTGCAGAATTCAGATTACTGTGTAAACGATTCTTTTGGAGTTGCATATGGAGTAACTAAAATAGCTAAACACCCATTTGCAATGCTGAGGTTCAACTTAAAATATGTTGCAAGCTACCAGTGTCCTCCGCATGAGACTAAATCCCTGCTCTGCAGAAGCATTGATTTTTGCTGTATGCACCCTGGAATGTTACAAAGGCTGTGATAAAAGATCTGGAAATAAGAGTCCATGTGGAACAGCAACTCCAGTTTAACTTTTTTCTCAATTGAACCAGGTTCAAAGGACCTACAAGTGGTAAGTAACATGTACCAAGATGAGTAAGGGTCATGCTGAGAACTAGAATGTCATTCACTTGTGAAAATAAAATCTGATCTGTTGTTGTCCATCTGATCAGATGCAGACTAGTACTTGTGTGAGCAAATCCTCCATAAAGTTCCAAGCTGTAGTTCAGGCAGCTGTGCTTCCAGGGAAGAGAAGCTCATATGAAAATTCAGGGGGAAATGTGGGCTTCAGTATAGCAATAATGTTCCTAGGTAGGTTTTAAACATATCTGGAAGCAAATGGTTATGTAATGCCCAGTATTCAATCAGTGTTAAAACAGAGCTTTTGAAAAAGCCATTGAGAGTTTTGTATAAAATCTGACAATAAATCCCCGTACAGCAGAAATACAAGCTTAAAGGTATGTTTGAGATTCATGGCTGTGACTTCAGCCAAGATCAACTGCTTATTCAGCTTTATCTAGTGCAAGCTGTTTTTCAGTCAGTGTGAAATGTTGTGATATTTCTTGAGTTTTCAAATGTTGTGATATTGTTTGGAAATACCTTGGATTGTTCACCTGAACAGAATGTCTTTTTTTTTTTTTCAGAGGGATGCAGAAAAAGCTAGTAACAGTGATTTACTGGAAGCAAGCATTGCTTTAATCCACAGTGAGGCAGTCATGGTTTACCTAGTGCCTCTTGTTTTAATCTCTTTAACATGTAGGCAGGAATGAAATGGAAGTTTTGCAACATGTTTCACTATTCCATAGAAAATCATTGTTTGGAACTTTTTTCACAAGTGTAAGCTAAACCTGTTTAGTAATATTGAATATAGCCTTCTTCCCATTTTATTAGGGAAGTCTGTTAACCACACGTTTTTCTGATATTAATGTGGGGAAATCATGTGTGCTTTGCTAGGGAACTACCAGTTGTACTAGAGCTTCATTTGAAAGGATGGCTGAGCTGGGGCATAAAGCAAGGCTTCATTTAAGTCTTGAGCAATGATGAGCTCTGCTTTCTGGGGTGTATGGCTACAGGACATACATGCTGCTTCAAAGTGGCTGTTTGAATGTACAGATCCAGCAATGTGTATGTACCAGAGAAAGATCTTGGCACACTTGCTGAAGAAATAGCTGGCATGAAAATACTGGGTTTTTTTTTGGTTGTTTTTTTTTTTTTTTTTTTTTTACCACATACAATAGCACAAGTCCAGCTTTTATAGGAAAAAGAGTTGAGGGTCTTTAAAGGACAGACTCAGTGACAAGCACAAGGTTTCTATAGTGATCTTCTGGTAGTGAGTCAGTATCAGTGTCCAACTTGAATAGAAATATTAATGGGAGAAGGTGAATGTGCTTCCTGGAGCAACAGGGGTAGGAAAAACTTTGCTTTAAAAGCTGTGACCAAGGAGCAGCAAGGCACTCTGACTTGATTACTTGCTGTCGTTTAATTTTGGCAGAAAAAAGTCCTCTGTCATTTGCTGCAAGGCCACGAAGCATCAGTTAGTACTGTGCCTTGTTCACATCGGTCTTTGCACTTGTTATTTGTTCCTGCCTGCACGTATTAAAACTTGCCTGGTTTTACTGCTGCAAAGAGACTCTTCTGTTATACAGCCCTGGTTTGACTGCAAGTGTTTGTGCTTTGTGATACTGATATCACTCTCACTTCACTCAGTTGCAGAGTTTAGAGCTGTGGCTGGCCTTTCTCCAGGAATTCAGCTATCCATGTTTTAAGGGTGGACACTGAAATGAGTGCAAGCTGGAAATAATTGTTGAAATCTTTTTCCAATTAAAAAGAGATGGATGCAGTATAAGGTTATTTGCCTGCAACTTGTGTTACATATTAAGTATGAGCATGCTGAGAAGCTTCAACTGACTTGAGTATGAATTATGTCAATTTTTTGCCTTGTATTAAAAATATCCATAGCGTGAGATAGATATTTTTTCATAATCAGACCATATGTCTGATTGTTTGCCTTTTCCAAGCTTAGTCTGTTTAAGCTCCAGCACCTCACTGAGAAGTGTGCTGTTGCTCTCTGTGCCCATATTGAGTCTTCTTCAAATAAGTGTTTCTGGGCAAGCAAAATTTCCTTGGCACCTAGAACAATATGGAATTGGTGTCTTCAATTGCTGACCCTCTGGAGGAGAGACTTATTCTTTCTATTTATGTCTAAGGCATCTGTTGACAGAAAGTGCCTACTACTGGTGTGTTCCACAAATGGACCTGGCTACTCAAATCTAGACCCAAGCCCTTGTGATGCTGTACAAACAATATGAACAGATTCCTATCCCAAGTATTTATAATTAAATATTAAAAAAAATAGTGTGAGTTAGGAGGATATCTGCTCATTGGTGAGATTACTTTATTACTGGAATACTAGAATAAACATCCTAAAAACTCTGTGATTTAACAGTGTCTGGAATAAAGCAGCATATTAAAGAACCTGTTTTTCTGTCTATAAAAATCAGCTCTGTGAATCTAAGTAATACAGTGCTGTGTCTCATGAAACATATCTATTCTATTAATATTTCATTTTAATAAAGCAAAAAGCACTCAAAACTATCAGGATCAGATGGGTTGGATAGCTGTCATATTGTTTATTGGTATTTACTCACTTGACTCTGACATAGTATATTCCTAATTGGCAGGCAGGCAAATGAATTGGCCATAATTCTTCCTGCAATGCTCTCAGCATGATGCAAGGCAATGAGAGGAAAGGAGAAGCTTGAATAGTATCATGCTTTGGGGGGTGGGGGGGGGGGGGGAATAACAGGACAAATCCCAGAAATCAGAGCTGAAAGAATAAAGGTAACTTCAGAGGAGAGAAAACTATGCATGCAGAAAGTTTCATTGCACTGATAGGAGCTTTTGAGAGAGAGAGAATTGGAAACAACCTTCCCTGTTCCCCAGGGGACTGATTTTTCTTTTGTAGTCTCTTCTGTGTGGGATCTCTCATTGAAAGCAGTGATGAGCTCCCTGAATGAAAAAATGGCTCTGAGCCTGGAGCTATGGGGTCCAAGTTGCAGAAGGTTTGGTTTCAGGGCTGCGGCAGACCCATGCCAGCCTTGACTTTTTTATTTACACTTGGTTTAATGTGGAGCATGTAGAGTCCCCTAAGTGAACATATGGTAGAAACCACAGTGATGTCATATTTTGTGCACACAGATACATCTCCATGCCTTTTAATTAAGCTGCTTTTGAGTTTTGAGGTAAATTCTTCAGTAATCACATTAAAATCAAAGGGGAGAATTTGATAGTAGAGGGATACAGTCTTAGACCTTGAATATAAATTACTTCTAAAATCTGAAAGCTGCAAACCAGCAGAATTTGGCAGTTGTCTTACTGAGCCTTGGTGCCTGGAGAGATTTAATGTGAATGCAATGAGTTCCCAAAAGGACACCTGGTTACTTCAGTGCTGGAGAGATTTAATGGGACCCAGCCTTCCTTCCTTAGAACAAAAACCAAAGAAACTAAAAACAAGTTCTTCTGGTGATACTGACTCTTTTAAGATGGAACAGATCATAAAGAAAGAAACTAGATACTGCTCTGTGGGTAAGGAGGCAGAAAATTAGAGAGGCACAAGGTTTTGAGGCCTTTCCATAACCTTCAGTTAACAACCAGAAATCCAGATGCATATCAGCACAGGATTCATGTGCTAAGGAAAATGTTTCTTAAAAAACAAGAGGGAGAATGGTGCTTCAAATTGGAATCCTCAAATAATATTAAATGCTTGACTTTTGGTTCCAGTATTTGAAAATGACTGCCAAAACCTTGTAATGACTGTTTGTTATGATGGTTACCACTGCTACTAACCATTCTCCTATTTGTTACCCTTTATGTTGAAAGAAAAAGCTGTTTCATTAGTGGAATTTGCTGTATTCTTGGGGGAAGCAGCAAGCAGAAGCTGGGGAGGAGGAAGAATAGGTCTGACTGCTGTATTTACTGACTCAGGCACTGCTGCTTGCTTATTTCATGACTAACAGACTTCCAGAAGGGAAGCAGGGCTTAAGGAATGAAATAACTTTTCACAGACATAACAGCCCTCAGAAGATTAGCCTGTGTTACTTTAAATTTGATTAAACTCATGCCAGGATATTGCTTTCAGATACTTTGTTCAAGGGGAAAGTGGCTTAAAAAGTGTAAGGAATTTGGGTCACAAATTAACAATTTTTCCATTGTTCTCCTTCCTCTCTGGTTAATAAAATGTAGCATGATTTGGAGAACTCATCATGCACAACAATTGCAGGAATAGCCCGTACTGCAATCTGGTGGCTCTTCCATGCAGGACGCAGTCTGTTTGTGATATTCTTTCTGCTTTATCTCAGTCACCAGCTGTGTAACCTCTAGAGAGACTCTTACCTAACATAACTCTATAGGTGATGTGTCCATTTCCACTGCTGTTGTTCCCTGATTTTTCCCAGTATGAGCATCACTACAATATATCTACATTATGTCAGCTGCCATTTTAAGTCTAAAATCTGCTTTGTTTAAAAGACTATTAAAAGACTTTGTTTAAAAGACTATTAAAAGTCACCTTCTAGGGTTATTATTTAAAAAAAAAAAAGTTGGAAATTGATTCTCAAATACGCACTGAGGTATAGTAGGAGAATGCTTGTGGTGTGGCATGGCTTCACCCAAGGTATCCTTTTAGGGCTATTTTATTCTGCAATATACTGCTCCAGAAAATGGACAAGAACAGGCTACGTGAGTCTGGCTGAGGTTAAACAGGAAGCCTGTGGCAGAGCCTAAGTTGAACTCATCCCTCTCATAGCAGAAGTATCCCTCTTGTTTCCTAGATTTTAAACAAAGTTGCAGAATTGCTTCTTGTCTTTTAAAGGTGTACCCTGGATGGTTTTCATTAGTCAAAAGCATAAGCTTGGTGTTAGTGTGTGGGAGGAGTGTAAGAAAAGGAAGAAACAAAAGACATTTTTCACAGTCCCTGGAAAGCTTTCAAAAAGAAAGTATTAATGCATTAGGGGAAAAGTATGAAAAAAGCACACACAGCTGCTATCAAGTAAATTATGCAGGGCTGATCAGATGACAGAAATGTTGGAATATGCTTTGGGGACTATAACTGCATCACCAAATGAAATTTGTTAGAAGCCTCATAAGTAAGCAGGAGTTTATGTTGATGAAAAACTGTTCTGCTGATGTACTTTTGGTTATAAAATGATGTTCAAGCTCTCCCTGCTTCTGGGTCCTCACCTAAGGAAGTTCTTACTGTACCTTAAAATTGCCAGCATGAAAGTAAATTAATACTAATATCTTGCATATTGTGACTTACAGTTTTGGTACCCACTTACATGCAGAATCTTCAGATACTGTAAATCTGGGAAATTTAAGTCCTGCAATTCTGCCACAGAAAAATGGGCTTTGTCCTGTCCAGAAGGAGGCACTTCTACATACCCAACTAAGCTAAGGGCAGGTTGCAGAAAGTGTGGCTTATCTGCTGATGCATGGACAGCAGTCACTTAAAAACCCAAAAAGCTTTTTGGAGGTGGGGCTCAAGTTAGCTGTTGTGTGCAGGTCATGACAGCTCTGCAGCAGTCCCCTGTAAGGGAAGTTGTATGTTTCTCAAGGGATAATGTTTTTCTGCGGTGGAATTGTACATAGCTTCCAATGCCCTTCTGGCAGTCACCTCTTCAGTGTTGAGGTTCATAGCAGGAAGAGGCAGGATTTGACTTTACCTATCTGAAAGAAAATCCAGAAGTCAGGAAGCAGTGGGCACAAACTAAAAAAAAAAAAAAGTGTCTAAATTGAATATTTTGTATCATGAGGGCGGTCAAGCAGTGGAAAATGCTGCTCAGGGAGGTTGTAGAGTCTTCATCTTTAGATATATTCAAAACCAGTCCTAAGCAATCTGCTGTAGCTGACCCTGCTTTGAGTAGGGTAGTTGGACTAGATGATCTCCAGAAATTACTTCCCAACTTGGCAATTCTGAGATTTTTGTGAATTAAGATAAGGCCTAAGCACTTAGCATCTTATTCATCTATTGAATAACCAATCCTGGTGATGTTTCAATGTGTCAGTAAGTGGAGATAAGTAAGAATAGCTGTTGGCCAATTTCCAAGTGACTGTATGCTGAGGTTAATTTAGACATATCCCTTGCCTTGAAGTGTATCACTCCCTCTCCAGTGATAGATCCTATAAAGTGACTTTACAGGAAATGGAAAAGTGCTATTAAGATCCTGAATGCTTGATTTAACACCAAAAGCAGAATTCCAGTTCTATTTAGTTGCCTAGATGAAAGACAGCAAGCTAGACAGCCTTAGAGTCATAGAATGGTTAGGGCTAGAAAGGACCTTAAGATTATGTAGCAACCCCCATGCCATGGGCAAGAATGCCTCACACTAGACCATGATTTCCAAGGCTCTGTCCAACCTGAATTTGAACACTGCTAGAGATGGAGCATTTATCACTTCTTTGGGCAACCCATTCCAGTGCCTCACCACCATCACAGTAAAGAACTTCTTCCTTATATATAACTTAACTTCCCCTGTTTAAGTTTGAATTCATTACCCCTTGTCCTGTCACTACAGTCCCTAATGAAGAGTCCCTCTCCAGCATCCCTGTAGGCCCCCTTCAGATACTGGAAGGCTGCTATGAGGTCTCCATGCAGCCTTCTCTTCTCCAGGCTGAACAGCCCCAACTTTCTCAGCCTATCTTCATATGGGAGGTGCTCCAGTCCCCTGATCATCCTGGTGGCCCTCCTCTGGACTTGTTCTAACAGTTCCATGTCCTTTTTATGTTGAGGGCACCAGAACTGCACACAATACTCCAAGTGAGGTCTCACGAGAGCAGAGTAGAGGAGCAGGATCACCTCCTTTGACCTGCTGGTCACGCTCCTTTTGGTGCAGCTCAGAATATGGTTGGCTTTCTGGGGTGCAAGCGCACACTGAAGCTGGCTCATGTTCATTTTCTCATTGACCAACACCCCCAAGTCCTTCTCCACAGGGCTGCTTTGGATCTCTTCTCTGCCCAACCTGTAGCTGTGCCTGGGATTGCCCTGACTCAGGTATAGGACCTTGCACTTGGCTTGAACTTCACAACGTTGGCATCTGCCCACCTCTCAAGCATGTCAAGATCCCTCTGGATGGCAGTCCTTTCCTCTAGCTTGTCAACCAAAACACACAGCATAGTGTCATCAGACTTGCTGAGAGTTCACTCAATTCCATTGCCCAAGTTGCTGACAAAGATGTTCAACAGGATCAGTCCCAACACTTGACCCCTGAGGAGCACCACTTGTTACTGGTCTCCAGTTGAACATTGAGACAACTCTCTGTGTGTGGCCATTTGCATGTGGCCAATTCCTTATCTGTCAGCTGGTCCATCCATCAAATTGATGGATGATCTTGTCTCTCTGTTTTAGAGACAAGAATGTCATGTGAGATGGTGTCGAGAGCTTTGCGCAAGTTCAGGTGATGTCAACTGCTATGTTTGTATCTATCAGTTCCATAGCCTCATCATAGAAGGCCACCCAATTGGTCAGGCATGATTTACTCTCAGTGATGCCATGTCACAGCCCACATGTAGCTAGAGATGTGTAAAACAAATAAATTTCCTTCCTGTTTAGTCCAAAATTTGTGTGCATAAATTTGAAAATGCAAATATACCCAAGTAGCCAAGCATAGGAAACTGCATCCCTTGTCACAACCTGGGTGACAGCAAGGCCTTCATGACCCTGAGCTGAGGTAGTGTTTGTGACTAAAACCTCCTGAGATGTTGTGTCCCCTTGATATGATCAAAGCACACCTAAGCATGAAAAACCCAGCTGCTGATGCTACTCTTGTTCAAAAAGGCAGAGAAGGAAGTAATGTTTGCCTCTTCCATACTGGCTTGGCAACTACTTGCAACTCCTCCCTAGGAATTGATAGCTTTGGGTTCAGCTATTTCTGTAGTATATCTCCCACATTTCAGAAATATCCTGAGTTCACAAACTGGGAAAATATCCAGCCTGGACTTGTACTCTGGACTAGGTTTGCTGCAAAGAAGTATGAGATGAAATGATAGCCAAGCAAAAGTACCATAACTCTATAGTTTAGTGTCACTGGTAATTTCCAGAGTTATTTCTGCAGCTTAAAATGTGTTATTCAGTCCTGGGCCAAATGCTTTAGCTACGAGGCTGTCATGCTAAAGTCAGGTTCAACTGCTCTGTTTCAACAAGACCAAGACTAGCTGAGATTAATGCAGAATCCCAGAAGAGCATTTGCTGTTTCGAATGTCAGACAGGTGGAAGTGTCTGTGGGTCAAATACAGCTGTAAAGAAAAGAAAGAATCCAGATATATGCTGTGGCATTCACTATGGGGAGGTCCAGTAATTCACTACTCTGCATATGCCCTTTCTGGGTTATTCTTCAGAGAACAGCTTGTTTGTTGACTCCCTGAATTAAATTATCCAGCTTTCAGGGCACACACAACTTTTAGGGGTGTACTAGAATGGGACACAGAATCAGACCTAGATCTGTTGTGTTTCTAATTGTAACCAACAACTAGGAAATAATGATAAGAGTAAAGTATAGAGATACTGCTTCAGAGTACCCTCCCAGAACAATACCTGGATGTGCATAAGTGTTCTTGTCTCCAAGATACGGGATTTAAAAGTTTGCAGAGATGTTTTAGATTGCTCTCAACAGCTGAGGCCAGAAATCTCTGCTACCCTAAGAATCTTTCTGGTGGGCAAACCCTACACTCCATGCAACACCTAGAACCTCAATTGTATAGCCTCTTCCTCATCTGTGCAAGAGATGTTGCCTTCTGGGATTGTATTAGAATGAGCTATATCACTCTAGCAGTTTGATTTCAGTGGGCTCTATGCAAGGGTTTTGTGTCACTGAGGTACACTGGTAAGAACATGCAGTTTTGATAACAGTAGGAAAGTATTTCAGGTTTTGGCCAGGAAATCATAGGCTATGGCTTTGGTAGCTCAAGGCAGCTGAAGCTTTTGATAATAGTGAGGAAAAAGCTCATTTTTGCCTTTTACTCTCTTGGCTGGGGGCAAATGCAACCCATGTGGCACTGAGCTTTTCAATTTCCACTTGCTATCCATGAGTCACAGTTGTAAGACGTCTTGTTACAATATTCATTGATCACTTTGGTAGGTCACTTTCAATAGACAGTTCAGCCTGCTGTTTCTGCAGTGCACACTGGAGATGAAATAATTAAGACTGTATTGTAATAACAATAATCAGCAACTCCACTGCAAAGTTAAAGTGTGAGAAAGCAGGTCTTGTTACACTAAATTATTCTGCAGTCTGAGCTGGCTTAGCCTGCCGCTGACTTTCTGCTGTTTTTTGGTGGGTCATCTGTCATAGCAATAGGAGCTGTATATCCTTTATGCAGATTAACATCAGATTATAGATTAACCTTGCTCAATCAACTGTTCTTGGCCCTCTGCACTGTGTTTGAAGGACATCTAGCTAATGGGTGCCTGATCCAGCAACTGAGGTTTCAAAGCAGGATTGCAATTGGGTCAGCAGTTCTGTTTTCAGGCAGTAAATGTAGGAGGGGATTGTCCTTCACTGCTTTCCCACGGAGCAGTGATTAATGATCAGTTAATGACAGTACAATGATAATCCCTTCAGCAGGTAAGTAGGCCAGTTTCAGTATTGTATTTCTTTATTCTTATGTCTCTTTTTAATTGTTAATAAAAAACCCAAACAAGCACCCGAGAAACATTCTTAGATGCTTTTGTAATTGCTAACATTCTTGAAGGAAGAATGATAAAGCTGTATTTAGGCATAACTCAAGGCTCCTCCATTTATGTGTTTGAAAACTTCCCAATTCAAGGTTGTCTGTAATATCCACCCTTGTTGCATTTCAGTGCTGACTTGCAAGTTCAGTACTGTAGCAATGTATGTGTCTAGTTGTCAGATCTGGCTGGGATTTTAGATAGGAGAACAAGAGCAGCTATCTCTTTGAAGGCAAGAAAGTGCCAGTGATTTAAAAGGAGGTTGTAACTGTAAAAGAAGACTGCATGAAATGGCACGAAACCAAACCTGCCTTGTAAGAGGTATAAAGTCAGATCTGTAGGTCATTCACTAATATCAGAACAGCTGTGTGCTTACTTTTGTGAGAATATAGCTTATAAAAACACATTACAGTTCGGACTTTATTTTCCTGTGTGGTTGATCTTAACATTTTTTTTTTAACAGTCAATGCTGGCTTGCATTGACTGTAAAATTAGGTCAATTGCTTTGTGCTATCCTGGTGGAATTCACTGTACCTTGTGTTTATCTGATGACCCTCATCTCTGTTAACCATGAAGTAACAGAACCACAGAGCTAACTACATTAATTTTTGCATCTTGAAGTAAGATTTAACAGGGCTGTGGCAAAGGTTTATATTTAATTCCTAACCTGACTTTAAAAGAAACATAAAATAGACATTCTTTTTCTCCTACTGTGTCTTAAAAAGCTGATCATTTGAAAGGTGCAAGAATGATTTGGATGGCACATGAGCTAAATATGAACTGGTGTCAAAAAAAAAATCTAGTTACATCACTTCATAGCTGATTATTGATGTTTTTCTTGCTTCCCTTCAGATGCTGATGGGTCTGATGGAGGGAACAAGTTCTTTAATTGTAAATTTAACTTCCCATTTTGCATTCCTAATGGACACCAGTGGTTTTGTTTAAAATATATTCTGAAGAGAAAATAGATTTCATAGAATCATGAAAGGGTTTGAGCTGGAAGGGACTTTAAAGATCGCATAGTTCCAAACCCTCTCTCACTGGCAGGGACACTTTCCACTAGACCAGGTTGCTCCAAGCCCTTTTACTCTGGTCCAACCTGGCCTTGAACACTTCCAGGGATGGGGTAGCCACAACTTCTCTGGGCAACCTGTTCCAGTGTCTCAGCATCCTCATTGTGAAGCTTTTTTTTCCTAATACATAATCTAAGTCTGCCTTCTTTCAGTTTAAATCCATTCCCCCTTGTCCTGTCACTAGATGCCCTTTTAAAAAGTCCCTCTCCAGCTCTCTTTAGATACTGGAAGACTGCTTTAATGTTTTATAAGGCAGATTCATTGACAATACAATGCAGAATGAAAACTGAGCTGGATAACTCTGCAATAGTAACACAATAGAGCAGATACTGCACTTTGACTACCCTTTGTATAAAACAGTGCAGGCAACTTGGAAGTTTCAAATGCAGCCAGGGACTGGAAGGCTAAAATGAAACTATTATCTCTTCGTGTAACAACTGCATATACTATGTCTTTAATGAGGACTCTGTTAAAAGTTGTTCTGCTGAAGTAAATGGTTCAGTGTATCGCCTATGACATGCAAATAAAACCTGACAATTTTCTAAGGGCTAGGTTTACACTTAGTGGCAAGTTTAAAGCTGGTCGATAAGCTAAGGCTAGAAGAACCATTTTGATGGTCTTTTATCTAGCACTGCTCTTAGTGTTGCTGTGCAAGGTCCTTTGTAATAGTGTCACTTACTTTTATAAACATGGAAACCAGTCATCGAAGTTGTATAACAATCATATGTGCCATTTTTGACAGAGGAAGGAATGCAATTTGCACCACAATTTCTGGACCAAAGCAGGAAAAATTGAGTTGCAACTCCAAAACATCAATTAATTTGGAGTGTGAGGAGGTTAAATTGGTAACAGATGGTGAACTCTGTTTTCTTGCCAGTGTGATAAAGCAGACAACAAACTATCCAGGTTTGGCATCAGTAATGCTGATAACCTCAACAGTAGTGACTATTAGGGATGGGCAAGTACTTATTCCTTAAGGAGATCTGGCCTCATTCATATCTTTTTGTTATGGCAGCAGGAATTTTTCATGCTTTAGCATATTGGGTCAATCATAATTAGCTATGAAGTCATGTTGGATGTGATGAACAGCTTATATTCTCTCCAAAAAACGCGATAAGTAATTCTGGCAAGGGCTGAATTTTCTGCTACAACTTTGGGATTTATTTATTTATTTATTTATTTATTTATTTATTTATCAGGAATATATTTAAAGCAATTGGGGAAAAGCAAACTTCACAAATTAAAAAAAAAAAGATTGTGCATTCATCCTCAAACTTCTTTAAATTCCAGTTCAGCAATAAATCCCAGACCCATTTATTTGCCCCCTACCTCTAAGTTAGGGATTTGATGAGCCAGTAATTTATCAAAAAGGCTGGGGGCCCCAGTAGTGAATGTTGTGACATTTACACCCTTGTGTGAATCAAAGCCAGACTTTTCAGAGCTCAATGCTCCAGCTGTGTTGAAGGCCTGGAAAGCATTTTTGTTTGGCATCTAGCACTAGTGAAGCCCCTTACAGTAGAATTGCTCCAATTAACAGCCATCCTGGTGGATTTGGACTGCCTCCACCTGAAGCAGGGCAAAACACAGGACACTTTCAAATTATGAACAATTTTCTGACTTTGGTGAGATTGTTTTGATTCAGATTAGTCCCCGTCCCCTCCTCCCTGCTAGCAACAGGGTCATGTCAGGAAGGAATTCAACATCTCTGGTTGAATTCAGTGGGTAATCTTATGGGGTTTGCAGAGTTACTTGGAGAACTGAGAGCTTCAGTCTGTACTATGGACTAGTGCCCAGTGTGGCTAGTAAAAGTAAGAACACTGTTAAAGTCATTACCAGAGAAAAAACACACCAACTAACTTCGAATGGGCTGTTGGTTTCTTGAGGCAGGGCCAAGCTTCTTTTGATACAGAGACTCTTGCCAGTCACCCACCCTTTATATATGTGTATATATAAATGTTTTTTTTTTAGCTTGAACTGCTAAGAAAACAAGACACATGTGAGCTCACTGTCTATTTATCCATCCCCATTCCTTTTCCTCACATAGCTTTTAGCCCTGCTGCTCAGTTTCCACAAACTTTGAAAGTTAGTTTCAGTGGTCATTGGGCTCCCACCGGTCTGGGGGACAGCAGGAGCTGAGTTGAGGAAGGAGCTGCTGCTACTGCCCCTCTGGCAGAACTGGGACAGCCCATGACCCCATGTGTCAGCAGTCCAGTCAACTTGTTGGTCACCAAGAAGGCGACTGGACATAGCATGGACTGCCTCTCACACCATGGGTTGCTGGGTGTATGCTGGGGAACCGGGGCTGTTGCCAGGAAAGGTGGTTGAGAACTAATGCTTTTGTAGCATGCCAGCAGGAAACCAGGCTTTGCTAGCTGTGCTGTTTATAGAACAGCTTGGTGAGACTAGGTATGGAAATGCATTGGTCCTCTGATTTCAGTTGCTCAGTCGTTAGCTGTACCTTTGCTGCTTCTGGTTTTGCAAAGAACCACACTCCTCTGTTCAAATAGCTCTTATGTGCCAAAATAACAGCAAAAAAGAGTTGGCTATACTGAAGCCAACAGGCAGTCTGATTGCCCTCCCATTGTGTTTGATTTGACTTGAGGACTTCTTGCTTATTCCTTTAGGCCCACAAGCTTTTGAAATCATTGCAGATTCAACTGTCTTGTGATGGGGGTGACTGGATTTTTGTTTAAGGGACTTCCTTTTCTGATGAAGAGGTCTGCGAAGGGAAGGTTTTGGAGAATGGCAAATTGGCCAATGGAAGCTTTTTTGGGTAGGAATCAAAGCAGACAAATTTTGTTTGACTGTTGCTTCCTCCTATTCCCTGTATGCATGATGACAAACTTGAGTGTGTTAACCTCTGTTCCGTAAAAAATTACAGGCCACAGGGCTTCTAATCAAAGAACTTCAGAGACATATTGAAATTTTTGATTGTGATTTATTCCTACTGGATGTTGCCACCCAAAATTCTCTGAAGAGAGAATTGTTGATGAAAGGTCCTGGCCTGTGAAATGGGTTTCTAGTGCTAGTCTAGCAATGGGAAATTGACAGGTCTTGCCTGATGCTATTTATCTGAATACTTATCTATAAAGGAGAATCTATTGAGATAATAGTTTCCCTTCAGTTTCTGGACATACATTTGTATTGGTTTATTTTATATATATATATATATATTTTTTTTTTTTAATACATACACACATTCTTTCTTCATTCTTCCAGAGCAGGACAACATGCCAAGCAGCATTTTCTTTTTGTTTACATGACTTGCAGTCTTGCTGTAAGTGGGGTGGAAAGACACGTGTTGAAGTGATTAAGTATAAAGAAATCTGTTCCAGCATGTAATCCCTACGTTCCTTTTATAAACAAATACTAACTCATGCATTCTGTCTTATGGAAAGCATTGGTTAGGATTTAACAGGATTTAGGGAGAAAAAGTGAGTGGAAATCCAAGAAGGAAACAGTAAAGAAACTAGATTCTGATGAATTAACACCAAAGAGAACAGATGGATCATGAAATGTTTACTGGAAGAACTATCTTGCTAACTAAAATGACTTAATACTTCACCCTGGCAGTCTCTGCATTGGCCTGAAATGAATCACTTTGAATTAAAAATGCACATGTATGCTTTGAAATGAAGAAATTTTGTCACTACCAAGCCTTCAACCATAGACCACAGAAATAGTCTGCTGTAACTGGTAGAAATGGCTGTAAATCAGCAGTTCTGTTCAGAGGCAAATTGTGTTTCAGCACTCGCTTTTTCATCTGTCTGCCTTGGTTGTACCTCTGTACACCAAGGTGTCATACCCCACAACACTGGTCCCTTTTTGGCAAGTACGTGCACACAACACCCAAAATGTCCTTGGGATGCTTTATCCCGTTCAACAGAAAATGAAAAACCTTAAAATGAATAATATTAAATATTCCTAAAATACAATTTTTCCCAACAGGATATTCCTAAGACTACTAGTATTGTGTAATGGATTTTGAGATGTGCTGGGATGTTCTGTGAAGGTTAATTTTTTTTTAAGTCTTCAAAGGGTCTTTCTGAAGGTATGGAGGAACTGTGCAAATACTGTCACTGTGTCAAAGGTGAGCTGTGGAAAAAATAAGAGATTCAAGAAGCAGCATCCTGGCATTTAAATTTCCAGGCAGCTGTGTGAGCTGCTGTTTCTTCCTAAATCAGCAACGTCTCATGGGAAATGGCTGGGACAAGCTGCTGGGTGTTTTTACGTCACTGTAGTGAATCTTCTCTTCCTGAAAAGCTAGAACCTAGTTATTTTTAACAGCTCCACTTATTTCCCAAGGGTCAGCATATTTTCACATACTGCATTTTAAAAATTTCTGAAGCAGAAATGACGATTAGACCTGTCAGTCCTTTCACAATGGAAGATTTTGCCTGCTGCTGGCTCCGTTGCTTCCTTTCAGGGTGGTAAGCCTTAATGTTTTGAGATGAGAATACAGTAAGTGACATATTTCCACTTTTGACACTCCTTCCACTTTGTTATAAGCATAACCAATTTTCAAGACCTGTTGTTTGAGCTAATCTGTTGATTAGACACTGGTATGTAGAGGGTATGTAGATAGACAGGTTGTGCAAGCAGTCTACCTGAGTATTGATTGAAGGCTTCTGGGCTTGTAACTAACCTCTTATGTGCTAATCAACTTGTTCCAATCGGTAGCCCCCTTATCCTAGGCTATGTCCCCTCCTTCCTGGCACAGGGCTCACTGGTTCTGTTAGGGCCACAGGCTGCCATGGTCCATGATGAAAGACATAGGTGGGGCATAGGCTACAGTCAAAAAGAGGGTTTAAGGCACTCAAACTGCTGTTCCCATGAAACATGGTGACTGACTGGGGCATTAGAACGAAATGGAACAGAATGAACTAGTTAGCTCTTTTAACTGACTGCTTTCACAACTGGTTTGTGAGAAAATCTGAAATTGCATGGGACAAAAATATGTATGACGATTTTTCCATAAGACTGCAATTCTAGTTCCTAATCAGCTCTAGTAACAACTCTTCTGCTCTCTGTGCTGTACAATCTTGATGTGCAAAGTGTGGCCTCTCAGTATGGAGAAGTTTATCAGTGCCTATGCTAGTCTTCCAGCATGCATGGATATTTCACATGCTTTCACAGTTTGACAGATAGTCACTATTTTTCCCCTGTCTACATCCCACAGGAATTAGAACTTCAGCAAAGTACAGTGCTTCTGAACACCATAATAAGGTATCCATCTAAGCCTCCTATAGAAGAAAATAGTCTCAATTTAGACAAAAAGGTAGTGGATAACCTTCCTGACTCTGTCATCATTATCTTTCTTCTGAAAAAAAATCTTAATTCTAGTTAGTTATAAATACTTTTGAGGTGCTTTTCATGTCTTGAGTGCAACAGCTACTCTAGCCCACAGAAACAACTTTTATTATATCTAAATCTTACCAGAACAGTTCCAAATATTTTCTCATTTTTAATTAATAGCTTTTAAAACTATATTCAGGATGTATGCCTTTATTGTAGACAGATTGGACATTAAATGACTGCTCCAGAATTGCAAATAAAAGTGGTTCTAAACATCTATTGGCTATTTAGACTCATTTGTGGTTGAAGTGAATTAGCAGATTAATAGTATTTGTAAAAGTGGGAATTTTTTACGTATTTAAAAGTTCCTCTGTTGTCAGGCTTTTGAAAGAAGAATGAGTTCCATTGCAACCCAGATAATGGGTTGCTTTTAATTTATTACTTCAGGTAAAGAGCTAACTGAAGTACTTTTGCTGCAGCAAGTATTTGAAGTGTTTTTTCTTTATTCAATACATACATCCTGACTGGATATCTACAGGGAATTGACAAAACACCAAAAATGTCCTTCTTCCAGAAGCAGTTGAGTATGGAGTAAAACCTGGGATGGATCATTTAGGCTTTGTCTTTGCTTTGGCTGTTCCCAAAGCCTTTCTGAAATAATGGTGTTCAAAAAAAAAAAAAAAGGGACAAATATTAATATTGTTATGTCCCTAGCTAAAATGTTCTCCTAAGCAAATGAGTTATTTCAGACTAGCACACTCCACCACTGACAAGAATATAGAGGAGTTACATTGCTGGTGTGATGTCCTAGCCTGTCAGTTTTTTCCCATGACAGTTGAGAACTCAAAGTAAATATCTTTTTACAAGATGCTGTTGATTAGACTTCGCAAAACTGGAACTAGGCCAGAACTGGTTTATAAAGCAATTTCTCAATTGAGATGAACTGGGATATTGTCGAAGTTATTCCGGCAGGAAGAACATAAGCCTAAATACATAGCTGGGAAAATCTATGAGGTAGACTTGTAACTCCACCTTTGGGGCTTAGTGCCACGAGAAGAATACAGCTGTTCTTTAGAACCTTAAGATACTTGAAGAAATTTCATGCATGAGGCTGAATGCTGTTTTCATACACAGCATGTAAAAGTTCCTTAATTTAATTTTTCAAGAGTCTTTTATGTGGAATCTGTCATTAGTAATGACATTTCAAGGAAATAATCAAAGCATCCTGCAGGCACAAGCACTAAGTCAAAGTCAAGGCAGTGGTAGAATATTATTCTAATATCCTTCTGTTGCTACCATGGGCATTGTCCCTTTTACAGTACTGTGTTACACTAGACTAAGCTTAAGCACCCGTAACTGTCACAGTGCAGTACAGTAGGTACAAGAAAAAGGTACTGTGAATTCAGTTAGGTAGTGAAGATTCACTCATAGTACAACAGACTTTGATGGATTTGTATGTGATAAAGTGGTATATCGACTTTGGGACTCTAGGATAACTTGATTTCCTAGATCTGAATTTCTTACAAAATTGCTCTTTTCCCCTCTAGGGATAATGGAAGGAAGGTTTATGTTGCAAAGTCAGAAGTGTCTTTTCCTTAGAACACCCTGCCCTAGATAGCAGAAATAATCTAGATAACATTTTTAGTCTCCCCTCTTGTTAATAAATGCATGGGCAAGATTGTTCCAGGTATGAGGCAACCTCAGTTAAATTCAGTGACCAGGGATTATGCTGGTCTGTTGAGTTTCTCTCAGGTTTGGTGGGCTGTTAAAATGAGTAATGGCAATACAAGGGCTTCTTACAAGGCTTGAACTCGTATTCATTTGTTCCTTTCTTTCTTTCACTGGCAAGCCACATAGTTGCTTATATTGGCATCTGTAAACAGAATGGTGAGAATCTTCCATAGATTTCTTGAAGATATATCTCTTAATTTCTTGCCCTAATCACTGGGAGAAATATTCTGCTTAAATTTTCCAAGTTTAGTCCTTATGTTCACATTTCACTTCCAGAATAATGACCTTCAGAGTTAGCTCATTTTGTGTTTTCTTTTGATAAATCTAGCTCTGGCTAAAAGTGCTAGATGTCACATTACAATGAATGCATTCAGTCTTAGAAGCCAAATGGTTTCAGACCAGTCCCCTGTTTGGGAGACATCTGAAAATCCCAGGGACTGAAGGCACAAGACAAAGTCCTGGCCAAGCACTGGTCTAGGAAGACCTAATGAGCTGGTAGATCTCATCTGGCTTTCTTGTTACTCTTGAGCTGTCACAAGGGTGAAAGGAGAATGGGAGAACAGCAGCTAAATTAATATACCTGGAGGCTGAAGTCTTCCTTTGATGGAAAAGCAGTGGATGCAGCAGTTCAAGCTTCTTTGCCTGACATGAATGTCACAAGGGCACCCTCAAACTTATTCTCAGTTGTTCCTGCACCTGTGACCCTTGTTGCTTGCATTGTTTGAGATGACTGCAAATTCAACCAGTTTTGAGATACAGCTGCCTTCCTTAGCCTGAACTGTGGACCTGATGCTGCTAATGACACAAGTACAGGTTTTAGAACCCAAGCTACCTCCTTGTCTACAAAAAAAAATAATATTGCAGGTTTCCTTATGCTGATGATCTCTACCCTGGGAAAACTGAAAACACTCCTCTGAAGCAGCTGTTGTTTGGGGCACATTAATGGTTGCTATGCATTAGCATTTGAGCTTGGGCCAGTATTCATATGTCCTTCCTTTGTCCTGATGTCCTGTCCTGGGTTCAGCAGTAGCAGTCATTTTTTCTCCTTCTTGGTAGCTGGTGCAGTGCTGTGTTTTGACTTTTGGGCTGAGAAAGGTTGCTGATAGCAAGTATGTTTTGAGTTACTGCTCAGGTGTTTGGTTTGTCCAAGGCCTTCTCGGAGCCTCATGCTCTGCCAGGGAGGAGGGGAAGCCGGGAGGAAGGAGAGACAGGACACCTGACCCAGGCTAGCCAAAGAGGTATTCCATACCATAGCACGTCATACCCAGGATGTAACCGAGTTACCCAGAAGGGCTGGAGCTCTGGGGGGATGGAGGAAGTATCGGTCAGTGCTTGGTCGGGCAGGGTGGGGTGAGTTATGGGTCGGTGGCTGGTGAGATGTTGTATTCTCTTCACTTGTTATTGGCTTTATCATTATTATTTGTAGTAGTAGTAGTGATTTATATTATACCTTAGCTATTAAACTGTTCTTATCTCAACCCGTGGTGGCTACATTCTTTGGATTCTCCTTCCTAACTCTCTGGGATTTGGGGTAGCAAAGGGGGGGGGGGGGGTGGGTGTGAGTGCACAAGCTGTGCGAATTGGTTTAAACCATGACATGTCCTAAATCTCCTACTTCATTCTAGATGCACACCACCACATGAATACTGGCCTTGCCTCCGCTGCCACAGGGATTTTGTTGTGATCAGATAGATATATCTACCATAATCCCTGTACCTTCTTATGCAAAACCTGTTCAAAGCTTCCCAGTTCTTGTCTCTATTGGAGAAGCATATATGAGGAGTTCTTTGCCTTTGTTTATCAGTTGATGCTAGTGAACAGCTGGGCTCCCACTGCAATTTTAGATAACTCCCCATCTGTAGAATCAGAACTTGTGAGCAAAGAGAGTCTGGTTATGATGGAGTTAGCACGTGTGCGTTTATGCGCACTGAGGGCAGGCACAGGCTGAAGTTGGAAGGAGATGTGCTGTGAAACTGAAGGAACAATGCTGTAGCTCTATTGCGATAACTTGCTGCTGACTGCTGCAGTCCCAAAGCCTGCAACATATGGCTGCAGGAGCTGAGTGGCATACAAAATGGAGGGCACATGTCATGTTTCAAAGCCCTCAAGTACATCTGCAGCAAGTTTATAGCATAGAATCTTAGGCCACTTAGGGTTGGAAAGGACCTTAAGATCATCTAGGTCCAACCCCCCTGCCATGGGCAGGGACACTTCACACTTAACCATGTCACCCAAGGCTCTGTCCAGCCTGAATTTGAACACTGCCAGGGATGAAGCGCTCACTTCTCTGGGCAACCCATTCCAGTGCCTCACCACCATCACAGTAAAGAACTTCTTCCTTATATCTAACCTAAACTTCCCCTGTTTAAGTTTGAATCTGTTACCTCTTGTCCTATCACTATAGTCCCTAATGAAGAGTCCTTATAGGCCCCCTTCAGACACTGGAAGGCTGCTATGAGGTCTCCATGCAGCCTTCTCTTCTCCAGGCTGAACAGCCCCAACTTTCTCAGCCTGTCTTCATACGGGAGGTGTTCTAGTCCCCTGATCATCCTCGTGGCCCTCCTCTGGACTTGTTCCAACAGTTCCATGTCCTTTTTATGTTGAGGACACCAGAACTGCACACAATACTCCAAGTGGGGTCTCACAAGAGTAGAGTAGAGGTGCAGGACCAGCCCCTTTGACCTGCTGGTCACGCTCCTTTTGATACAGCCTAGGACACGATTGGCTTTCTGGGCTGTGAGCACACACTGAAGCTGGCTCATGTTAAGTTTTTCATTGACCAACACCCCCAAGTCCTTCTCCACATGGCTGTTCTGAATCTCTTCCTGCCCAACCTGTAGCTGTGCCTGGGATTGCTCTGACCCAGGTGTAGGACCTTGCACTTGGCATGGTTAAATTTCATAAGGTTGGCATCTGCCCACCTCACAAGTGTGTCAAGGTCCCTCTGGATGGCATTCCTTCCCTCCAGTGTATCAACAGAACCACACAGCTTGGTGTCATCAGCAAACTTGCTGAGGGCACACTCAGTCCCACTGTCCATGTAACTGACAAAGATGTTGAACAAGACCGGTCCCAACACTGATACCCGAGGGACACCACTCGTTACTGGTCTCCAACCCGACATTGAGCCATTGACGACAACTCTTTGCATGCGGTGATCCAGCCAGTTCTTTATCCACTGAGTGGTCCACCTATCAAACTGATGTCTCTCCAATTTAGAGACAAGGATGTCGTGTGGGAGAGTGTGGAACGTTTTGTACAAGTTCAGGTAGATGACATCAACTGCTCTACCCCGTCCATCATTTCTTTAGTCCTGTCATAGAAGGCCACCAAATTGGTCAGGCAGCATTTCCCCTTAGTGAAACCATGCTATTTTTCATGTGCCCTAGCATGCCTTCCAGGAGAATCTGCTCCCAGATTTTGCCAGGCACAGAGGTGAGACTGACTGGTCTGTAGTTCCCTGGGTCATCCATTTTCCCCTTACTGAAAATGGGGTTATATTACCCTTTTTCCAGTCGTCAGTAACTACTAAGTTGTCGTAGTCCTCCATGTGTTTAAATCTATGCTTGCAGAGTTGGACACAGTCACTCAGCAGGCTCTGGTTTGTGAGAAAAGCCGCAAAAGTACCTCCGCAGAGCAGGGCACCATGCAGCTTGCTCTGTCTGTCTTTGTGGGGCTGCAGGCATGACATGCTGCGTGCAGTTCAAGCCTGCTGTGGAGCTTATGTGTTTACTGGGCCTCTGGAAATGTAAAGGCAGGTTGGAAGTGACTCTGCTTACAATGCAAGGGGGCTATGCTGCAGTAATGACACACTGCCCCTTTTTTAAACTTTCTACTCAGGGGTGAGGTGCAGCCTGAACAACAGCAATCAGACTTATTCATGCTATAACCATCAGCACACTTCAGTCCTCTTCACTTCTGGATTGAGGAGGTGTTTTCAGCATTGTTTCTCATGGTTATTTGCACATTCAAAGCTGCTTTTTAAGACCATGTAACCGAAACTGCCAAAATAAAAATCTCTCCTAAGGAACCAAACTTAACGAATTAAAGGAAATAAGCTTTTGTTTGGGAAGGCTCCGGAGAGAATCAGAGGGAATGTAAACAGTACATATAATCTCCATCCCAGTTCTATGTGCCCTCTATGCAAGGAATAGCTTGTTTGCTTTCTCCTAAAAAAAGCTGGTACCTATAGAGTCCCTCCAGAGCCAGGATTTCCCAATTTATAGATGCTGTTGGTAGACAGAAGGCAGCTAGATGTCTCCACTCCACTGCAGTTCTCACCAGAATTCATATGAGTATTTGTCTGGTTTAATTCCATCTTTTTCCTAAGCCAGTAGTTGTAAGGAGGACTGAACAAAGTCAAGATCAAAGTCAAGTCCCTATACTCCCCACTCCAGATCTGTTATATACTTTCTTATGTAAATTTGATATTTTGTCCAACAACCTACAAGTCTCCTTGTGATGAAGACACTGCATGATTTGTGAGTTATTTTTAAGATCTTCGTGCAAATCATATAGGTGCAAATATATGCAAATGAAGGAACTGAACTTTGCTTAAGGGAAACCTTACCAAAGAGGTGTAAGAATAGGTTAATCTGTACTCTCTGTTCACCTGTTGTTGAGGTGCTGTGCATTCAGGATTAGAGGGAACATTAGTATGGGGGGCCTAGATAATGTAAACTAGAAACTCTGCAGTAAGATTAACCATTCCATGCTTCTAAAAATGTAGAGTTGGAAGGGACCTTAAAGATCACCTAGTTCCAAACCCCCTGCCATGGGCAGGGACACCTTCCACTAGATCATGTTGCTCAAAGCCCTGTCCAACCTGGCCTTCAACAATTCCAGGAATGGGGCAGCCACAACTTCTTGAGTAACCTGTACCAGTGCCTCACTACCACCATACTACATAATTCCTTCCTAATGTCTAACCTAAATCTGCCCTCTATCATTTTAAAGCCATTTTCCCCTTGTTCTATTACTACATTCCTTTGTAAAAAACTGCTCTCCAGGTTTCTTGTAGGACCCCTTAAGGTATTGGAAGACTCTTATATAGAAGGCTCTCCCCTGAGCCTTCTCCAGCTGGAGAAAGCCTGTTTATAATCTCTAGATTTTAATCCAGCCAGTTCTGAGTTAAAGCCTGCAGACAGTGAAATGTGTCCTGTGGAAGTGGTTGCAAGTTAATTACTCTAAAACACAGAAGATTTCCTCTAGTTTCATTTTTCAGACACTGGATCCCATTCTGACTCTTTAATATGTGTTATCATACTTATTGTTTATAGTTAATTTTTTCATCAGTGTCACATGTGTATGAATCCAGAAGATTTATAGAAGCCTGTTACCTCAAGATGGTTCTCTTTCTAGATATGCATTTATAAACTGAAAGAAAACAAACCAAAAATTAAGTGTATTTGGAGGCCTGTTAGTCTGTTTCTAAAAAAAAAAATATGGTATCTGGCATTGATCTTGTTATTCTCCTTTATTTTACATAGTTACCACATCCCAAATGGCTAGAGTTGTGCCAGTTGAGCTAGAGTTAACCATATGTACGAGTTCTTAATCCATGGCAAATGAGAAGGTATGCTGTGTAGGTTGGCCAACAATGAGAAAGAAGAAAGATAAATTCAGTAATTTTCCACTTTTACTTTCTACCCATTCAAGTAACAACGATAACAGTTTTGGTGGCACATAACTGATGACCCCATGTCTGCTCCTTTGCTTTTCCAGTTTTGCCTAGGATCAGTGTCAAACTGAATGACCAGCAGCTACATCCTGTTTGGCTCTTTTGTTTGTTTAGTTTTTTAAATTTTTTTCTTTTTTTTAAAATATTGGCTTTACAATAGCTTTTTTCCAGTGATCTGGAACTTCCAATTGGCTTTCCATTGACTTCAGTGCATTTTGGATCAGATCTTTAAATGAACATCTGGTTGCAAATTCATTAACCAAGGCCTAACACGGCATCATCCATGAAACAAATACCTTTGGACTTTTTGATTTCATGCTCTTTGAATGCCTTACTGTAAAAAATTTGGTGGTCTTAAGCTGTAATGCAGTGGCTCCAACAGCAGCGTCAGTGTGGAGTTGACAATGTGCTCACCTGCTGTTCTCTGATCCTGTTATTTCCTCTTTAGAAGTACAGCTCCACATAATTCTGGCTATGCTGGCCAGCACACAGGATTTACAGCCTAGCTGAGCCTAGCATGAAACAGTTACCTTAATTTCTCCCTTTCCATGTAGTAAAGAAATCGTGTTGCATTTTCTATGATTCCAAGCTCTCGGTAGGTGTTAGAAGAACCCTGCTCTTTCCCAGCCAAAGGTTAGCAACATGCACTGGCACCATCACTTTAATGTAACTGTTGAGTCCTCTCTTAGAACTTAAGAAGGATCTCAGCAGTATTTTAAGCTCTGAGGGCTCATTTCATCTGCAGAGGAGATATTTAGCTTTCTAAAATTCCAAATAAATAGGAGTCAGCTGTGTATGTTTGCATTTATAATAAATACATAGGTGTATAAAATGATGGAAAGTAAAACTGACCTGCTCCATCTATCCTCTTTTAATTTGGAAAAAACATGAGGACACAGAGGAAAATAGTCTTCTAAAAGAGGTTGCACTAATCTGGGAAAAAAATATAAATCCCAGTGCACATTAAGAAAGGCAAATTTGATAGTTCATTTAGTAAAGACATCAGTGCCTGGAGACACAGAATGTTTACAGGTCTGCTGGATTCCACTCTTCAGAAGTTTTTGTTGTTGTCAATCATAAATTTGTAAATGTTGTTCTTGTCCTTATTTTGACCTTTCATATTTAATCAGTTTAAAGTATATGCGGATTACCTACATCCCTCCCTGTGTGATTCTTTCTGACTAGCAGTTCATTTATAGTTAAACAAGTGAGGCATTTGGGCTGTAGTCATTTTGATTTATAGCAGCAGGAACAAAGCGAGAGAGTACAGACGTCAGTGCTGCTGCTGCTGATCTGGCAACAGAGACTTCCTAATGCACAAATTACGTCTTTTACCACACAATTCCCTTTCTACCCTAACTAGAGACAGGGAAGCATGCTTATTTAATGCAATCTATACAAAGGTGTATGTACAGTACTGACTGGGTATTATATTGCTTGTTTTAGGCATACAGTATGTATTTCACCATGCTTTCTGCATCTTTAAATGAATTTTCCATAATGGCAAATATGCAGTAATTCAGTTTTCTTGCCTCTTCAAGACAGAACAGTCAAGTGTGAGTTAAAGATAATTGTGGAGGTGGCTTTGGTGTTTTACCCATAAAGGCACCTGCCCCTGTGAAACTGTTAAGTAATTGTCTATAGATCACCAAAATGTCATGGTGTGTTGTCCACATCTGACCCTGGAGGCCTTTGAATAATTACCCTATGGATGAAAGGCTCCAGCTGTTCATACTTAGCTCCCTGCACCACTGAGTGGAAGGAATACTGTTTTGGTAACTAATATCAAATACAGGTGGTGGAAGAAAGTAAGACTGCAGAGAAGACTTTGTCTCAGTGGTGACATTTCAAATTCCAGGGTGGAGTGTAACTGTCTATACCTATTTCTATTCTGTATTTAAAGATCCTGCCAGTTTTCCCTTTCAAATGGTATGGAGTACACCACTAACCAAAATCCAGTCTTGTCTCAGCTGGATAAAATCTTCTGGCAATCATCACACCCAGGGCCCAGGCATCACATGGCTTTGGTTAATAGGTGGCTGCATTTCATTAGTGGCTGGAGTGATTCCTGTACATATAGCACCATAGCCTGTGTATCTGTTAAACCTTTAGAGCACTTTGGGATGAAAATAGCTCAATGCAAAATAATGGTCTCAATTTAGCACTACAATCTGCAGCCAAAGACTTGGAGCAACTCCCAAGGCAGAGCAAAGATTGGCTTTTTTCAAGCCTGCTCCTCCAAAGGCAGATCCAGTGTGTACAGTGCAGTGTCCTGTGCAAAGACAGAGAGCCACCCCCATCCACTCAGCAGGCACTGCTACCCTGTGCAATGCTCACAGCAGCGACTGTTTCTGCACAAGCAACAGGCCCCTGCCTGCGCTGCGGATATTGTTCTACCTTCAGTATAGCATAGCATGCACTGACACCAGCTATGCGTGCTTACACAAGGTCATCTTTTAATGTGGGGAAACAAAGAGCAAAGGCATCCTCATTAATATGTTCAAGTGCATCCTATTTATCCTATCTCTCATTTAACATGCCTGGATACTGAGAGTTGCATCATTCACACCACTAAAAACACACACAAATGAATCCCAAGGTTGGTTTTGCTGCGCTGAAATAAAATAGTGAGAAAAATTATAAAAAGCACAGTCATGGGGTAGAATGTAAATAACTGTGGGTGAAGGCGCGTGGTTTGCCATCCAGAGACTCTGCAGGAGCCATGCCTAATGCCTGCCCTTCATTCCTCATATGTCCAGTTACTGGGGCAGATTGCTGAGCTGCTCACATGCTCAAATGGCATCTGGGACAGTGAGCCTTTGAATGCCTTGCTGTATTCCTTCAAAACCTCTGTCCTGTGCAGCTTTGTGAACTATCTGTTAAATGGGTATTTACTGGGGAGAACCCCCACACATACAATTAAGTACAATGCAGCTGAACAAAGATCTAATGTAAATGCAGTTTTAAGCATAAGCTGGGTATTAAAATGTGTAAGTACATTCCTGTTGTCATAAGGATCCCTGTTGCCAACTAGCATTGCTTTTATGATACCGGTGTTGTTTTCCTTTGTTTGTGTGAAAAAAATGCAAATAACAATAAGCTTCCAATGCACAGTGAAGCCCTTGCTGTGCACAAGTTATTCAGTTGTTAGATTCCCTTTTTTCTTCAGAAATCTAGCTTGTAATCTAATTGCTTGCCCTTTAAATATTTTTTTTTCCTTGTATTTTGAAGCCAAATGGTTATTCAAAGTAGGTGGCGCTGCAGAACTGAACTGTTTCCGAGACTTGCTTTTTGCATTGACAAGGAAAAAAGATTTGCTACTCTATACATGCAGTTGAGTGTGGAGGGGAGCAGGCATAGGTGCAGCTGGGAGGATGTACAAATGGCTGTGCTTCATAGCACTGAGCTTTGGACAGCACTGGGCTCTTTTGCAGTCTAAATTAATACAGTCTTTAGGCTGCTTTAATTTATCCGGCCAATCCCTGACCTCAAACGACCTTTATGTGCTGCTAAGGTGCCAGGAGGTGGAAGCTAGTTTCGGGTTCCTTGCGGGCGGCAGCAGCAGCAGGGAGGTGCAGGATCGGTTCCAGCTGCTCAACGTCACCAAGGATTCCTGTATGGGAGGGCAGTGCTGTGCCATGCCAGCAGCACACGCCAGCTTCGCAGCAGCTTGGCACGACTGCGGTTAAGCTGAATTGAAATGGGGCAGGGCTTGGCAAGAGGATGGCTACACGCTCTGCCAGCCAAATCCAGTGACGCCTGAGTTCGCTGATTCCCATTGACTTTAATAGGGCCTGTGCTGTTGTCCCTCTCGCCTCAGCTAAGCACCAGTACAATGTGAAGTAGGGCAAGGCCCGACCCCAAAGAAATCTCTTCTGTGAGCTCTTTGGGCAGCTCTTCTGTCAAATTCTCCTGAGGAAAAGAGAAGGGGTAGAAGGAGATGGGGATAAAATGTAAATAGATACGTTTTGGGTTTAATTGTGCCCTTAAGACTTCCCTCTGACCTTGATGAGCAGAGGACGGATGCAGGCAGGAGGCTGGGGTTACGTATACAACTAAGGACAGAGGCAGAGCCACCATTTTATAACTGTTATTCTTCAGAGCCCAGGGCCTGGTAATTAATGGGGGGAAAGGGGAGTGGGAAGACACATGATTGGGGGAAGAGGAGAAATAACAGTGGGTATGCAGATAATGGTAAAATGCTGAATGAGTAGGCTATTACAAAGAGGAAAAGGAGGGAAAAAAACAAACCAAAGGGTTGTTTTTCTGAGGGGGAAATCCGTTATAATACAGCAAGCTGCGGGTGTGCTGGGTATGGCCTCCCTCAGCGCCTCAGTGACAGACCGTTAGCACGGAGGCGTGGAGTTGGAGGGGTGGTCGATACCTGAGAAGACCCAGCTTAAGAGCTATTTATTTCACAGGCCCCGCGTGAAATAAATTAAACGGTAATTATTCATCGAAATTATAATTTTGAAATATCAAGAACGGGGGTGGTGGTGGAAGCACACCCCTCCCCCGCAAGAAACCGTTAACTGTAAACGTGCCACCGGCGGCACCCACCAGGCTGATTTATTAAACGGGATTGTGAAAATAAATAAATAAACCACCATTAAGGCGTCTCATTGAGGAAGAAAAAAAAGACAAATGGGAGAAAGGAGGGGGAGCTGGGGGGTGGGGGGAGCGCAGAGCCCCGGTGCGTGTCACTGAGGCAGCATTGACGCAGGCAGCTCTGACGGCAGCAGCCGCCGCGGCGGGGACGGCGAGAGGCTGAATGGGAGGGAGCGCGCAGGAAGGCGCGCCCGACAGCACACCCCCCCCGCTTCCCCCGCTTAATGAACCGCTCTGCGCGCGCGGGGGCGGCTCTGTCAGCCCTCGCTGCGGTGCTCATCGGTGTGCCGGGCACGGAGCGTCGGGAGAGGGGATGTGTGTGGGGGGGGTTGAGGTGTGTGTGTAGGGAAAGAGAGACCCGCTGCCTCCTGGCCCTGCCTCAGTGTGTGTGTGTATGGAGGTTTACCTCAGAGCTACGTGTGCCCTTCCCGTCCAGCTCCACGGTGTATGTTGGTGTGTGGCACTGTGGGGTTATCTCAGCATGTATCCTCCTTCATGGACCTGAATAGTGAAGACTGCCTGCTGTGGGTAGGAAGTGCTGATTTTCTGCGAGTTGGTGCTTTACAAGTTGGGAAGCAGAAGTTGGCACAGCTGAAAACTGGCTGCTTGTCCCTTCGGTTTGTTTCTTGCAGCTAGTAAGAAGCTTGCGGACTATGGCCTTTAGGGAAGATAAAATCATCTTTACTGAGAGCTTCTTAAGGCATTTATCCATATAGTCTCTTCAGGGTGCAAAAGAGAATGATGACTGTATTGCTGATAAATACAGAAGATTCAGGTTAGATATAAGGAAAAAATCTTCCCTGTGAGGGTGGTGAGACACTGGCACAGGTTGCCCAGAGAAGCTGTGGCTGCTCCATCCCTGGTAGTGTTCAAGGCCAGGCTGGATGGAGCTTTGAGCAACCTGGTCTAGTGGAAGGTGTCCCTGCTCAAAGCAGGGAGGTTGGAACTAGATTATGTTAAGGTCCTTTCCAACCAAAGCCACTCTATGGTTCTATAACACAAACACATAGGGTCTGCTTGCCTTCACAGCTGACATTTTTTCTGTGTTAAGAAAGGAGAACTTGAATACCATTCCCAGGCTGTTCTCTGCAACTACCATGTAATCATTTGTCTTCAGGGCTGAAAGACTTTTCACAAAATGGTAAAAGTGGCAACACTACATTTTTTGCTGTGCTTCCGTGCCTTTGGTGTTCCAACTGCTGTTGAGTAACCCTGAAAATACCTCCTTGTCTGCGTGACTGATGTTGTGCTGTTCCCGATCAGTGCTTAGAAAGGACCTCATATTTTGGGGTCATCAGTTTGGTAACTTCCAGCTTTGTATTCACTACAACCTTTTTATCAAAAGGACAGTATAGGAAACAGTTTTTCCCCTCTGTCAAGCAGGATGATTTCTGAGGGAAGCACAAATGTGATGCACAGGCCCTGACTGAAAAATCAGACACCTATACAGTGCCAGAACCTGTGGAAGAAAACTAAAAAGGTGGCTGCTGGTGGCTGTGTCCTAGCCAGTACTAAATCATGCAGTATGTTACTTTTCCTTCAAGCAGACAGGACATGCATAGGAGCACACATGAACCCATGCCATCTGACTGTGCTCTCATACCTGGTGGAGCAATTTGGGGGCTTTCTGGTCAAATGTGTAGATTAACACTGCAAGAGGAGAATCCTTTCTTTCCTCCTCTGTGCTCTCCCTAGGGAGGTCTTGGTTCTCTATTCTAGGTCCTTGTACTTCCAAACTTACAGAAGCTTTCACAAAACAAATTCTGTATCTGAAGAAATGAGGTTTGCTGAAGGTTTTAATGGATTTTTCAAATCATAGGTAGTATTTGGAACATCAGTTAGGGTTTGTGACTATGAGTGCTGGTGTGTGTTGCTATTCCTACATTACGTTTTCACTTTTACACAGATGCTAGTAGTGAAGAAGTGCAAATGCACTAGTGTAACAGTTCTTTCGGCCAGATACAGTTTGCACGGATGGTCATAAAAAAGTGAAGGTGTAATGTTTGATTTGGGAGAAAAAAAAACCTAACCAAACAAAACCATACACCTCCTTCCCCAAAAAACCCAGACAAAACCAAAGACACAAAAACACACTCAAAAAACTAGATTTAGAAAAGCCTGAATCTGTTTTCACTAAATTCACTGGTGAGGATGCAAGTGAGAAGTTACAGAGCAGCATCACAGGTTCAGGTACTAGACAGAAACCTCAGCAGGTATCCAGTCCAAACTCCTACTCAAAGTAGTCAGCTGCGAGATTGGCCCAAGTTGCTCAGCTAAACATGCCCTCTCTTCTCATGTACAGTCATTTTAGAGTATGACTTGCAGAGCTGCCACTGGTGATAGGTTTGAATGGTAGGAGCCAGGTTCTTCTCTCGCTTATGCTAGTTTTGTACTTTCTGGGAGTGGGTGCAGTTACTCCAGCTCTATACTAGTATATGGGAGAGAAGAAACCAAGTGCTGTCAAATTAAAATGAGAAAGCTCTTTGTGTATGCTCACTGAATTGCATTTTAAATATTATAAATATTTTGTTCTGTCTTCTAAAGTTACAGTGTATATTGACACTATCATACATTTTAGTGTGTATTTTGATTTTCATTTTTTCTTTCTGTTACAAAATATATTCAGATGGAGATACCAACAATTATTTTTGTAGGGGGCCTACAAGAAAGCTGAAAAGGGATTTTTTTACAAAAGAATTTAGTGAGAGAACAAGGGGCAATGGCTTTATACTTAAAGAAGGCAGATTTAGATTATACATTAGGAAAAAACCCTTCACAATGATGGTGATGAGGCACTGGAATAGGCTGCCTGGAGAAGTTGTGGCTGCCCCATCCCTCGATTGCCACATCCCATTGTTCAAGGCCAGGTTGGACACAGCTTTGAGCAATCTGGTCTAGTGGAAAGTGTTCCTGCCTACGGCAGGGAATTGGAATGAGATGATCTTTAAGGCCCCATCCAACCCAAACCATTCTATGATTGTGTGAAAGCCAAAATCATAAGGATAGATGATTTGCTGTAGAATACAATTCAAAATAGGAGCTGCACATGTTTCTGATAGAACTTGATTTTGTTCTGAGTTCCTTAAATGAAGGGTTAAAAATCATTGGAAATACAGAGTGGAGCATATCTTCAGAAACATGCAGCTAGAATTGATATTTTCCCCATCAACAGAAAATTGTGAAGAAACAAAAAAACTGTAGGTTGGACACCATGGCAGGGGTTTAAAAGCATAACTCCTGTGAGCCACTGGAATGGCTGAGATACAGCTTGAAAGCAGAATCAAAGCAGAATGCGCAATAAATGGAAATGATGTGAATTTCCAATACTGGAATTACTTAGTCTAAAATTTTGCCCCCCCCACCCCATTAAGGTTTCTTACTGAAACCCAAGGAGAACTTGATTTTCAGTTACTTAAGCTAATTCCTATTAAAATTGTATGTAATCAAGCATGGGTTTTACCCCAGTTTGAAAGGGTTTTACCCCTCACTGCTCAAAACATTCGAGTACAATAGACACCCAGACAGGCTCTGTGCTACAAAACTTGCAGGCCAGAGGACGTAGGGAGGCAGAGCTGGTAGAACACTTTGATACTCCTTAGACACAACAGTTTCTCTGGTAGAATGGCCCCACTATAGCCCTTCAGGCTCAGGATGCTCCCCTGGCCCACCTCCCAGACTAATGCTGGGCTGCCAGAAGCAGGCACAGAGCCCTGCACTTGGCAGCTCCCTTCTACCACAGACTGCCAGCATCTCCAGGGGCTTAGCGTGGGCCTCCTTGTCTTGCTGCAGAGACTTTCGTCTGTAAAGGGGGCTATAAGGGAAAGGGCTATAGATGTAAATAAATAAAATAAACAAAGAAGAAGACAGATCTTGGATCTTTGGAAGAAAGTGTCATGGAAAATGGCAGAAACAAATCCCAGAGTGGCAGTGTTTGAGGACAAGAGACTTCTACAGGCTCTTTGCTCCTATTCCAGCTTCCTATTGCTCCTTTGCTCCTATTCCTTTGCTTCCTATTCCAGCTCTGGTACCTAAGGTGTTTCACATATCTCCATCACAGAAATTCTCAGTACTGACATAGAACTGGCCTCGAGTGTAAGAAACCTAGAAACTTGCGAGCAGAATGACCCACTGTCTTTTCTACAAAATACGACACAGTTACAGTTTCATTACATCGATGTCATAGACACTGACAAGACAGGTCCATGCTTTCCTAGCTGGATAGGGGACAGAGGATTTTTTTTCTCCCAGGAGCAAGGGAGTTGTGAAATTCCTGCCAGAGAAACAGAGGAGGAAATAGCTGGAGCAGAGGCAGCGAAGGCGAGGAAAAGTTCTGGAGCTGCTGCCACTAGGAGATGGGGAAAGTTTCTGAACACTCCCCTCTCTATCTCAAGCAGTAGTTGCTGCCCTGAACACATCCATCCTGCTCAACAGTGGGGTGTGTGAAAACCCAGTCAACAAATTCACAGTTCTGAAAATTGGTAAAGGCTCAAATAAGCCACCATATTTTTTACAATTAAAAACACTGCTATACAATGATAGGTAGGGTTTATGAGGAGACATGGATCAGAACTTGATGGCCATATGCGCTGAACAAGTATGAAGGGTTTGCAGAAGTAGGAAGGCAAAGTGGACAAAATAACTTTATTCTGGAAAGTAGAAGACCCATTTCTCTCTAACTCAATAGAGGAAATTCAGCTAGGCCTCTGTAGATTAATGCACTGATCTTCATCTGTTCTGTGAAATGCAAAGATGAATGTTGTGACATTAGAGTGCATACTTCATGCTGAAAGAACAATATTAAAAAATAAACAGAGCGATGGCTTTAAGTCTTGACACTGACTTAGTATCACCTTTCTTGTAGTGCTGAATTTCAGATGAAACTTTCCAATGCACCTTTCACCCCTGTCCTTTGAATTGTTAAATTACAAGATCAGAAAGGTTGCCATTTTTGTAGTGTAAGAGCTTAGGAACTGCATCAGTCCTGTAAGTTTTCTTTGTGTTACATGTCAGCTTGTATTGTGTGTAATGTCACTGCAGTGGGGCTACTTAATCATTATTACTTCTGCATATTAGCTGGGGGTGTGGAAAAATGACAGATTCGGTGGTAAGTTCTGGGGGTTGTTTTTAAATTGAGAAAGTGTGTGAGAGAGATTTCAGTTCTAAACCTGCACTAAATTCTCTCCATGTCCTTGCTCAAATTACTTGTAAGACACTGCAGTTTTCAGCCCTATCAAATGGTATCTTAGCGTGCAAGGATTCCCTCTGAAAGCAGTGGAACTAGCCAGGGACTAAGGCAGTAATCAAGTGTGAGCAAAGGGGATAGAACAGATTCTTCACCTCTCTGCTGCTGTTTACCAATTTATAAAATGAGGATAATAAAATTTACCAACTGTTATGGGTGTTGTAAGAATACATTAGCTCATGCTAGGAAATCCCTTTGAAGACAAGCCCAAATGTACAAATGCTAAGGATTCTGTCAAGATGGGCAGGAGTGTTTTTACAGTTCAGGGACACATACCAAAATAACGCTTTGAGTGGTGAGTGGGCTTTTGCCAGAATGAGGCTTTAATGATGCAGATGTCTACCATATAGCTAGAATGCTGTGTTATAAGTCACCTCATAAAGCCATACAATGAAAAAACTATGAACTGCATGGGAAAAGTGATAGTATGGCACTGCATGAAAGATAATTGATTCATTGTGCTGTTCATCAAGTATTGGTTACATATTGCTGGTTCAAATAGTTCAGATTATCTGTGTGAGAAGAAAATAAGAGAAACTAAGTTGCAACTTAAGACCTCTCATTTTTACGGCTGCTGTGTTTGGTTATTTGCTGTGTCTGTGCAGTGTGCATTGTACAGAGGCAGGTTTGCCTTAACCTATGCTGTTCCTGTCTCCTGTGAACTTTTAATTTTCTATCCCTTTAAAATATGCTGCATTCAGACTGACGAGGCATTGAAAACTGCCATGAATGGTCCTTTATGAACATGATTGACAAGTTAGGTTGGTAATGCTTTAAAAAAATAAAGCAAAAAGTAAAGTGTTTGCAAACTGAGCTATATTTATTGAAGGTCTTTTACCTGATGATTTCAGTTATTGACTCATGTGAGACAAATACCCAGTCCAAATCCTTAAGCTTGAAAACACTTTGTCTATCTCCAAGTACAGTTGTGTTTAGTAGGGCCTTAACTCCAGGTCCTACTTCTAGAATCCCAGAGCTAGGGATCACCAAGTGCGATGTAAAGATTCTTCTTTGCCTTCACAAGTTTTAGATCAAGACCTAATGAAAAAACTCTGACTTGATATACTGAATGCCACTTATTTAGGTTTGGTAACAGAAGCCCACCAAAATCCAATGCTTCTTGTAATCCCATCAAAAGATGTTATGGAAGTCACTGACAGTAGGTAGTTGGGTAGCATTTAAATGAGTAATAGCATAGAAATGAGTTACTTTCAGAGCATTAAAAATGAACTAACAGCAGAACTCTTGTGTACCCTGTGAGACTTTTTTTCTTGAGGCCAACCTGAGTGATAGCTAATCACAATGCTAGGCAGAGATAGAAGGCAGCATTCATCTGGAGGTGGGAGTGAGAAGGACTAGAATTCTTACATTTAGAAAAAAGATCAGTAAACAATGGTGATCAATATACCAAGAAACCCCAAACATTGGTAATTATTTTAGACTGGTACTGTCCCCACCCTAAAAGCTTCCTCTTTGCTTTTCTCCTTTGGCTTGTCTCCAGCCAATCAGAAACATGCCATCTTCTCCCCTTCTGTCTCCCTCCAAGACTGTCCCAAAATGACATGAAGCACAGAATCACTTACAGACTGTGAGTAAAGGAAACCATTGTTGGTGCACGACATGGAAACTGGCACTGCCTGCCCCTTTTTTAATTCTTCCTTCTCTACAGTTGTACATGTCAAAGAGTTCAACCGTGGGGAAAGGAGCTCCTTGAGATGGTCCCAATCTTGCATGCAATGGGATGAAATTTGGAAAAGAGTGGTTAGGAGTAACTGGGTGGAAAGCTTTCCTTTGGCAACATCTCATGGGGAGGATAGAACAAAATCCTGAAGGGAGTTGGACTCAATTTGACTTGGTATAGCCTTAGATTATTGTTTCTCGAATTACCCTGTTCACCTCATATCTACGCCCCAGGGAAGGGATCTGTTCTGTATTTCCATCCCTGATTTCCATGTTACCATAATAAGCCCATGGTCTCTCAGCATGGTAATAATTTAGCGGAAATTTTTGTGTAAAGAGAGATCTTGATGGGAACTTCCTAAAAACACAGATGTGGGATTATGCAATGTCTTACATTGATACAGATACATTGTGACTTCTGTGTGCTGAATTGGTGAACAAAATACATTTAGAAACGTACTATGTAAGACAAAATGAAACACAGCATAGCATAGGATTGCCTCTAGAGTTTGACAAATACACCTAATTCTGGTCTTTGTAAATTTTTAGGGTATCTCTCTGAAGGAAAGGGATGTGCTACTAGGTCCTGATAACCTCCACAAATCATTCACAGATACCTTGCTGAATCAGAGTGTATGAAGAAGCAAGCATCTACTGCTTAATGATTTGAAAATTTCCTCCTTTATTATGCAGCCAAATCTCACCAGGTGGTCATGGATGCCAGATTTAATGCCCATGCTAGCAAGAGCGCTCTTACGCCTCCTCTCCCTCTTTGGCTCTCCTGTTCGCTGGCCTCCCCTTCTTACCAAGATAAACTTTGACAAGAGAAGGAGCCCGGCACCTTGTGAGTGCTTCCAGCAAGCGGTAAACTTGATTCGGCCTTGCAGTGATACCATGTATTGCATCACCAGCATCTAAAATTGTTCCAGCAAAACAACTGGCTTAACGGTTTGGGCAGGTAGCCACTTACTTACTGCACATAACCATCTGGAGGCCAGACAAGCCGTGCCCCAGGCCTGGCAAAACGAAAAATCCGGACACGAAGTATGAGGTTGGGGATTAAATGAGAGAGCACAACGCAGCATGCCCCGGGCACCCCGGTGACCGGACCTGGCCACGGACACCGTGAGGCTCGGGCCGGATCGTGTGCGCCCGGGGACATCAGGATCCCCAGTGTCCTGCCCCTCCGCAGAAGCGTCGCCCACGGCCCCCTCCGCCGGCGCCGACAAGGGTCTGCTCGGTGTTCTCCCCGCCCGGCTGCAGCCCAGCCTGGTGGTACCGCAGCGGCAGCGCGGGCACGCGTGTGCCGGCGCAGCCGAGAGCGGCGCTGCCCTCCCCAACGGCGGGGCCGTGCGCGCTGCCCACACTGGGAGCGCGGCGCGGTGCCGTGCCGGCGTGCCCGCTGCCGACCGGGAGCCACGGGCTGCTGGCAGGCGGTGGCGTTACTTAACCCCCGCGCTGTCATCGCTCGGGAGGGGCTCCCGCCGCAGGGGAGGCAGACGCGAGATGCGGCCACTCTGCTCCCCTACCCCCACCCCCTCCGCCGCTGCTTGGCACGGTTCAGGAGCGCCGCAGCCGTCCCCATCTGCGGCCAAAGCCGTGGGAGTGTGACCCCACGTGGAAAGAAGCCCGCTGCCTCCCTCTTCAGCTTCATTGTATATTTATATATATATATATATATACACATAAAATGTCCTTTCTTCTTTGTAAGCACCTTCCAACGCTAAAAAAAAGGCGTTGCAACCTACTATACATCAAGAAATTGCTACTTAAGAACATCTAGCCACGCACCAGAAACACTTCAGCATGTACCCGAGCCTAAATATATTTGGAAAGATGGGGGGAGGGCACTTTTACCCGGCTTTCATCACTGCCTGCTTGAACAGAGACAGAAATAATTGAGAAGGAGGGGGGAGGGGGGGGAAGCCTCCCATCCCCCCGCCCGAGCAATCATAATACATTGAAATTTCCCAAAGTCTAGTCAGCTGCAAAAAATAAATGTTTCTGGAGCTAGAGGATCATGTTGCAGAAGTGTGTGACTGCAAGACCTAGATTCCTTTCCCCGCTCCCCCGTTTCTTTCCTTAGGTGTTTTTTAGCATTATTATTTGTTTTGGGAGGGGAAAAACCATCTTTGCTTCAGTCTCTTGCTAGAGGTCCAGACTGCTTACGTCTGAGCGCCCCTTATCATTTCAGTGAATGGCAATTGCAGCCTTGGTGCTGTTATAGCAATGAAGCTACAGACGTCATTGCCTCCTGTTGGACGTGAGATGTGTCCAAGCATCAGCCCCTTTCGCTTAAGAAAAACTCTTTAACTTCCACGCAGCCGAGAGGCAGGCTTGTCTAAGATCCTGTGGACCCAACACTGTACCGATAGAGTTCTATTTATTTATATATGCCCATACACATACACAGGTGTGCATGTGTATGTGTGTCTGTACATTATGTATATAGAGAGACAGAAATAGATGAATTAAAGCCGCAGCTATATTGCAAGCTCCTCTCAAATATCCTGCTCGTCAGAGTAGCTCTCTGCATCGTTTTGTTAAATACAGCCCAGCGGGAAAGCCATCATCAATCAATTTCGGGTAACAAGGAAGACTTGTTGAACACCTTGTTCTCCAGACCCCGGGAAGATGCTGGGCTGCTGGAGCATGGAAGAGCCAGGATTGTGCCCTGAACTTCACCCACTTGGCAGCCGCTGTTCCTAAACTATTACCCCTCTCCTCCCCTGCCTCTTTGCCTCCCGGACTGAGAAATCCGCTCTTTAAAGTTGATCTGAAGGGGAAAGCAGAGACGAGCTTGTGCATAGTTTGGAGGGTAAGTTGTGTCCTCGCCCCCCACATCCCCCTCCCGCCCCCACCGCGAGTGAATACCCGGTAGCCAGCTTTGAAATCTTCCAGGAACGGGGCAGGTGGAGGGAGGGGGGGACGGGACGCCCTGAGGGAGCGACACATCTGCACCCAGGACCGAAAGGGTTACAGACGGAGCGAGAAAGACGGACGGACCGACCGACTGCGGGGGTACTGACTTCACGGCGGAGTTTGCCAGGTGCGAGTTATTCGTGAATGTTCCCAGCCGGCTGCGCAGCTCGGCAGCACCGTTCCGCTCCGTGCCCGCAGGTGCCGGCTGGGGTGGCCGCAGCCCCCCGAACCGAGCGCGCTCCTGCCCGCCGCCAGACCCTCGCCCGGCCCCGGCTGCCTCCGGGGAGCTTAGGATCCCTGGCTCCCAGAGCACATGACCCTTGCAGGGAATTTAGCCTCCCTGCACCTGCAGGCTCTTGTCATCCCTCCTCCTCCTCTGCTCGGGGTTTGCTTTTTAATCCTCTCATCCCCCCCGCTCTCCACACTCCCCTCCCCCCCCCCCCCCCCCCCCCCCCCAGCCTCCCCATCCATTCAGCTTTTACCTTTTTTTTCATTTTTTTCTTTTTTTTTTTTTTTTAACGAGAAGGAATCCCAACAGAGAAAAATATCAGTCAGATTCCTCCTTTCTCCCTCTCCGCCCCCCCCGCAATAAAAAAAAATCCCGCATCACCCGCTAACATTCAGAAAAACAGCAGAGAACTATTGCCTCTCTTTAATTTTCACTCACACACTCAGATGAATGAGCAAGTAAGGGAGAGACCTCAACAGCCCCCTTTAGACGTGGGGCTGAATTGATGGGATTGTGATTTGTAGGATTTCTCCACTTAGTCCCTGCCTCCTACTTGCTCTCTAGCCACTCCAAAGTCTCTTCCCCTCTCTTTAAGCAGCGATTTCTTTCAATCTCTCTCTCTCCCTTCCTGTGTCTCTCTCCCTCACACTCTCCCTCTCCCTCCACATACACTCATCTCCCCGGAGAGAGAGAGAAGAGAAACTGAACTCCCAAACACCGACCAGATGTCGAAGAAACGCAAAACCCTGGAGGGTGGTGGAGCCCGGCTCCCCCCCGAGGACCCCAGAGCCTGCTTTGGGGCCGGCGAGGAGCAAGGTAGGGCGGCGGAGGCCTGCAGGTGGCCGGGCGGTTGGTTGGCAGCTGGGAGCCCGCTGCAGGGGCGCGTCAGCCTGGCAGCCTCCTGTAGCCCACCAGCACTGGGGTGACTTTGGCAGTTAGGCCAGGCTGCACCCACCACCGGGCTCAAACCGCAGGGCTGTGCCCACCGCACTGACACTGAACTTCTGAGAGGGAAAGGGTTAAGGGGCGTAAGGGGTGTGGGATGGTGGCCGAGGCGGTCCAGGCTCCCCTCTACAGTTTGTCCCTGGCATGGACATAGCCACGGTGCCTCATTGATTTGTAGCTTGTGTGCAAATCTGTTTGCAGGGTGCTCCTAGCTTGGGCAGCGAATGAGCTATAGGCACCTAAATATACGTTGTGATTTTGCGTGGGTCCAGTTTCCTTCAGCAAGCCCCCGTCCCTTGTACAGTTTTGGTTGCGTCATGTTGAGGCTTCAAATGCTGCACTTGCAGTGCGCTTTGCATCCAGCTGAAGTTGGTTTTTCCTCAGTCTTGGTGCTTTGCTGTAATTTTCAAGCTCCAAGTATCTGTGGTGAAAGCTACTCTGTACTTTTTGACAAGATAATATCAATGTAGCAGCCGAGTGGTGTAAAATCAGCAATGCACACAAGTGTGAAGGAGTTCTGCAGCCAGATTTCTTGTTGTTAAGCCATCCCAGTGGGTTCCCTTCCTTTGTGTTTTGACTTAAGTGGGCCCAGATGAACCAGGCTGAGCTACAGGGCTCTAGGCTTGTGGCTGTAATGCAGAGAGGAGAGGAAAATATCGTTTTGATTTAGAGCAGTGTTTCAGGCTGTTTCAAATGGCTCTGGAGGCTATGGTGGGAGATGGTGGGGGTGCGGTGGGTTTGGATGACAATGTGAATATATCTCTGTGTGTGTTTGAACTCACAAGTGTGGTGCTTGTGCCTGGGTAGGTGTTCACAGAGCAGAGAGGGATGGAATGAGTGTGTTCTCCAGCATGGTGTCTGTGGCTCTTTATGTGAAGGATCGTAACGTCACAAGTCACCCAGATCATGAAATTCACTCACCACCATGGATGTTTTTGCTTTTTGCAAGGATATGTCTCCAGCACAGTGGCTGGTGTGCTCTTCTGCTTTCATTAGAAAGGAGCACTGGTAATGATTCACCATCTTTCTCAAAAGATATGGTTTAGGGTTTATGTGGTTGTTGGTTTTAAATTGCTTGGCTCTCCCACAAGAAAATAAGATCCACTTTCATATTTTCATTTATCTGCTTAAGACCAATCTTGACATGAGAGGGACATTTTCAGACCCTGTGGATGACTTTATTTGCATCACAGCATTCAGTGTTTTTGCAGTGTGGAATTTTGCTGTTACTAACCTGGAAAATCTTACCTATTTGTCAGCCATAGAGAAGGTTAAACACAGAAAGGGCATTCAACAGAAACCTGGAAGTTGGCTATAGATTACATGTAATTTTAATTTAAATGTATGCCAATAGTGGGTGTAGGAGCACCTTACACATTATTGTGATGCAATGATGTGTGCCTGATTTTTAATATTTTAGAATGCCTTTTATTTTATTTTATTTTATTTATTTTATTTTATTTTATTTTTATTTACTCCACAATAGTGTTCCCTTTAACACTTCTGGTTATGTAACAAGAAACAGAAGACAAAAATACAACTTTAAAATAGGATTGGTTTTCCTTGATTTCAGTGTATACAAAAAAAAGGGAAATTGGAAGAGAAAAAATACTTAATAAGGCATTGATGTGTATTTAAAGAGAGTAAATAAGGTATCATTTTCCTGGTAAGGGGACACAAGGTATTTTGTAAATCAAACTGATTGAAAACCTGTGCTTACACCTTGGTAATCCAGGCTCGTGTCATCTTTGCCACAGTAAATTATGAAATTAAATTATGACTGTAGTTTTATTTCTGAACTCAAATTTATTTCTGTGAACTTCTGTTTATTTTCTCCCTCCTATTTTACAGGAAGGAATGTTGCTTGTTAATTACATTGACTGTGCCTACGTAACTGTAGAAACCATTAAGAGTGTGCAATGTATCACAATGTTGTAGGGAATGTATTTTGTGTGAAATGGTGGATGTGAAGCTTTCTTAAAGCATGAGATGTACAGGTAATTTTTTTGGATTAATGTGAAGTATTTCCCTTTGAAGCACTGCTCTTACAGCAAGTTTACTACCTCTGTGGAGAAGGAATACTAGTTTGGAGGGAGACTGTGCAGTATTTGCCCAGAAGTATGGAAAAGCCATGTTAACCCTTGGGTTTTAGTGTTAAAATGTGTGTGCAATGGGAGCAGGGAGGCGGGGAAGGGGAAATGGGCATTAGTAAACCAAGGGAAGAAAAATAGAGAGCTCAGATTTCTGGAGGCTGCCAAATCCTGTATTCCTGCAGAAGCTGAATGCAGAAGCCCTTCTGTCCTCAGCTAACGAGGTGACTTCTCTTGGTGACAGAAGCGTGAGTGCATGAAAGCCTGGATCCAGGACTGCCATCTTAAATCTCTGTGTTACCTGGACAGTGGAGGGCATGCACTGGTTATAGATGAATCTCAGACCTTCTGAGGGTCTGCACTTCTCTTTTTAAGTCTTAAGAGAGTGCAGACTAATTCTTAGCTGCTCCAGACTGTGCTGGATATTTCGCCAACTGAAGTGTGCGCTTGCGGAGTTTCATTCAGCTCTTGTTTATCCTCACTTGGCAAAGCTGTGGGTGGACAGACAGTATGTAGGCCATGATACAGATTTTTCAGACTTCTCTGATGTGGTTTTGTTTTTATTCTCCTTCAGAGTATTTTATGAAGGGCTCTCTAATCCATGATGTAACCTTGCGTTTTATTATGGGGTCTGATGCTGTGTGTTTGAAGCCTCACTGGTGTGGAAAGGGGGGATGAGATTACTCAGCATCTCCCACATTCCCGATAGGGAGAACCTGAACCTGTCAAACTCATGGCACTTCACTACTTCAGCTTACTGAAAGAGGGGCTCCTAAGGCTCATTCCCATGATCTGTGGAGACATAGTGGCATTTCCAGGGAGAATTCAGTTTTTTTCATGAGCCTCTCAGGGTCTTTCCATTGACTGTACTTGGGGCCTGGGGTAACTACACTGATTTATTTGTACCAGTCTCAGTAGCAGAAACTCCAGCAAAGCTGATAACCAGATATAGTAGTTCAGTGTGATAGCCAGCATGGAGAAGGTGGGATTTGTCTGTTGAAATGCAGCTCTGTGCACTCCCTTTATAAGCAGGAAGCAGAACATTTCTAGGGAGCAATTCATCTCTTCCTGAAGTGGAAGTCTACATTTAGTCAGCAGAATCAGATCTGAGAAGGGCTGTTTCTGCCAATTATAAGTATAAAGGTAGTCCAAACATCTAGCATGAGTATAGACAACTGTATTCCAGCAGATGACTCCTGCCTTTTGACCAGATCTTCCAGGCTTCAATACAAGTCAAATGACAAAGACATTTTTCAGCTGCATTTGAAGCAGAGGTCTTCCCTTCTGTCGATAATCCCTTTCCTCAAAATTGTAGCCCCCCCCCCCCCGAAAAAAATAACCAAGAAGGATCCTGTTTTCTGTGAATCGGTGTTTTCTATGAATGTGTTGAAAGTGATGTGAAAATGGAGAGTGTTGGTTTAAAAACAATCAAATAAAATGTGGACACTTCCCAAGACCAAATGCAACATGAATTTGTGCCTAAATTATTCAGTAATGCTGCGCACAATTATCCAGCAGTTCCTGGGTATAATGTAATGCAGGATTTTGGAAATTTTCTTGTAGAGACTTTTGAGCATGATGGCTTCAGGGAGGGAAGAATCTCTAAATTCTGATTGGGAGGCTCTGTCTTGATTTTGCTTGTATATGAAGATAAATAAATGGATTTCTTCTTCCATCTGTGGTCCAGTGGCTCAGAGTGCTGCATGGTCTCCATTGTCACAAATATGAGTGGTAGTTGAGATTTTTCTGTGCTTTACAAAACTGGTCTCTCAGTTGAACTCCTGCCTACTCAAGAGTAACTTCTAAGATGTGATTACTTCATCTGAATTCAGTAGGACTGGCCACATGTGCATAATCATGTGCAAATGGAAGAGTCTGCCAGATTTTGAGGGTCTTAGTTATTACTAACCAAAGACCTCTTGAGGGTCACTTCTACGTAAAGGATACTTCCCTAGGAATTATGAGCGGGAGCATTTTATACTGAACTATCCTCTCGGACTAATACTAGACGATTTGCATGCGTGCTTAGCATTCACATTTGTCTTGAACTTTGGTATTAAGTTACTGATTGTTATTAAATCTTTATTTGGGATAATCAGAGACAGGAAACCAAGTTCTGGCCTGCTATTCAAGGCTTATATTGATGTAATGGAAATCAGAATTGAACCCTACTTCAGAATTACAGTTTCCCCCCATACTCTTTCTTCATCAGTACAATAAAAATTACGGGTTTTACTCCATTTACTATTTTATCATGCAAGTCAGTGCTGGGATTCCTTCAAACTCTGCACACTGTTGTTGATCTTCATGTTTCTCTGATACAGGTGGAAAAGCAAAACAGTTCTTCCCTTGTGTGTGTGGTTGGAGGCTTCAGTTTCTCTCATACTTACTTTCCTCTACCCTCTATGTCCTGGCCATTCTTTTCTTTCCACTTAGCTTCTGATCGCTGAATCAAAGAAGCTCTCTCCGTCTCTGGGTCCTGCTCTGGAAGATCTGGCCCTTCAGAATTATGGTGTTAAGTGACAGAGACTTATGCATCAGTGAGGGCATGGGAAAGAGAAGGGAATTACTGTACAACCTGGTTTTTGTGACAATACTGTAACAGCACAGAAAAAAGGAGATCTTATCGACTCTGTCCAGAGTAAAAAGTTTGTGTCACCAAAAAAGAAAAAGAAATGCAACATCAGCTTTTTAAGGGCTTTGTTAATGGAAAATAAACCATTCTTTCCAAAGCTGATTAGCTCAATGGTTGCTGGTAGTTTCCTGTGTTGGATTTTGATGTCTTTCTCCTGAGTCTGTCAAGGATCTGCTTTCCAAATGCTGTGGATGGGGTCTAACTTTTGGTTTCAATGACTCAAATTCAGCATGCTGAAAAAGAAGGCAGTTTTACCAAGATGCTGCAACACATGTGAAGCTGCAAATTGAGGTGCTAGAAAGATGTAAAACAAGGGAGAATTCAAAATGTTTGGGAAGAGAGTGTGAGGACAAGGTATATTATGCTATGAAATAGCATTGTAAGCACTACCTGGAAAATATATCTTCCTTGGGTGTTTTTGCTGTCTTGCTTTCCCATTCACTTCTCATAAGCTGTGTTGAGGAGCTTTCCTGTTCCCATTTGTTTTGGAAATGTATTTTTGCATGTGTCTAGTTATAAGTATGAGCCTTGTCTGAAATAAAATACAAAGGTTAATGCTTGTGGGTTTTGCTGAGTTGGTGTTCCCATGTAGAAGAGGACTTTCCTGTCAGACAATTCAGTAGAGATGCTAGCAAGATGTGAGGTCACTATCTGCATTATAAGGGAAAAAAGCTATCCCAAATGGTGTCACAAGGCAGAGCCATAGGGAAATGGGTGATATTTTAAGTTCTTTACATAGCGGCTTTGGTTAGGAAGTGTGACTTTGGGAAATTACTGACTTGCCTTACAAATAAATTTATGCAAACATTTTAAAAACACAGATGACTTTTTAATTATTTGTGGGCACTTAGATGTTCCATCTGTGCTGGTCATGTAGCATGTATGGTAATGCTATAAACACATAGTGAGTCAGGAACTGAAATTTAAGCAGAAAGCCGGAGAGAAGTTTCTGAGTAAGATTTAAAAATGGGACTCTGATAAAATAACCAGCCTTTCCAGGAAGAACATCTCTTGCAGCTTTGTGATAATTATTTGAAACTCTTCTTTGGGCTTCATGAAGTTGTAGGATACTTACCATGATGATGGTGCTGTAGCCCTATTTCCATCTGGCTGTGAGTGCAGGATGTTAGTCCATCCTCCTGGCAGGTGCAAGCCTGCAAATGATGATACTCCGGTGTGCTAGTAAGTGTTAAGGTTACAACTGCTGTTAAATGTAGTCAAGTCATGCAGTTGCCTGAGTTTGCACCTTCTGGTCGCTGTCTTCCTACTTAGTCAAGGGTGAGAGAGCAGCTCTAAAAAAGGTCTTCAGTGGAGACATCCTTCTGATTGCTCAGTGAGCCTGAGTGGCCTCCCAGAGCAGACTAGGGCTAGTCTTTGAAGAGCCTGGCCCTCATGTGGCTTCAGGTATTCCCCTGACTTGTAGAGGCCCTGCCTGGGTAATGGAGCTCTACCTCCTCCTGACAGGAAAAATGCTCTTGATTTAGTATGCCTTCTAAAACTCAAACAAAAAGCTAAATAGGGAGGGCAGTCATAAAGGTGAGAAGATTATAAAGGAAGTGAAATTGAAAATGTGAAAACTGCAGGCTTCCCTTAATTTCTGGTAGAATGAAAATCTGTGCGGTTTTCCTGGATTTACTAACAATATGTACTATTGTTTCTTCATTTTCCTTTGCCACTCTCTTCTTTCTGTGAATAAATAATGAAGCTCCTTCCCTATTCCTGGTCAGCCAAGGAATGTGTATCTGGCCTTCCTATGGAATGTCTGAGGGAGAGTTCTGGTCTCCCTGTTACGGTGTCCACATTTACCTGATCACACTGTGTTGGCAGGAGGCTGTGTTTTATTCGATACCACCTCCCCATGGCTTCTGAACATCCTGAGTTCAGTGCTCTAGCTAGGAAGGGAAGAGAAGTATACAAGCTAAGTGATGTGAAGATCTAGATGCATTTATTTTTTAAAGGCATTGTGTTGCTAATATGCAAAACCAGAGACTCTAACCATCTCTAATGAAGCACTTGTTTATTAATGAAGTCACTATGTGTTTTCACCCTGTGGCCTTTTAAGTTTTTGTACTATTTTGGCGTAATCCTGTTTAAGTTACTAATGATAATGCAGAAATGTTGGCAACTAGCAGAGCAACAGTTGTGGCTTTATGCTGGAGGAGGAGAAAAGGAACACTGTCTGGGTTTGATGGGCTAGAATACAGTTGGTTTGTGTATTTATCACCTCAGTCACAGTGTGATGGCTAATAATGTTGATATTTAAGGTGTGCCCACACACTGGGGAGTTGAGCTTGTGTTCCTAAGCTTGTTCCTAGTATGTCTGCTAACATGTGGAATGAGCAGTTGTATTTCATGTGTCAAGATGTATTAAAGTCATCCACATTGTGTTTTAGTTGAGTACTGCATCTCAGCTGATGGGCAGCTGGAAATTGATTCTTACATTGTTTTTCAGGTAGTGTTGGGCCCAGACATAACATGAGAAAATTAAAAATGTAAACCAGTACATATGGATCAGAAGCAAAGGAGTCAAATTTCACAGCAGTATGAAATAATTGCAAGAAATGAGAGAAGAAACAAAGATAATCCTCAGGTTGCAGTTGGAAACCACTAATAGGTATCTAGCCTTCAAGGGAAGGCTTACTTCAATTTAGAGATGAAGGTAGAAAAATGACAGAGTGAAGATGTCAAGGCACCTGGAGAAGGCAACCTCTGCATAAGCATAGGCTAAATGTCAGGAGACATCTTCAAGAATAACCCTTTTTCACAATCGTTTTAATGCAATTGTCTTAATCTTTATGTAGCTGTTAAGTTAGCATAACAAATATCCATGCAAGATAAGCAAATTGACTTCTATTTGTGATAGGTTCAGCTTTCTAGACCTTGCACATGAAAAATCTGATTTATTTTTCACTTTTAGTCTTTATTCACCTGAATTATTTTTCTGTCATTATATTTCCTTTAGCATGGATACAGCCAAGATGGGCTTATGCTGTCTTATAATTATTACTCAGGCTTTACTGATCTGTTCTGTGTATTGTTAATCACTTTCTAATTTTATGTTTTGTAACTAAGGATTGCAAATGAGTAAGATCAGATGGTAGGGCTCTGTTTTAACTGCCCATGCAAGTTCTCCAGCTGTCTTTGGAAAAAAAATTAAGTTACAGATAGCTTCAACTTTGTGTGACCTTGCCAGAACTGGGCCTAGGAGCACTCACACATAGAGGCTGTCAAGAAACAATTAAGTAGCCTTCCTCCTGCTTTTCAGCTGATTTTTGCCACCTATACAAGACTGCAGGAGTGCTTCTAGTGTCTTTCAATGCCAAACCAAAACCAGGCTCACAGAGTGGCATCGTGGCTTGTCTGGGTCACTAACAGGTGAACGTGCCTGCAGGGCATGGAGATTGTCCTCAGTTGTGTGTGAGGACCTGAGGGCAAGGCTTTCTCCTCTGCCACTCTTCCTTAGCCTAAGAAAGGCTTGGCTGCTTCTGAAGGTCAGTACCTTCTTGGAAACGCCAGAAATGTTGCACAGACCAATTTTTTGCACTGGTTAACTCAAGGGCTTTGCCTTCAGTGTTCTGGGGATGTTTTTGGTAGATGTTTTGTTCTCTTTACACTGCGTGAAGAACTGCAGCGTTTTCATGCAGTGGAACTTCTGATTTCAGGCAACAGTTCTGTGGCCCATGTAGGGTTTTGAGGCAAATCATGTGGATTGCATTGGGTTCTGGTCATGGTGTGTGAAACAGGCTAATTCTTAAGATCTGTATACTTTTCTGCATATGATCCTGTCTGAACATTGGTAGTTATTATATCACTTGTCCTTTGACTTGAGTAGCCTGTTAGCTTCAAAATCCATATGCTTACCTTTGCATGAGGAAATTTGAAAATACTTGGGATTTCAATACCCTATGTGAGAATCACACACTGAGATTTAGTCAGGGAGTTGATGGTGTACGAGACAGGAACATTTGGCTAGGTGAAAGGGCTATGGTTGGCCCATCAACAGTGGCAGCAGATTTGAAATGATATATATACAACTGTATGCAACATTTTGATTGGGTTTTGAAGGGCCAAAGCATCTAGATAGTTTAAATAGTTCTTCCTCTATTCCTTTGCAGCTAATAATGCAAGCAGCTTCTGGTGTGCAGCTTCTTACAGGGTGCTTTTTGGCAGATGCCATTCATTCTTGCAACTGCAAGCTGAGCCTTCGGTGCTTCTGGTTTGTTTTGTTTTGTTTTTTGTTAGGACTATGTTTTCTTGTCTTCTCCCTGTATCACTTCCAGGTTTTTAATGGTAGAAGATGTGTGACAATTCATCTTTTTTTTTTTTTCTTTTTAAATCATTGAAGAATTATAACAGTCATTTTTAGCTGGGAAACTGCAGAATAAGCACCACTAATCTTAAAGCGTTATGTATTTTTAATTTGGGATTATAATAGGTTGTGAGGGAAAGAGGAAGAAAAAAAATGTAAAGCTTAATATGAAGGAATATTTAATTTTATTCAGGAAACATTTTGGCAAAAATCCCCTGGATCTGCACAGAACCTACAGATTTAAGATGTCTTTGCACAGCCAGAGGCTGAGATCATGGCTGTCTAACTACAGTTGGATATTTTCATATCTGCCAAGTTTAGCCTTAAATAAATAAATGAAAAAAGGTCATGTTTCATGCTTTGTTCAAAGTCTTGAAATGGTTCTTATTTAATATTCTAGGGGATAGTGACCTCCCTTTGAAGATACTGTCCTCCTGCTAAAAATCATGCCTGGAACCAAGAAAGTAGCTGTTTAAATGAAGCTATGAAAAGTCTGAAGGTACTTTCTGGAATCCCTTAAAATGACCCTGGTTCAAGAAATATGCCCTACTTACTGCCAGGAGTGCAGTAAAGTCAATCACTGGAAATCTATTAGTTGTGGGCAATTGCAAGCGCGTTACCCAACATTAACCCACAAAAAGGAGAATTAACACAGTTAAGAGTAGTTCTTGCCAGAGAAAGAGGAACAAATAAGAGCAGAAGCTGAGTGGGAAGCTTCTAGCAGCAGGAGGGGGGGGCTGTAAAGATCATTTGCTCAGACGTGCTTTTTTATTTCTCCCCCCTACAACTCCCCAGGTATCTTTCTCTCATTATTTTTTTTTTAAAGACACAGATGCAAATATACCTAATAGCCATATCAGATCTGTAATAAGGATCAACTAGCCAGGAGGCAGTTTTCAAGGACCACTGTGATCAAGAGTAATGTTTTTACAATGAGGTCATGTCCAAAGGCACCATCAGCTGATGGTAAGCTTGTACTTGAGCACTGAATAAGCACCTTGTCTTGTGTAGTCCCTGCTCCAAAGAGCCCACAATGTAATAAATCTGGCACACACAGGGCTGTATTTTAAAAATTGCTCATTTTATGGTTTTGGGGTTTAGTTTTTGTTTTCTTAAATTAATTGAACTCTTCCTTCTTTATCTCCCTCTATTTACTCATTTCTTCTCTCACTACTCCAGCAAGCCAGTTTTGTGCGAGGTGTTTTTCTTTAACTCACAGTATTACTATCAAGTCCTGTGTAGACAACCATGAGAAGGAAATCAACAGAAGGGAAGCAGCAGATAGGGCAAAGAGTGTTTTCTGGTAGGTTTGCAAAGAGAGCATGAAGGAGGGGCAAGGAAGTTCTGTCTGCTTACTCCTACCTTCTCTTTTATATACAGTTTTCTGGCATTATTTTTCTTTTCCTCAGAAATGCCCATCTCTGTGATAGTCAGCTACATCTGTGCTCTGCAATAACATTGCTGTTCAAATGGCAGGATGGAATAGAACATGTAGGTGAGAGAAAAACACCCAGTGTCAAACAAATTCAAGCAGGATTTGGCCAGAATGTTTTGCTTCAAGACTTCTAAGTCACAAAGCTTAGAAAAAAATGTCTTGCCTTGTTGTGCCGTGATCATCGTCTTACGTGGCATTTTGTGACCTTCAAAACAATGACCTCTGTTTCTAAATGCGTACAGACTGCAAGTGTTTGCGGGCTTGTCATGACTCAGCTTGAATGACACCAGTTAGTTTATACAAATTAAACTGTGAAATAGGTCATGGTTCATTCTGGTATGGTAAGGTGGTCCTTTGCACTAGGTTGCCATTTGAGAGTTGCTCCACTGAGTTTGATATGCCATCGTCTGTTACTGAAGCCAAAGTATTTTTGACAGTAATGGTGTTAAACATAGAGATTCTTGTTTGGTCATACTTTCTTTTCTCTGGTTGAAAATACTTTTATTTAAAAGAAACTAAATGTGCTCAGTTTTTTATTCTGCTGTGAAACGTCTCTCTCTTACCCCCCAAAAGAAGATGAAAGAAAAGGTCATTCACTCATTAAAACACTTGCTGAGGGAATTGAGATGCCTTTTGCTTGCTGTGAGGGAGTATTGTGTTAGGAAGGTTGGGATTTTTTGTTTATCTTTTATTGCCCCCTAAATCTAATGGAAAGGAAACAAGATCCACCTCCTGATCATGGAGAGTGATTTACTGGTGTTTTTCTGATTTGGTTTTGGTAGTGTTTGTTGTTCAATTTTTTTGGTTGCCATGAAGGAAAATTTATAAAAGATAATGTGGTTAGGTAGGTGTTACTGAGAGGATACTGCGATGGCTATAGTAGTACAAGTTTATTACAGAGTTTTCTTTGACAGGTGGAGCTTTTTGTATTGGTTGCTTGGAACACAAATTGAATTTGCTTAATAAATATTTTTATATAGATTTTTTGAGAATGGAAATCTAGGAAAAGCTTCCAAACAGGGAATGCTGTGACTTCGTTTTACAGCTCCCTTCATTGTATTTTGGTGTTTTATGTTGGATTCTTCCCTTTTAGTTTTTTGTTCTAAAATGATCCTCCAAGTTCTCTTGCAGGACACTGTGCTTTCTTCCTCTCCAATTGCTTATGTTTAATTTAGAAAACCTAAATAAGTGCTATGATAATGTGTAAGCTAATGACTTTCCTTGACCATTTTCTTCCATCCTCCAGATGTCTCTGGAGTACCAAAGGGTACAGAAAGTTCATTTTGAAATGAGTGCTGGGCTGGACTGTATAAAGTCCATAACTACTTGGATGTCAGTTGGAGGAAAAAACATGTCAGGTCGTTGCTGGAAACTGCTGGCACAGCTCTGCTTCTCAGTAACTTTTAGCTCTCTTAACCTTTCTCATTTTATTAGAAAATAGTAAAAGACATTGAGTAACTCCTTATCTACCTTATGTCCTTGCATAAAAGGGAATACCATGCTGGTGCTGTTAGAAGGGCTGCTGAACTCTACTGCTGTGGTACCGAGGGTTACTAGAGATGGAATGTCTGGAGCATGATGTTTGTAAAGCTCCAGAAGTTATTACTAAAGTCCTGCATAAGTTTTTAATGTTTGTAATGTTATGCCTACACAATATTACTATCAGGTTAGGCTTGGGGGGGGGGGGACGGGAGGATGGACATTTTGGGATTGTTTTTCTTGTTGTTGTTGGGTGTTGGGGTGTTTTTTGCTTGTTTGTTGGTGTGATTAGTAAATGCAAGTATTCTCTCGCAATTTCCTGGTCACTGAAGAGCATAAAAAAAGCAAGGCAATGTAGAACAAACCCACAAGACTCTTTATGCTGCCAACACGTTGTATTTGTACCCATCTTTGTTCATTTTGCTCTCTTCTGCTTCTTTATCCTGATAAACACTCTTCTCTTTCCTTGTCCTCTTACATCTACCCTCCTGTGCTCAGAACTTGCTTTCTTAGAGCATGAATAACTCACCATCTTCTCAAATCTGGAACTTGTTGAGGACTGGGGTTTGGGACTGAAGAAGAAACAGTGATGAGTTTTAGCATCATCTCCATTTCATTCTACAGACAGAATTCTGTTATTTCTTATATTGGTTTGTTTTATTTGGGCATTTGTATTTTAAAATAACTTAAGGAGTTTTTTAGGCAGCAAAAGATGAGAAGCACCTGCTCCAAAAAAAGCTAGCTGAATTATCCAGGTGGAACAGATGATAGTAAGTGTTCAAAGGTGTACTGAAAGAATGGAGGAAATGGTTACAAAAGTGGATTGATATATATATATATATATGTGTGTGTATGTGTGTAGTAATATTAAAAATAATTTGCTATACTTTGTAAGTCTGAAACTTCTCTGGAAAAGCTCCTTTTGCCTTTTTTTTTCCTCTTACCCCAGAATCCTCAGCGTGACTATTGGTATTGGTTAGCTGCAGGCCAGAACTTCTCAGCCTGCCAGAAGAGATACCTTTAGCTGCAGGAATATGTAGAATATTGGTTTGTTGTTTGTTTTTTCTCTTTTACTAGGCTGGTAGGATTCACCACCTTAAATTGTTTTAAATTGGTTATTTTAGATAATATATTGATAATGAGCTTTTATTTTTTCCTCAAATCTAAGTTATTAAATGCAGTACGTCGAATCTGGGTATAGTTAGGAATAGATTTTTATTTCTAGAATTCTGTGTCATGTCAGCAAGGACAACATTGATATGGTACCTGACTTTAAAACACATTCTTGCATAGGGAAAATTGTTAGAGATATTGCAGTAAAATTGTACAATTGGGCTCTGCTTAACTACTCTAGAGCAACAGATTGATGCTGCTTGGGAAAGGGAAATTGGGATGAATATTCATCTGCTGTTCTCACCCTTGCTTGAGCTGATGAGGAGCCTACTATGAATATTCCTGATGTAATGTTTAAGGTGATTGAATTGAATCTGGCATGAGACTTGAACAGTTATTGGAAGAAATCCTTCTTGAATACAGATTTTTTTTTTAATGTTTGCTGAATGCATTTTTCTGTAATAAACATTTACAGCATTCAAGTGTCTTCCGTTGTCTTTTCGTGGAAGTTGCACATTTCAGACACTTACATGTGTTGTCAGAGTCCTTTCACCACGGGAGGCAAATTACCCTGATTATTGTGAGTGGGCTTCTTTAGGAGCTGCAGGCAGGCTTTTTCTATATTTTGACAGTTCTACCTTCACGTTAGTCTGGGGGTCAATTACTGTGTGAAAGCCTGGCTTTCAAATTTTCCCAAACTTACTTTTTCTCATCTGAAGGTTTGTTTTTTTTTTTTTTTAATTTTACTGCCTCCAATAGTGGGTCATTTATCTTATGGTAGCTTGAACACATGTCTTATGTCAAGGTCCCTGCCTTCTGCTTCTTGTCTAAGCAGCAGGCAGTTAGTATAAACAATCAACCCCTTACCCTTGGAAAATCCTTTGGACCTCCTTGGGTGGAAGGGGAGGGATTTAAGAGGGGAACAGGACTGTTTGTTTTTAAATAAAATGGACATTTGGGACAGTTCCAGTCAACAGGAGATGTATCTTCCAGCACTAGGATCTGCTGGAGGAATACTGTCACTGATTAAAGCACTGAGCAGTGATTGCTTTAAGAGAAGAGACGGCCTGTATTAATTTTGTTCCCTTCTTGTTTTCATGTGTATGCAGGGATCAAAGGTAGCTTCTGTCAGCTCTTCATGGCAAGACACCATTGGAAAAGAGAAGACTAGATGTGTCTCATCTTAGGTTATTTAGGTCTTTCTTACATCCTAAGAAGAGACCAAAGACAGCCTGAGAAATGTTACATGGTGTTCCCTGGCAGGCTTACTGAACAGCCATGGGCTATGTAGGAGGGTTGGCTCCCATTGTGTTCCAACAAAAAGAAAGCTGGGAGCAAAGTTTTTTGCAAATTTGTGAAAGGCCTATATTTTCCCTGCTTTTTGCTGACATTATGGCCAACTTGCCTGCAATTTTTAGGTTGAAGCCAAAGAGCACATTCTCTCAGCAGCGTTCACAAGTAACCTCTCCACCTGTAGCAGTCTGCTTCACTGGAGTTCCATTCTGGCCTTTTGTGTTGAGACGTACACAATTTGTCAGTAAAAGCTTCTGGGACATTGCTATTTATGAAGCGGCAGGACACAAGTCGGGCATCAGCCAGTGTCCAACCATCTTTCAGTTGCTGATAGCTTTCTATGGTGAAGCTCCTCCTGAAGATCTCTTTCCTTTCAGGCTTGTGCGCAATCCAAAGTGGATGTTTATTACAATAGAGTAATAAAAAATGTCCCAGCTAGAGGGGCTTCAATGAGACTATCATGGATTGCTACTTTTTCAGTTTGCTGCTAACAGTCCTCATAGGATTTTTTTCACTAATAGCTTTAGTAGTCCTTGTTACTTGCACAAATTTTCTCTTTCAGTTTAGTTCCTACTAGGGCACAGACACAAGCTACAGTTAGGTGAGAGGTGCTTGTGGTGTGAAATATGAAAGAAGCTTGATAGGGAAGAAATGGGATCTCCAGTTTCTTTGAGGTAAAGTGGTCACAGAGCAGACAGGTTTTTCCATCTGAGAATCTGCTCGTGCCACGGCATATGCACCACCGCTCTTGCTACATGTACAAAAGGCAGTCAGTTCTAGGGTCTTTGCTGAAAGCAAAGCCTGACATGCAGAGCTCTCTTACACTTCTTGAGATTATTGTGTGCCAAAAGCCTTCCTGTTTTACAGCAATGTCTAAAGGCTGCTTGCTAGTCCTGCTGGAAATATATGGTTCCCAGACTTCTGAATGACAGTTTCTCCAGTGGGCTATTTTTCTTTCATTCATTAATAAAATGACTTAGTTGCCTGCAGAGATCCCCAGCTGTGGGCCTGTTACTGTTCATTTTCCAAAAAATGGAGGGGACGCCATTCCCAGATGTTCCTGGGACCCTGTAGTCTTTGGTGTAAGTCACAGCTATGGTAGGTGCCATTATCCCAAGTGCTCTACAAACAGAACTCATGTAAGTGTCTTCTAAGAGTCTGCAGCTCAAAGCAGAAAATCTGATAATAAAGTGAATGTTTAGGTAAAGCTATATTCTGGATATATTTTTTTTAAAGTGCATTCCAACGTAACAGTCTTGAGAAGAAAACAACAAAATAGCCACTATGAGTTGGTTCCTTTTTAGAAGTGGATGTGGGTTTGGTCCACTCTGTTTGAAGCAGCAACTCAGTGGTTTAATGCTGAATTTGGAGACTTTTCAGTATGTGGGATGCTGAGGTTTATGTTCTGGTTCCATCTTCAGGAAGGAGTTTGCACCAGTTCCTCAGGACTGGCATAAGCTCCCTTGTAGCAGTGTCACCATGAGTGGTACTGAGGAATGTCTGGAGCAAAGGGTAGACATGAACTCCTGTTCTGCTTCTGGGGAGAGAAAGAGAAGTGGTTTAAAGCAACGTTTAACTGGCAGAGGTCTTTCATAAAGTTTAAACACCTCTGTGAGCAATAGCAACCTTCTGCCCTGGTTGGGGGGATATTGTTAACATTCCCTGAAATGCCAGAAATAGTTAAGCCTTGCTTTTGGTCCTGCTCCTTGCAAGTGCAGCATGCTGCTTTCAACAACACTTTTGAGATCCTAACAACAAAGCAGTTTGTCTTTTTTTCTTATGTGTTTTGGCTGGGCTGCCTTTTACACACTGAAACCACAGGCCTTGCATCTCTTTTAGACCCCTCTGCCCTGAGACTGCATTTTGAGGGGTTTGACCCAAACATTAGAATTGTCCCTTCTTCCATTTTTACCTATGAACTGAAAGTAGAGTCAGGCGAGGTTTTGAAACATAGATCTTTTAATGGATTAAAAAAAATATTCTTTCTTTGTACCCATTTGGCCAAACACCGATCAGTCAAAGAATAGTGAAGTGTGAAGTTATTACCCAAGAGAGAAACCTGTGGTGCCCACTGATCTCAGTGGTTCTTTTGTGGTATGCTGCATGTTGCAAAACACCTCTTGGCCTTGGCTGTGCTGGGTACAGCACTGGACTGCTTGAGACCTGACTGCTGGGAAGAGCAGCAATATAGATCCTCCTTCTGTGGGGCATATGGCAGTGTGAAAGGAGAAGATATGGGGTGGAAAACAAATCAGTAGGGAGAAGCAAAAACAATGGTCTGTTTGTGAGGAGGGTGCTGCCAGCAAGGCTGACTGGGGCATCTGGGGCTGTGATGGAGCATGTTTACTGGCTTGAGTTGGGAGATCAAACAGTGACAGCTGCTTCCCATGCTTTTCTAATCCAGGAGAAGGTATGAAGCATGTCTATGTTCATGTGGGAGAGCAACAGAGCTTGGAGGATTGATTATGTGCAAGAAGCTTAATATATGAGCGCAGTGTTTGTGTACAAGCATGCAAAGGCAAGAGTGTTTGTGTGAAAAGACGGGTGTGTGAGAGAGCTTGTCTAGCTGGTGTATGTGCGTGTACAAGGGAGGTTCTCAAGTTGATGTTGTAGTAAGAGAGAACCTGAATATATTTGTGTAGGCTGCGAAGTTTTGCTGTGATTTTTCATATTTTTTTTGTTAAAGCTGATGTAACTTGCCTCACTGTAAAACTATAAATGGTGCAAACCATGTATTTCCCCATTAAAATGTTTTTTTCTGTAAATATTGTAAGTTCTTGAAACCTCATTATTTTTAATAAAGCATTCTGTCATAGGACATAACATTTTTTCTTCTGATATTTTGAAGTACAATGAAGCCAAGTTTTGCAGTACATACCTAAGTCATAGCACATAGAAGGCACTTAATTACAGCATACTTTAGGGCATGTTATAGCCAAGGGCTGTGACTTAATTTACCCAAAAAGTATTGTAATCACATTGAAATGTACTTCCTGAACTCTTATTGGGTTTTATGTGCTGTGGAGTTTTCTTGGTTGGTTGGTTGTTATTTTTTTGACATTTAGTTTATTTTGTTTTTTTTTTTTTTACGTTAAGAAAGCGGTCAAATCTGTGTGTTTATTTGGCATGATGGACAAGAATCTGATATTGCTGACAATGTCAAGAAATGTTGGTTCTATCCGGAATATTCCAGCCATGTTATAAAGTATAGATGTACCTAGTAGTATTTAATTTATCTAAATTACTGAACCAATAAATAAAAATCAGGATTTGGCCAGTACTACTATGGCTTGAAAATTATTCTGGGGAAAGATCAGGATTGCACCAAAGCTTAGGACTGCCTCACAGCTGTGCTGTTCAGCCAGAATACTTTAGAAAACAAAACCAAAATTTGGACAAAATCAGTTTGATGTTATTCTATTTTGCTATATTCTGTCTTGTGTGTTTTATCCCCCTTTTCAGACCCGTTGTGTTCTTTCTCCTCATTCATGGTCAGCGCACTGAGCTCATTCTAGGAAACCTTCTACACAGTCCCTAAATTCCTCTAGGTATAACATAACCTGTTCTTCAGACATTTTTCTGTTGATCTTTTCTTTTTTCTTCTATTTTTTTCTTATAACAGGGCAACCTTTGAATTTTCTCCTCTACAATCAGAGCTCACTGCAACAAACAAAAAATCTATGAAAACTTAAAACTCCATCCTAGCAGTAAGAATCTAGCTGCAGACATTAGTCTAGGAGCAGTTGGTTGGGAGTAGGAAACTGAACATTTTTTAAGGATGGCCTCACTTTGGCTCTCAGCGTACTGAACACATTGTAAACTTTTTTATTCTAATATATATAAAAATAGTGTGCCAAGAACAGCCAGAGAGAGAGGTGTTGAGCATGAAGTTAGGCTATTCTTTTTAACATATTAGATAGTCTGACACGTAAGGATAATGTGTTCTACTGCAGTCCCAGTCCTCCCCCATCAGCTTTATCCTCCAAAGCAGAGAAAACCATTCAGTGGGAAACTGCCAAGTTGGAGTTGGGTGCTATGGAGAAGTCACCTGAGGGGGTCTATAACTTCCACTCTGTGCTGCAGGAGCATCCTTGCATGCTGCCAGCAGCAGTCAGCTACTGGAAAAACTATTGTAGTTGAAAGGTAGGAGGAAAGGCCTCAAGTATTCAGGTCCGAAAGTGTTGATGCTGGACAGATGGTGTAACCCTGCTGTCTCAAGTGATCTTGGACTGCTTCTTCTCCCAAAGAACAAGCAAGCAGTTCTTATGTGGAGAAATAGAATTAGAGGGGCAGCTCCTGACATCTGTCAGCAGGGGACTGATTTGTTCTCTGGAGCAAAATGATTGCTCCTGTCTGATTTGAGTAAATATTCTCATTGTGCACATTTAGTACTTTTGATTGATACTAAACTCTTGATGGCATTGGTGCAAGTATAAGGGGGAGAAACTTGTTGAGTTGCTTTACATTGGTGGGGGAGGTAAGAGGGAATTGGTAGAAAGAAAAGATCCATCAAAGAAACAATCACTGTGTTTGGTGCTATTGCATGGCAGTGGTGCCACATGATGCATCTGTCCTAAAAATTACGTATTTACTAAAACACTTCTGCCTTTTGTTCTGTCCCATCACATACTTGGATTGGGAGCAAAACAGCCCTAGGTATGAGTGCTTGGTATTGCCAGTTTGTTGAGGCATTCAGCATTTGTTGTACCATTTTGTGACAAGTTTACCACAAGGTCCCAGTGAAGGTTCTATCTCCAGAATCCTGTTTTTAAAAGAGGTGGGAGATGTGCTGCTGCCTTCCTTCTCGTTTCTTCCTCTAAGCATTAACCACTACTTTCTCCCTGCCCCTCTGGTACCCATTTTATCTTCATGTTAACAGAGGCATAGCATCTAACTTCTTGACAGAACGTGCAGGTGATCAGAGTTAGCCATTACAGAGGGGATGGGGTGTTTTGGGTGTGGTCCCAAACCCAACCTGATTATAGAAGTGCTATCTGGTGTAGTAAGTCACCAAAGAAAGTAACCAACCCCACATGCACAAAAAGCATTCCTGTATTAGGTGGGAGCATGTGAATTCAATGATAGTTGTGGCACGATATCTGTTCTAATTGATGAAGATTGAAGGGACCACTGAGATTATAAAAGGTTTCAAAATTATTCTGATCTTCGATTTATACCTAGGAAGCTTTCAAAACTCACTTGTTATAGGCAGTCTCTCTGATAGTAACTGGATTCTTCCTGCCTCCCCAGACTCAAAAGGTGCAATCTCCAAAGCACAGTGGAAGTGAGTAATTTTTTTCTTGTATTTTACTGGGTGCTGAAATTCATCTGTGCATGTGATGGGGTTTGTTTAAATTAGTGATTTCTTCAGTGCACTTTGAATCAGATCTTCTTGCCTGTTTTAAAATGTTTGGGAAGGAATATGTATTGTAGAAACAGTTATTTAAATGTTGGAGGGTGGGAGCGACATGCACTGCAATTTTTGCCAATTGCCTTGAAAAAACCTTGGAATATCTAATGCAGTATTAAGTTGTTCCACTGTACACATCCTGTTCCTTTTATAGCTTGCTTATAAACACTTCAGCACTATTTCATAGTTCATAGAATTTATATGATTATACATGCACTGTTGCTACAACCTTTCTTTAGGGTGTTGGATTGCACTAGGGTATGTTACTCTGAAGAGCTGTTTTGTCAGATGGTGCCTGGGAAACCTGGGGCTACTCATTGCCTGAGTCACTTGCTTGTTTTGTTACATGTTCTAACCTGGACTTCAGCTTCCACGAAAGCTCAGCTGGAGCCCACCGGTGGAGCTGAGCAACCTCCGGCTTGCTTGTGTGAAAATCTTGTGTTGTTGCTAAATCAAATTTTTATCCATGGTTTTTGACATGATTCAGCCCCCAAGCATTAAAGCAACTGAGAACCCATATGAAGCTGGTGTGATAGTGTTTCCATGTATCTGTGTGGATCTGTAGCATGTACTTGTAATGTACTGCAAACCTTCTTAGGACGTGAGAGGTATCAAAGAGCTAGTCTCATTTTCTTCTCTTGGTGTAAAGTTGTTTTGATCCTTAATTTCTAAGCTATTCTGTGCATCCATGTTATTGGAAAGTCAAATATAACTGGTGGAGGAAAAACTTATTTTCTATCTTCTTTTTCCTTCAGTTATCACTGGTATGGCTAATTTTAGGTTATTTTGTACCTTTCTGTAATTTTCTCTGGCTTACAATCTCTCTGCCCATGTTTAGTTGCTGTGCTGTGATTAGTGGTGCGTGGCCTGGGAGACTTAAGTGATACCTCATTTGAGTATGTAGTGTTTTGTGTTAGAGGATTGATTCTTTGTAGCGTCTGACTTGTCTCCTTTCACTCATCAGGCAATATGCAGGTTTCTGTTCTCCAGGCTTTTAGGAGTAAGCATTTTTAAAATCAGACATCAAAATATTTTATCCCAGTTACTCTGGGATTCTCTGCTGTGGCATTAGTCCCCTTCATGTATCTGAAGATATGCTGAAGTCTAGTGTAAGTCTGAATTCTGCAAAGTTTAGGTGGGAGAGTGGGGACTTAGTCTGAAATCACCAGAGCTTTTATTGATAATAATACACAGTTGTACTTCATGCAGATTCGTTTTGGCCCTGACTTTGAAAATCTTGTGGCTCTTCTTTCTCCTTTTCCCCATAAATACTTATTTTAAAACATTTAAGAGGAAAACTGAAGTAGTAGAATCATAGATTGGTTAGAAGGGACCTTAGGTTGGAATAGGTTTCAATAGATTGAAAGGGGCTTTATAGAACATCTTGTTCCAACACCCCTGCCATGTGCTGGGACACCTTCCACTAGACCAGGTTGCTTTGAGTTAACTCCTCTTGACTAAAATGAAACAAAAAGAAAACCAACCCACCAACCAGAAACAAGCAAACTACCCCTCTCTGACAGCAACAAAACCCAACAACATAAAACCCCTCAAACTTAAAACCTTAGATGTGAGTTAAATCCTCACAGTGCAAAGAACTGTTTTACATTCTGAAATGCCTCCCTAGATTGAAGCTGATCTTTCTGTCTGTATGTTTTTGATAAATGGGCTATTTACTTAGCTATTGCTCAATAGTGTTGCCTATTTTTCATATGTCTGATAAATGAGGTTCTCCATCACTTTTATGTTCCAAAGCTTGATAAAACAAATGTTTTCACTTTCAAATTGAGCCAGTTCTTTTTGTCACAATCAGGACTATTAAAATTCGCTGAAGTAAAACAAGGATGACTTGGATTTTGAGTTCCCTACTGGAGAGTAGGTACTGGGATCTTGTCGATGTTTAACCGTTAGAAGTTATAAGGAAGTCCTAAACTGAGTATTTGTTGATCTATGAGATTATGGTGGAAAAAAATGTTGACTATCCAAGCCAGGCAAAAGGCAGTTTTATCCGCACCTTTTCTCTTTTTTCATAATTATGGCTAACTGATTTTTTTTTATTACTTTTTTCTGTTGGGAGGGGAAAGGGGACTTCTTGTAGAATAACATAATACATGATGATTTTACGGCAGTTACAATGAATCAATTAGAGCCGTCAAAACTTCACTCATGCAAAATAGGATTGCATTTCAGGGTAAGACACAAAATATAATAAAGCATGAGAGCTGTCAGCACAAAGTACTAGAAACAATACAGGAAAAGATAAGTATTTTTTCTCAGAATGTGAGATTAAAGTTGACTGCCTGAACAGACTTGAGGATATTTGTAAGACTAAACTCATGCAAAATTCTAAGAGCCTGCCCCTGCAGTTTTTGATCTGGCCTTGTTATAGGAAAAGCATGGGCAAATGTCTTTTAAAACCAGATATCCTATTGTCCTATGCAGATTCTCACATAGGAAACAATATTTCATAGTTCCCAGTTTTAATTAAATAAAAAAATCTGATAGTGTGAATTGTCAATATAGAAATCTTAATGCTCAAATAAAACCCAGACGCTGAAATCTTTTTGTTCATACTGTGTAATTTCCTATTTTACAGTTAACCAACAGAATGCCCCTGAAATAAACACTAATACTTACTGAGAATAAACATGTGTGCATTGGTCTCTGTAAATTGTAGAAGAATAAAGTTTTCGTATTTGCATAACTGAAAACTTCAAAGTTCCAACAGTGGCTCTGAAACAGCAAATGTAAAATCTTGGATTTGGTGGTTTTGTCATGCACTTCTATTGGATCAGCTTTTGTCCTTGATCAATGCAGACTGTTTCTGAATCTAGCAAAACCTTAACTCTTAGTTAAGTTTTGATTCAGATTGTCATTGTCCCAGAAGCTTACAGTGAAGATACTTGCAACATGCAGTTTCTAAGTGATGGCCAAGTCCCAGCAGGGCATGAATGCTTGTCTTTGAGTACATTCCTCTGCCGTGGCAGGGAAGTAGTTTCAGAGAGGGGCTGGTTTCTGAGCTACCACATAGGTTGCCTTGAAAGGTAGTGCTTGGCTTGAGATAATTTATCATGTGGATATATGTTTGTCAGTTGTCTCTGTCCTTCCACTCCCCTCTCCTCTTGCCCAGAGACATACAGAGTGACTTCCCAGCAGGCAGGGCTGATAGGAGGACCCAGGAGAGACTGTCAACTGCTCTGTGAAACCAATGTCATCTTTTCAGAAGGTTCTTGCTCCCATCCAGGCGTCCCCAACAAAGCCCATCCTTGTTTATGCTGCCAGACAAAGCATACACAGAAGTTACTTGCTGCTTCTGTTCTTTGTATCCCCTCCAATCACAGTTTTCCATGGTCGTGCTCTAATTTTGGGTCATTCTTTGTGGCCAGGGAGCTTCCTCTCCTCCATTCGATGTGCCCAACAGCTGGATGCTGGATATTTAGTTAACAAAAGGGGAGCTGGCTTTGGGAGAGTCACTGGAACATGGAAAAGGGAACTTTTTAGTAAGTGTAGGAAAAGTGCCATTTCCCTTAGGAAAAAGTTAGGCTGACATTATTAGACATGTAACCAATACAGTTCTATACACGTTATGTGAGAACATTAATTGTTTAGTAGAAAATATTATTCTTTTTATGGCTTTTCTTTTAAATGAATCTAACAGGTTTTACAGTGAGGATAATATTCTGCAGAAATGTTTAGCACTTGGGCCTTTCCCTGTAAGCATTGTCATGCTTCTTTCAAAATATTCTTCAACCTTTCCATGATAAATATCTTCTTTCTCCCTCTGGGTTTGTTCTGGCAAAACTGAAGTCTGTATAAATTTTTACTTTTTTAATAAGGTTAATAGCTAATTCAGGAGTGTTGGCAGGCTATTGGATGAAGAGCATCATGCTGGCTGCTTATGGCTTGGATCAGTGTACTGTTCACTGGGTAAAAACTGGCTGGCCCAAAGAGTGGTGCTGAATGGAGTTAAAATCTAGTTGGTGCCTAGTCACAAGTGGTGTTCCCCATGGCTCAGTACTGGGACCAGTTCTGTTTAATATCCGTATTAATGATCTGGACAAGGGGATTGAGTGCACCCTCTGTAAGTTTGCAGGTGACACCAAGCTGGGCAGGAGTGTTCATCTGCTTGAGGGTAGAAAGGCTCTGCAGGTGGATCTGGACAGGTTGGATCAATGGGCTGTCGCCAATTGTACGAGCTATGTCAAGGCTTGGTGCCAGTTCATGCACTTGAGTCAAGCCTGTGCAATGGTACAGGCTTGGGGAAGATTGTCAGAGATTGGAAGAAGCACAAGAGAGACCTGAAGGAAGGTTGTAGTGAGTTGGGGGTTGGTCTCTTCTCCCAAGTAACAAGCAATAGGACAACAGGAAATGGCGTCAGGTTGCACCAGGGGAGGTTTAGACTGGATATTAGGAAAAATTTCTTCACTGAAATGGCAGTCAAACATTGGAACAGGCTGTGCAGGGAGGTGGTGGAGTCACCATCCCTGCAGGTATTTAAAAGACATGTAGGTGTTGCACTTGGTGACATGGTTTAATGGTGGAATTGACAATGCTAGGGTAGTTGTTGGGCTTGATGATCTTAGAGGTATTTTCCAATCTAAACGATCCTATGACCTATGTTCTTTTAATGTCCTGCAGTAAGGTCTTTGGAAAAGAGGAGTGCTGGACAAAGCTGAACGTGAGTCTTGTAGAACCTGACTGCAGTTATCTCTCTGAATATAAAAATTACTTCACTCTGTCACTTTGATCATTAATTCCAATCTATATTTTCATCCTATGTTGTGAAAATGCACATGTGCCCATACACATGCTATTGGCCAAGATTTTGCTGTTTCCCTATAGCCATTTACAGGAGTGTATTTTGTCAAATAAGCAACTTGTTTTGCTGTGGTTGATCTGAAAAGAAAGCTTAACTGAGGTAATTTATCCTGCAAAGGAATAATTCGCATTTTATTATGCTATGTGGAATGTTTTTCTTTTTTTCTGTTTAGGGTGAATGTAAAAATCAGTCGTAAGGTGGAGTGTGTAGGCTCATCCTTTGGTAAGAAAGCCATATATGAAGTGAAACCTTTGGGGTGATAATGTGAAAAACATGATTGATAATGTCACTTTTAACAAGTAGTTGACCTTGCATGTAGGTGTGTTCCTGTGTGTTTATTTGTTGGCTTCTATAGGATGTAGACTTGCTTTTTTGTAGACCAAATTCTAAGTTATTCTCAATTTTAATTTTAGGTGTTGTATGAAGTTCTTGTTTATCTTCTCCCACAGTTAAGAGGCTGGCTATTAAGTAGTTCATACCCTGAAAGGGTAATATATAAACAAGGCAAGAGCTTTATTGTTTTGGGTCACAAGTCACTAATGGTGATTCTCATGTCTTCCGATTTACAGATGTCGTTACTTTAAGAAATCTAATTGTAGCTGGTCAGCTGAGGTTGCCTTTGTATTCCATGGAGAATACATTCAGTGAGACGCAGGCACCACTAGATGGTGATTCATCTAATCTATTTTAGACACCTATTTTAAGACAAGATGAATCACCCAGTGAAGGGGTCTCTCTCACAGAACTGCAAAAAAATTCAGAATAGGAGGGCCTTTTCAAAGTCACTGATCCGTTGCTCTAATCTGGGTTAATTTCCATGTTAGATTAGATTGTTCAGGGCATATCCAGAGGAGTTTTGAAAATGTCCAAGGAGTTCACAGCCTCTCTGGGCACCTTTTTAAGCCTCTTGGTAGTTTAATTTTTCCCCTCTGTCTAATCAGAAATTTCTGCATCACAATTCTTGACCGTTTTCTCTTGCCCTTTTGCTGTGTGGTTTTGAAAAGACTCATGGTAAGTTCTCTACAACTCACCTTTAGCTAGTTGAATTCAGCAGTGGGCTCTTAGCCTCTCTTAGGTTAGCCTTCAAGCTAACCTAGCCCAATTCCTTTAGCCTCTCCTTGTATATGTAGTAGTATCTCCAGCTGCTTAAGTGCACTTAATGCTGCTGGCTATGAGGGAAGCCTATGGTGTCTAGACTTAATGCTAAAGTTAAGTCATGTAAATACCACCCATAAAGCTGATTTCTATTACTAGGTTAAATATTAAATTTAGGTATGCTGCTATGCTTGTAATCTTAACCCTTGGAATCCTGCGTGCTTATCCCATGCTTGGAGTTTGGATGTACTAGATGGATGTGTTCTCAATAATTTATCTGCTTAAACTGAGTACCACAGGGGCCTATGTGGGAGCATGGAGGAGGCAGTGGAGGGCTTGCAGATGATGCAGAACTGAGAGGACCAGTCCAGATGCTTGAGGGCAGAGCTACAGTGGATGGATGGACCAGCAGGAGCTTTATGAAATTCTGCAAGGATGTATACCAAGTAACCCTGCCTTGGAACAGTACAGGCCTAATGATTTTGTCCTTCATGCAGTCCAAAACCACTTATGAGTACAGTGTTTCTGCATTCTGTGGTTTTCCTTTAAACAAAAATACCACTGGGCTAAATTCAGCTCTGCAGTTACTCTGATCTCAGACATATCTCTGCAATCTTGTTGATTCAGCTTTAGTGGGGTAGAAAAAGAAAAGCAGCTGAATAGTTTCTTGAGATAATGGCTAGGGCTTGCAGGTTATTCCAGAACTAAGCATTAAGTAGTTGAATGTGGAATTAGACAAGTATCATGCTTAAAACATGAAGATCCGGATGAACATATTTTCATGTTCGGTCTAGTTCCACAGAGGGGACCTCGATGTCTGTAGATCTTCATCATAACACCATCCAGCTTCTCATACTCAAAGTTGGGATAGAATGAGTGGCAGGGAAGAGTAAAACGTCTGTTTCTACATTTTTAAGTGACCTGGATCTTTTGACATGCTGAATCTGTGAACCTGTTTTGAAGGGCTAAAAACCTGGGGCTCTTAGTAGACCTTCCTAAGCCGTAACTGTTAAAAGAGTGCTTATGGCTCATAATTCAGAAGTGGGGAAGCAATTACTTTACTTACCTTCAGTCTCAGCTGGTTAGTACTGGATGTGATTGACTCCTTTCAAACTGGCTCGAAATTGGGGGATCTCTTGCGTTCCTCAAAGCTGTGCAGCTCATATGTGGCTCAGCTTCCTGCGGTTGTGAGGCAAGCTGGCTGAAAATCCTTACTCTGCAAAATTGTTCCTGTGTGCCTGCTCACTTGCTAACAGGTCTAAAGACTACTTGTCTTAGTGGTATCTGTACTGTTTAAGGCCTGGCAAAGCTGTATTTTCTTCTTCTTCAAAACAGTGTCAGCATGGTCACATTTAGGCTATGGGTCAGGTGTCTTAGGTGCCTTGTGGTTGCCCAGACTGAGGATGTGTCCTGCTATGGCTCCTTACATGCCTGCGTTCTCAAGTTAATTTCCTTGGGGAACCAAGGTGGTGGGAAACACACTCAGATATCACCATAAGATGGGGATTCAGACTCACACAGGCAGTATGTTTGCCTTCAAGAGGTGGGGAATTGTGTCATAGATGAGGTTTAGCTGAAGTTAACTGAGAGGAATTATCTTAGCATGTTGCTGCCCATTGGGAAAATGAATAGCTTCGCTAGAATGTATGGAAAAGTTAATTATAGCAGGAAATACCTATGCTTGAAGAGCAAATGACTCACTGGGGTTTTGGGCAGGAAGAAATGATTGCTGCCAGACCTGGGGAGAGTATACAGGTATCTCATGGGTCTGCGCTCTCCTGGTGTTGTAGGAAAATAATTCTAACACATTCAAAAATTTCTATTCACATAACACAAAAATAGCTTTCCTAGCTGGTGCTTTGACTTTTTTTCCACCTCTATAAACTGGGAGTACTGAAACTGCCCTTGAAGGCCTATGTGATTCTGCCTTCATGATACAGAAACTTCTGTCCCATACAAATGTGTTGGCTGCAGACTGTTTCTGTTTGTCAGGCTTCCATATAGCCATATTTGAGCTTTGCCCCATGCCATCTTACATGAGTAACCTACATGTTTTGACACAGTTTCTGTATGCGGACCATTCACAGCACGCTGTACCTCAATTCCGTATCCACAGCACGTAGCCTAGCTGTTGTGGCTGATGCTAATTGTGCCATCTGACAAGGTCCTGTATATGACAGAGGATGAATTTTATTTGCCTTTTTTGTTTCTTTTTGTCCTAATAGTTTGCCAGAAGCTCTCTGAGGTGGGAGCTTCATCTGTTGTTTGGTGTTTGTGTAGTGTTTAACAAAATGATTCAAGCCCATGAGCAAAAGGCACAAGCTCTTTTGTGCTACAGGTGTGATATGCTAAAATGCTCGCTTTGCCTAATTTGAAGGGGTTTCCTAGAGCCAGTTTTACAGAAGCCCAAGAATACAGAAACCTTCTGCATGTTGACAGGTATGAATTGATTGAAGTTGGATGGTGATCATATGCTATTCCTAGGTATGTCCTTTCTAGATATATCTAATTACTTTACTTTTCTGGTGAGGTAAGCCTACAATAGTAAAGGTTGCCTAATTTAATTAAAATTAGGGCTTTCCCTCCTTCAAGAGATATATTACTGATTATACTTAACTAACATTCTGATAGCTAAATCATGTTAAGATCTGTTTCGTGGGAAGATTTCAATAGCTCTTATTGCAATAGTGCCTTAAAAATGCATAGAGAAAGTACAATAGGGGAAAAAAAAAGACCAAAAGAAAACTATTTTTCCTTTAAAATAAATAATTTTGGCCAACATTTAATTTGCAAAAGAACAGTATCAGTGTGTTGTCTCATTTTTTTCTGAGAACATATAAAATAAATCCTTCAGTGAGTTTGGATTTATTTGAAAGTAATAGAATATAAGAAATCAATAGAAATTTAGAATTATGTTACAACTATACATCATTAATATATATGGTATTTATTATTTTTAGGATTATAAAAGTACTATAAAAAATTTAACCTGATTTTTTTTAACTAGTGTAATTCTTCTGTCTGTCAATTTTGTTATATATCAATCTATTGAGTGTAGTCTGCAGACTGTACCAAAGGATTTAAACCACTCGACATATGTAGGTAGTTGTATCTGTGCTTCTCTGAAACTATGATCAAGTTCTTCAGGCATCTGTTTTGATTAAAAGACATAACACCTTTGAGGTGTCTTCATGATGAAGAAAATGCTAAAAATGTGAGGCGAATGTAATCAGAGCAGTGAGGTGACACCATAGAACCTGCAACAGTCACTCCATGAGGAGTGAATTAAAGAGGGTTGTGGGTCTTCTGAAATGCCTCTTGTGCACAGGCTAATCCAAACCATATACATTGTGAGGCTGTCCTAGAAGTCTGAGCTTTGATGAGCGTTCACTGCAACCCATGTTTCTTGCTGGCTTGCTGTCTGCACTGCAGGCTCCAGGGCCTCTACACTCTGCAGGCTGGGCAGCTGCTCCACGTATGCTTCTCCAGGCTGAGGGACTCCCTCGCACTTCCAGCTGTGGCAGCTGCCTGGAAACCAGTGAATCATGAGATCAACATCTTGATATCAGGAGTTGGAGGCTTCTTGCCAGCCACCTGCAAACTCTGGTGGCAGCCAGTGCACTCAGGCTTTGGGAGGCTTGTTCCTCCTCCAAGAGAGTTTCAGTAGCAAATGCTGAGGTCTGACCATCTGTCCTGGCAACTACCGTGTTCATCCAAGTGAGCTGGATACCCTGGAAAAAACTGTTCAGATGTTGACATGTTTTGACATGAACCATTCATTGCCATATTAAAAAACAAAACAAACAACAAAAAAAACCCACCTGAAAATGTGCCATTTCTTGTGAGCAGCTTCTCATTTTAATGCTTGCTAGTGGGGTATATTTCACAGCTGTTTTCTCCCCAATTTCTGCAGTTGGGAAGTAGAAAGCTGGAAATGTGATGTGAGCTCATACCAAGCTCTGCAGTGGGAAGTTTTGGGAGCCTCAATATCCCAGGGTGGCAGCATTTGCAAAAAGCCACAATCAGATGTACACAGCCACTTGTCGTGGTGGCTCATGTGAAGGGTGCTCATCTTGTGTCCATCACGTTTTCTACCACGTCAGTTTTCTCTAACAGGGCATCTCCTGTCCTTGTAGAAATAGGGGTGCTGGGCACTGCTCATAGTCCTGCCTCGCTACTAGGGTACATGAGAAGCTGGCAGGGGTGGTTCATTGCTTTAGTCCCTGACCACCTTGTACCTGCAAGTCACAGGAATGTGCTGCAGACCCCTGGAAAATTGTTGGATTGCTTCTAAGTGCAATTGAAAAAAGTAAGTACAGATCTTTGAGAACTGTAAAAGAAACAGTTGGACTGCAGCAGCAGCTTTCCATGTAAACATGATATCTTATTTAATAGCTGTGACCATTCTTTGCAGTAGATGGGTGTGTGGCAGGGAGAAAGTGCTTTAACAGTGTCCTCTTGCACCAGTTTTAAACAAAAAGCGAAGTTTTTTAGCGACTACAGGATGCGTTGCCAAAGGGACAGAACCACTTCTGGCATTCATCCTACAGTCAAATGTAAAATAAAGATATATTCGTCTTTTATGGAAGGCTGTCCTATTGCTGTATAGGTAATGGTTGGATTTGCAGAAACATCAGAAATATTTTCAAGGAATAGTTTCGAATTTTGAAGTCGTTTGAGGCATTAAAGTAAGGAACAGTGATCTATATACCCCTGAAAATAAATGTTCTTGATAAATCAATTAAAACTATCCTTAGCTTTAAAGCATTTATTTTACTTTATTTTAACTTAATTTAATCTCCTTTTTTACAAGCGTGCGTTCAAATTCGATTTTTCACTCCGTGTATGTGTATGTCATTGCCCTCTAGCGGACAGATTTTGAATAAATTCTGAGTAATGCTGCCTCCTTGCTTGGTGTCTGTGGTTGTTACTTCAAGGTAATCCTAAAAGGGATGCCTTCACACTCCAAGTATTAAACAAACATATGGATGTGTCTCTATGAGGTTTGTAGGTTTGTCTTTGTATTCTGTTTGTTCAGCAAGTAGTTTGATGGTTTTCATTTGTAGCAAAAGCTTCTTAGAAAACTGGTGTTTTGAGACCTTTGTTTATTTTCTGGAAAGTTATGCAAGGTAAGACTGCTTATCCTTATTATCACTTATATGGGATGGAGCTGGAGAATTCTCTTTTGGCTTGGTAAAATTTCCCAAACATTTCATAAAATAAAAGGATTCTGAAAAATTCTTTGGCCGTGAAAATGAAACTGTAATAGGCAATGTACTTGTGTTGTAGTTCATGGCTAGGTCAATGTCATGTATGCTAATCCTTAAAATGCTTCTAATGAACAGGATTAGAATGGGTAAATAATTAAAAACAACTGTCTTGCTGTTTTCACATTTCAGTGGGGGCTTGATCTTGTCTTGTGTCCAAAGAGCTGAAAAAAAGTCCCTGTTTACTGAGAGCCTGGGCATGATCAGGTCTTTTTAGGTTAAATGCTTTTGTTTTATTGGTGCTGGCTTTTTGCTGTTAACTGAACTTTACCTGGACCTGGTGTCATTTCATACCGAGCAGGGACAAGACTTGACTCTCTGCTGCTTTGCATGTTTGGGTTCCAGGGTTTTTGGGAAAAGAGGTGGGGAATAATCACACGTTGCACCTTTCATTTCATGAGGGCTGCTGTACCATGTAGCTTTCCGTAGAGGACAGGAAGCGTGGGTTTGGTAAGAGTGGGAGGAAGGTGGCAGCTGTCACTAGCATGTGGTGTTTGGCTGGGTACCTTGTTTGGGGATGCTTTTCCCCATCTGCTCACCCGCTTGATAGCTGTCCCCTTCTGAGGCTAGGTGGTTATCTAAACACACTGAAGAGAGAGGAAAATACTGCTGCTGTCTCCAAAGGCAGTAAAGTTGAACCTTTATTACAGTACCACATAAAGAGTGTTTCACTAAACAGAAGGAAAGGGGAAGAAATGGGTATGATATCATACATAAGGATCTAAATAAAGTCAGGAGCGTGGCAGGCAGAGACAAGGAAACACTAGACTTGCTGAGTGAAGATCTACTAGTGGAATTCCTTGAGGATTGATCTTGGGCCTCCTGCATGTAATGTTTTGATGTTGGCCTCAGGCACAAAAATTGGGAGTAATGATGAAATTGGATGATGGCAGAAATTTGAGAAGTGCTGTAAATACAGAGGAGAGTTAGGCTATCACGCAGAGAAAAATGGACTATCTTGGGCTTCAGTAACTGTAGAAACAGGATAAGATTTAATAATGCAGAGAGCAAGGTCATATTTGAATCTTCTTTCTGGTCCTTTTTTCATCAAGTAGATGCATAGCAGATACAGGTCTGCAGGCCCAGCTGCCTGAGATAGGGTAGTCAGCACATTACATTTTAAAGCAGAAATTGATTTTTTATAAATTTAATGGTATGCTGCAGCTAAGCTAAACTGTCATGATCTGGTTTGTAGCAGGTTTGGGGACTGACATGGGCCTGCAGTGGTGTATCATCTTTTGATTTGTGTGGTTTTGTGATGTCCTCTTTATTTAATAACTCTTTTACAGTTACAAGCACCAAGCACAATAGTAAAGGAAGATGGAAAAGCAAGTTTTGTTCTTACGACAGTGTGTGCAAGACGTGTGGTGTGACTTTTAGGTGGCAGAAGGTATCTTAAATGACATAAAAAATAATCTAACTCTTCAACCAGAATCTGTCATTAGCTTGTTCCTGCTGATTTTGTAAGCTTTTTCTCAGATTTGGGTTGCGTCGCAGCCAGACTGTGATAACTAGTCATGTCTTCAGAGAATTTCTAGTGTTCCTTTTCTTTTACCTCTTGAGCTTGGGAAGAGACTTGGATACCAGATGTTAATGAGGCTACACCAAATGTCTTGGCGATTTTCTCTGTTGTCTGAAAGTCTGAGTAAGTTAAGAGCCTTCAGGGATTGTTTCCAGTTTTAAATTGCATTTTGGAATTTGTTGCTGGCTGACGCAAAAGTAGATCAGGAGGCAAAGAAACATGTCTTATGTGTTTACCATCTTTGGCATTGACAACAGAGGAAAAAGGTTCAACATTTCAGTGATAGAGGAGGCATGCAATTAAATGATATGCAGAATGCAAACTGCCTGGACTTTGGGCAATCCTTGCATTTTTTTCTAAAGAGTTTTGGAACAACAGTATTGCTATTATGGCAGGAGTACCAAGAAACATTATGGAGTGAGACCTGAAGGGAAGCAAACCTGCACTGAGTCACCTATAAAGTGACACGCAGATGTTTCCAGTTTGACAGTGTTCATTAGAACTTGTGTGTATTCAGGTATGTGTCATTGTGCACTATCTAAACAGAAACATCTAGGCAGAGCTTAATCTCAGTAACTTTTCAGAAATAATTTTTTACTAATATCTTAGAGTGTGATGAATTTGGATATTCAGTAAAATCAACTAGCATAATGGTTTGCACATGGGATACATAGCCTCTAGATGAGGCATCTGGTTATAAATGAAACTCACCTGCATCCAGCCTGGAAGCACTATGATTGCGTATGTAATCTGACTCACTCACTAGCAGTGCTCTGGCCTTTACTATGTTATGCCGTTGAGAGGGAGAATGGTTTGAAACAGTAGTGAACTCTTAGCTTCCATTCAGCAAGGGATACGGTTGAAGGTGGAAAAAAAATAAGGACAAAAGAAAAAAGTTATGGTGTCTATTTAAAGTGTTTGGATGCTATATGGTGGTTATTTGAGGTAGCCAGAGCTAACAGGAAGTAAATTTTACCAAACGTCACAATTTTTTCTATAGGGCACAGGCTGGTGCTGGATTAGTGCTTAAATCTGGAAGAGATTCGGTACAAAATCTTGATTTGATTGCTTGTTTTTTAAACCAAGTGCGTGTCATACCAGCACTGGGTGCTCAGGTGAATAGGGAACTTGTAGACTGGTGGGATGGCTTTGGTACTGTCCACTTTCCAGAGTATATCCAACCATCGTGGAACTGGAAGATACCTCTGAGAATGGAGTGGTAGTGGAGACCAGGAGCACAGGTAATGGCTGAAAACACACTAGATCAGTGGGAGTGGTTTCTATAGGCAGCCTGATAAAATGTGACAAGCTGATGGTTGTTGTCATACAGACACAAAGTACATGGAAGGATCTTCTCTGTTAGTGATACCTATTGCTATCCCAGAAAACAAGGTTAAATATTTCCTGCCTGTCATAAATGTGAGGATACTGCTGTTACCAATATATTGGAGTTAATTTTGTGAGGTGGGGAAGCATTTGCTCAAAAAATTTGCCACCTGGCTGTCTGCAAAAGTTAATTTAAGATCTTTTGATGAACAAAACTTAACTTATATAACTTCAAGGTTATCTGCCAGCATTGTGGGGAAATGTGATGCATTTTTCCTCACCCCATGGACTGAATGAACAAACACTGAACCTCATCACAGTTGATCCAACCTCTGAAGGAAAGGAATTGGGATGTGACAGCACAGCTTCTGAGGATGTTGTGGTCAGCCACATAGGAAAAGCCGCTAGGAATGGAGCTGTCTCAGAAGGAAATTAGCAGCAGAGACTGTCCAGATAAACATACCGTTCGCACTGAGGCTGAGCTGGAATCAGTGAGGGCACTGGCTAGAGTGAAAGAGTGGTTTTTAGGTACTGGAGACAGTGGTATGGAAGTGTGCAGGTTACCATTTATGAGAGATGATCAAATGCAGAAGGCAGCTGGTTATCAAAGCACTTTGCAATTTGCCGAGGGGTATATGCAAACATCTTGAAATGGCAAGGGCTTCATATAAACCCAAGCTTTCTCTCCCTCTCGAGCAGCCTCATAAGTATGGTCTCAAAATACGATTCTCCCACCTAAACTTTGTGTTTCACAGGCTTCATTCATAGCAGCCTTATTTCTTCCAGTCTAGAAAATACAGTACTCTGCCTGAAGGGTTTGGAGGAAGAACATAAGGAATCAGTGTTTGGGGTATAAACCTTTCCATTTTGACCAAATAATAGAGTGGCTGTTGCTGTGAGAAACTCAATCATGCATGTGCTGGGCAAAATTTTATCTCCTCTTTATTAGTGAGAGATGTCACTACCTATTTTAAGTGTGTTTATGTGTTTTTTTAAGGCAACACTATTCTGATCAGTATTAGCTTGTTTTCTTTATTCTAAATCACCCTAGGGGAACCCAAGTTTATGGCCTGAGTAAAACCTTAATGACACACAGAAAACATGTTAGAGTGATATGCCCATGTAATCTTCATAAAGTCTATACTATAAATGCCAAGAAATCAGAGTCACCTCAAATAATTTAGATTAGGGTCTCTTTGAACTCTGTGGCTTGTTTCAGAGCCAATATCCTGCTTTTCTTACAGGCAAGGAAATCCTGCTGATGTCAGTACAATTCCAGGGATACATGCCAGGATATTGGAGAGAGAACTTGTCACACTGACTTGGATTGGAGAATGCCATTTATCTTGCCTCAGCAGTCCCAGGACTCTGGATCTTGCCCTGTTTGTTGGTTCAGAATATTTGATGATCTTGCAGTTGCTCTGGGGAGGAAACTTGTTCAACAGGATTTTGGATGGGACTAACCGTACACACCACACAGCAAAAAAAGGCTGGAGCGTCAGAAAGGAGCTTTTATTTTGTTTTTCTTTCCATAGATGGCAAGTTGGCAGAATTCTTTGCAGAGCTATTATTTTAGGTGCCACTGGAATTCTGTTCAAATACTGTAAAAAAGCTGCCTTGAAGACCTTGTTGTTTTTTTAAACAGGGGAGAAAACCCATTTAGTTAAAGCACTGGACCTGTGCATAAAAAGGAAGGTGTCATTATTCCTGCTTCACAGCTCAAGGCACTGAAGCATAGAGAAGTGAGTGTGGCTTGCCCAACATCCAGTCCGCTAGAGAGTAAGGCCTTGGTAGCAGCCCTACTGTTCCTAGGTTCACTTAAAAACAGGAAAACTTCCATCCCCAAAGACCTATTCAAGTCAAACTTATTTTGAAATGAACACTTTGGGTTTAGTTAGAGTAATATGAGAGACAATACAGCCTTGCTGCTACTAAACAAACATAACCTAGAGCACAGCTTGCTTTTATATATTTTTTCCCCTAAATTGAAATGTGCTGGAAAAGACCAAAGCCAGTAGCGAATTTACAGTCTGTTCTTCCAAAATATTTAATGTATGAGAAATCTGAGAGGAGAAGAAGGAAAGGTGATAGCTGTGCACAGGCTTCTTTTCTCTTTCCTCTGTTGTAATTCCTGGAATGATTTTGCGTACTGATTGACTGTAAATTCAAATTTAAAGTAAAGTTCCAGCATCAGTGTCAGCCATGGTTATGGCTCTGGCACCCAGCGCTCTTTGTGATGATTTTTTCACCTGTTAGGGTTTCTGAGGCTTTAGAGTCCTTATGCTGTGCACCAACAGATTGCAGATGAGGACTTGGCTGTAGTCTTCTCCAGCAAAATCTGTAATGTTTATTTCTTTTGTATGGTTTTTATTTTGATAGAATGCTTATCTGTTCAAAAGTGAAGGTTCCCATAGCAATGTTAACATGGCCAAACTGCACATATGCAGCATTTTCAATAACTGTTAATTTATGCTCTGCTACATATCTTAAATGTTGCTGACTTACTGTTGCTGTGGGAACCTAAACTTTTGAGCCTCCTGACTTCTTTGCCTAGTTTAATGCCCAATTATAAAAACTTGCAGTGTAAAAATGGTGTTGGCATTTAACTCCTTTCTCAGTCTCCTGAGAGTTGGGTATGTTAGAAAACAGTGGGTAAGTCAAAAGAGAGTTTGAATGTATTTTTGAGGAAAGGGTTTTGGTTTTTTTCCTGTCTAAGCTTGTTACCCCACAACAGATAGCACAATAGCTGCACCGTCCAATGTGCTCCCAGTTGCTTCAGAAGTTAAGTGCGGATATATCCATCAACCAGTGTTTATCTCTGCAGGCATGGCTTTTTGTGGTGTAGACCAGGACCATCCTTGGCAGCAGTTTCTGACCATGTGAGTCTAGGGGAGAAAACATTCAAAGGCATGGATAGTATTTTCATATCCGTATTTTCATGCTCTGGAAATCCCTTGATGTATTTGTGATTTCTTTTATGGACTTCTGTGCAGATGATTTAGGGGAACTATTATGCACAGTTCTTATAAGTGAATGCGGATTCTTCCTGAAGTTAAACTGTAGGGGTCCCCACTTGTGCAACAAGATCTTCTGCACTGTTCCTTCCATGAGCACTACAGTTTAAGGATTTGCCTGTATGAGGAAAATTGATTGGCAGGACTGTTCTCTTCTCGCTCTTAGGGTATAATTTAGCTGTTCCAGAATAACTCCCACATGTGGATGGAATATTCCAAAATAAAAATGATTTTATTCTGTAACAATTATTTCACTTTGGAAATGGAATAATTATCCCAGAATAAAATAATCACTCTAATTCCAGAGCAGGGTAATTATTACAGAATCAGGGTTGCTTATTTTGGACTAGTACATGAGCACTGAGGAGCTGTTATAGAGAAGTTATTCTATTTTGTTTGCCCTCCCTAGTGTTCACAGGCAAGTGAATCCTGCTGGTCATAGTGCGCAGCTGGCAGCCTTGAAGTCGTTATATGCTACAAGGAGGGCTATTCAATCATATAATCAAAGGCATCAGGTTAAAAAATCATCTTAGCATAGTCTTTGAGACTAATCAAGTCTTTGAGCTCTGTGGGTATTTTTAGAGGTTGATTATTAGTACAGGTGATTCAGAAACAGCTGATTTAAATAATGTGTCCATTACTAGCATGACACAAGGCTGCTTGTTTTTAATACCAAGAAGCCCCTTCTGATGTGGTTTGTCTAGAGTCAAAGGGTTAGAAATTGATGCTGTTCTCAAGTGAGAATGGAACTATGCCTTTGAGAGGTTGGTTAAGCAATGGAAGAGGCCCCTGAGGGGAAAAGTGAGTTTGCTCTTTATTAGTGTCTTCAAATCAAGCTGTCTAGAAGCCTACCCAGCCCTAGCCAAACCAGACTGTTCCCAGCAGAGGAAGATCAGCCGGGTTCCGTAGGGGCCGTGGCAGACATCAGGCTGAAGACACTGGCCCGAGCTCTGCGGGGCACTGCCTGGGGCGGGAGCAGGAAGTCTCAGGATGCTGACATCTGAAGGAAACTTGACATATTTCCAGAGCCGGTGTGGTTCACTGGTGACGCCATACAGTCGCTGTCACCTAGGAAATGAAACACGTTCCCATGGCAACCCCAAGGCTGCGTTATTACTCAGCTTCAAAATGTTGACAGTTGGAAAAAGGCCTCTTCAGATACCACCCCCCGCCCCGAGGGTTTTTCTTTTTTCTGCCTTGGTAAATGCGCTTTGTTATTTAATCTGAAACAGCCAGGGAAGAGGCATATACTTAAGTCAAGATGCTTCGTGGAAGTAAACCTTTGGAAAAGAGAAAAAAAAAGCAGGATGTTTTACTCACTAAAAGGCTCCACTGCCTCCTAAAATAGTTCCAGGTCCTGTGAAGGTAATTTTAATGAAGTGTATGGCACTTCAGTTGGCTTAAATCATCAGACAGCTCCTGAAATTATTTTGTTGGATCCTTTTACATAGTTTGAATCACTCTGAAAGTCTCGAGCTGTAAACTGTAGCTCTGTTTTGTAACCATATAAATAACTGTGAAATTAAACCTTCATTTTACAGTACTATGAATGGAGACACTCTTGCTGTATGCTGTCTTCACCGTTTCTTTTTTTGTGTTCATGGTCTATTCACTTCATTTACCTGCCCAGATTTCTTGTCAGTCCTAGTGACAGTCTCTGTGCGTGTATAGACATGCTTCTCAAAGCAATGGGTATGGACTTGTAGAGACTAAATGCTGAAGTTAGTTGTATATAGCAAAAAGGGCCATGCTTCTTGGGGAGATGCTCACTAACAGCAGTCTGGGCTTATGGCCTCAGCACCTGCTGCTGTTTCTGTGGGGTTATGTCCATACCTGTGTGACCTTAGTGAGGTTGCATAGATGGGTGGAATTTTATTACAGTGGCTCTCAGCTTGCTCAAGTGTCTTTTCCTGCTATCTCAAGCCTTGTTGGTGTTGACAGTGCCTCCAAAATTAATGTTTTTTTTTCATGATTTTGCCATGATTCCCTGCTTCTTTGTACTAAAGCCTTTAGTTGAAAATATTAGGACCAACCTACAAGGAACACAATTTCTCTCCTATACATAGCAGTGCTTTTCAGCACTAGTTGTTGCTCGCTATTTCTCCACCTTTTTCAATATCTCCAGCAGTCATTTTATTCCATTAATGTATTATTTTCTACATGGCATTGTATCAAGAAGCTCTCACATAGATGAAAAGTACCAATTACAGTTTTTGTTTGTGGAGTTCTGTGTTTGTTAGGGTTATTTTCCTTAGAAAATTACTTTTAAAAAGTCTGTCAAGTTGGACTAGTACAGTCTATCCTTAATGTGTCCTTACCCTATTTTATTTTCATTTGCATGTCTTTTTTTATCCTTTCTTTTGAGATATGTTGTAAATCCTTGGCTGCAAGTATGATTCCGTGGCTTCTTGGATCCTTCCTCCCCACCCTGCTTATGAAATAAAGGTCCTCTGTCTGCTGTCCTCCAGGTGGTATCTCCTCATGCCTGACTTCATTAGAAAGCTGTAGAGCAGAACCAGCAATTTGAGCCTCTGGATCTTTTGGAGTCCGAAGTGCGGTCACCTATGCCCTTCCTCTGTGTGTGCTGGTGCATCTGGATTACATTGAGCTTTTGGCTTATTTACAGAATTTGTTTCCATATCTTCATTCTCTTTTTTCATCTTGCTATAGCAGATATCTTCATTATCATACACACTGGTAATTAAGATAAAGCATTCACTTAGACATGAGACCATACTTGTGTTAGTTTTTGCACTGTGCCAACTGCAGCATGCCCTTTTTTTGTCTTTATTCTCCTGGTTATATAACAAAACAACCTTCCCCTCTCCCCTGACACAAAGCAAAGTGTATAATTTTCACTTGCTCTTTTCCTTCTTGTTTTCTGGTATTGGGAAGATTGCTTTCCTTCCCATTTCACCCTCTTTTCCATTACTTGGTAGGCTTTCCAGCTATTCTTGATATCCTCCTTCAGGATGTTACTAATCCACTACATCTGATGCCCCTTAACACAAATCCTCCTAATTACTGAAAATATATTTTTAATATTTATACCCTGGATACCTCTCACTTGGAGAAATTCCAGACCTGCTTCCCAGTGAAGTCCCTGACATCCTCAGTGCTTCTGATTGTACCAATGGAGTTTATCAAAGCTATCAATTTTCCTTGTAGAAATCTGTTATGAACTTGTTTTCTTTGTGTTATTAGTTAATTAGTCCTTCCTGCTCACCAAAAGCAAATCTAAATCTGCTTTTGTTATTTCATTGAATAGCAGGAGAGGTCAGAGTAGCTGATTGTATCCATCATCTTTAGCTCCTTAATTGTATGAGAAAAAGGTTTATAATTGTTAATATTACTACTCCTTCCTAATGCTGTTGAATAAAACCTATAATTTTACTGTGAGATGTTGTATTCATTTCACTGTAAAATGCTGAAATTAGATTTCTGATGTTTTCTGGAAGAAAGCATCTGAAATGGCTCAGGATTTTTCCATTTGGTGAAATTTTGTGTGCTCATTGTAACTATTGAAGTTTATGTGTACTGTCACTTCATTCTGGATCAACATTCTGGATCAAGAATCAGTAATACATTAACAAAAGTAGATGGTGATTGCTATAGCTGGTGTGGACTGTTGCAATACTTCACTGTCTGTGCTAAAATTACAGCTACCTTGAATGGGCATCAGGATTTTTCCCTTGATGTTTTACAGTTTCTTAGGAATCTTTCATCTGGAAACATAAAGGTATTTCTGTACCTGTTAGCTCTGCTCGTGAGGTTGATATTGGCAATACTCCCACCAGCTGCTGAATCGGAAGGTGCTGACTAACCTAACTACTGTCAGGTTATCTCTTGGCTGTGACCTCGATCAGTTGACATGTGAACTTGTGGAGAGCTGAAATGAAAGATGAGTCACAAAGCCCACTGGAAGGGATTAAACAGCCACAAAATAGGTAGAAAAATCTTGTCCCAGAATTTGGTTGTATTTATGTGGCCTAATGCTCAGAGATGATTTGGAATAGCTATTAGGTAGTAAGGCTTCTAACTAAGAGGCAGCAAGCACTGGTACATCAGGACAAGCTTTCTCTGTTGGCTGCTGATCAGAACTGTGTGGGAAGATGGAGTCGTAATGTAACAAATATGAGAACAGCACAGAAACAAGGTGTTTTATTTCACTGTTAAGCACTTCAATGCAGATATCTGAGGTAACATATGGATTCTAGGAGTGAAATTTTTTTTGCCCCGCCATTCATTAAAACCAGTAAATATTAAAATACTTTAATAGAAGTCAGATATTTGAGGGGTGATTCAGGAACCAAAGCACAAGGATGATGTGCTTACAAGTTGCTTTTTCATGTAAGTTCCTCTCAAACAATAAGCTTTTCAGGTGCTATGAGACCTGTGAGTCCTTCTTGTTCTACCTCACAGTCCTTATTCTTCTTTCAAAGGAAGATCCTTCTTCAGAGCTCATCAGGGAAAATGAGAACAGTGGTAAGGTCATTGATTCCTCCTTACTAACCTTGACAGAAGAGGAAGTGATTAGAAATCTAATTTTTAATAAACTTCCTGAAAATAGAGGACTACATTTTTAATTCCCTTAAACTTCTCCCTCCATTCTTCATGTTTTTCATTAGCCCTTTCTTCCTTGGTCAACATCTTGGCTCTGGTTGCTCTATAAGGGGTATCTCCCTAAGCCTATGTAATCATTGGAGGGATGAATGTCCTGCAAGCTTAGCAGACAATGCTGTTTCTGACTGGTGAGTTGTAGTTTGCAGACTGATTATGGTGAAGACCAATACAATATTAGAGAACAGGGAGACTGGGGGGGGAGGGAGGTTGCTGAGCAACAACATGACATAAGCATGGTTACAATCTATTTTTACAGTAAGAAGGTTGCAGAAAACTATAGAAAAACCTTTATTTTCCAGACCTTTATTCATACCTGTGGGATGGTAGTGGCCTGAAGAGAAGAAATACTGTACTGACTTGGCTGGTAGCTGTGCCCTTATACTTGCCTCACTGTGTGGTTGGGAGTTGTCAGCAGATGAGGAAAGAATAGTCTTGTACAGTGGTTGTCCTGCAATTTGTGAGGAAAACAGGCATGGCTACAACACAAAGAGACAAGGAAGCACGAGGGCCACTAACATCCTCAAGTTGCTTTTACTACATGCATCAGATACATGAAATGTTCTTATTTTTCAAGAAAGTCCAAATTGCAGAACTTTTCTTTGCCCAGCCAAGATGCCAGCCGCACAAGTTGTTCCTTGCTTGACACAAGGGCATGAGCATTTTTTCCAGCTTTTTTTGTCCCCTGACTTCATGGTCACTTAGGAACAGTGTGTGCTCCCCCAGTTTTATGTCCAGAATAGGCTAGCTGTAATCATGCAATTTGTCACCCTTTTCTGTGGGAACATTCAACAGCAGTCAGGAGGGGGAGAGCCAAGTCTAGCCATTGCAGTACAAAGATCACAAGTTGGATTAGCTGGAGTCCTGAAAGCAAGTGCAGACATGCCAGTTATGGCTTTTTCAAAGGAGTTTGGGTGATTTTCCTGTCAAGAGATGCATTGTGAACAGTTGACATGTCCTACGGCTTGAAAATATTGATGATTTACCAGCTATGGTAGCATGTTTCTTGATTAGTTTGGCATTGGATAGGGAATCAAAGTGGTAAAGGAGGAAGAAAGAGGGGAAGTTTATGAGCAGAAATAGATGCTCAATGAATTACAAATAAAATTTTCATCTAAATTTACTATAAAATTTTTCAACAGCTTGATGGCTTAGAGAGAACACTTTGCACAGTGGCAGCACCCCTTTACAAAGCCTTTCATCACTAGAAACTGTATGAACAACTTCCTGTGGAACTGCTTCGTAACTTTCATTTAAAAGGTGGCTCTGCAAAAATCACATTAAAACCTTATCCTGTCCTATTCTAAGAGGGTTTGTATTGGCTTATGAGGCTTTCTTTATTGTTTCTTATTCTTTAATAATAATGATAAATACAGACTTTCAAACCCCAGTTTTTGAAGTCTAAAGCTCACATGAGAAGTTGAAAAAGCCGCTGTTGGCTTATTTAGTGCCTTTTCCATATGCTTTGTTCTCCTTTCCCTTCTGTTTGAGCTCCTCATTACTGAGAAGGCTTTAAAAAAAATGGTGAGGCAGCAACTGTGAAAATACATCCATGCAAAATATGTGCACAGTTTACTTAATTTTTAAATAAGCAACATCTTTTAGTTTGCCTGTAGCAAGTGCCCTCGATCCCCATCTGTGTAAAGCATTTCACATACATTTTTAATGTACCTGAAACAGGAAGAGAGTTTCTCTCTTCAGATGAATTTTGAGTGTTCAGGTTTTTTTCTTTGTTATATTTACGGATGCTTGTTCAATACTTACACCTCTAAGCAGTCTCATTCTCCTCAATTATGATTTACTGTCATTCCACAGAAATTTGTTCTTCACCTAAATTTTACTGATTATTATTTACTATGGATCAAGAAAAACATCCTGTTAATTCCAGAATTACTTTGTGTAATGGCATCCCATTGTTTCCCTTAAATAATATATTTTTTTAATGTATTTGACCTTCTGTGATGTGGATTCACACATTACTGCGTTCATGTTCCTGAGGACATGTGTCCTTGCTCATGCATTTGGGAACTTGGATTACAGTTCAGGAACTAGCCTTTTTGTCTCAAGAAACAATAATACATATAAATCAATTGTAATACTCTTTTGTCTCTGGCTCAACTGTTTTCTTTATAGTCTAACATTTGCTGCCATCCTGTGGTACACAGAGAGAGGCACACATACACAAACATGGGGACTGTTTAAATGAATAGGATGAAGGAAGCTGTAGCGGTGTTCAGAAAACACAAGCAGACAGCCTTCACTTATTGCTAGTTTGAGCAGTGTAGTGTGCATCTCTGTCTCGCAGATACCACTGGAAGGCTTATGTGTCACTGAAGGAATGGATAAAAGTTTTATGTAGCTCCACTGAAGGTGCTAAGGAAATCTGAAGTCTGGCTTTTTTGAAATTGGGACTTCTTCTTTAAGAAGGACAATTAATTCCAAACACTTTCCCTCCTTTCTGCTCAGCTATTACGGTGATAAATGCTTTAAGAGCTGTCAAGTGCCAGACATTTTTAAAATACATTCACAATGCCATAAAGAAGGAAGCTTTGTGCAAAGGCTGCTGCGTTCTTGTGCTGGTTTGATCTGCAGTGACGAGGCAAACCAAGGGTCAGTTTTTATGACGAAGGTGCTGAGCCTGGGGAGAAAGAGCTTTGTGCACCAGCGTATTCAGGGGGCTGACTGGTCAGAAAATAGCTTTGCAGAAATGCACCTGGGTTTTCTGGTGAACAGCAAGAAGGTGGACATGAGCCAGCAAGGCACACTTGTGGTGAAGTTGGCCAACAGCATCCTGGTTGCATCAGGGGGAGCAGTACCAGCAGGCTGAGGGAGGTGATCGTTCCCCTCTGCTGAGCACTACTGAGGCACATCTGGAATACCAGGTCCAGTTCTGGGCTTGCCTCTGAGGCAGGAGATGTTGATATGCTGGAGTGAGTCCAGCGAAGGACCATGAAGGTTAAAGACTTGGGGCATGTGATGTCTCAAGGGAATCTGAGAGAGCTGGGACTGCTCAGCCCGCTGAAGAGAAGGCTCAGGGGTATCTGATCAATGTTTATGCATACCTGATGGAGGCAAGTAAAGAAGGGAAACAGATTCTTCTCAGCAGTGTCCACCAACAGGATAAGAGGTAATGGACACAAACCAAAACACAGGAACTCCTGTTTAAACACAAGAAAAATACATTTTTTTGTATTATTTTTTATTTAAGGCTGATTGAACAATGACACAACTTGTCCAGAGAAGTTGTGGGGTTGCCATGCTTAGAGATGTTAAAATCCCAGTACCCTGAGTAGCTCTGAGCAACTGGCTGTAGCTGATCCTGCTTGAGCAGAGGGGGTCGGACCAGATGATCTCCAGAGATCACTTCCCACCATCCTGAGATTCTGGAAGTGTTGAGCTGCATGACTGGCAAATGCTTCTAGAAGCACTTTCTCTAGGAGAAATGAAAAAACAAACAAAACAAAGAGGGATTTTCTGTTGTGTAGAGTAGTAGATGTGGGGCTGTTAAGAAACAGAAACTCTCTTTTGATGGGAGAATTGGCTTTAAACTGTATCTCTTCGTCCTTAAGCATGTGTCTTGCTTTTTCTACTTGCTACAGGCTTTTCCTGCCATGTTAGTAAAGCAGAACCCGCAGATCCCTCTTGGCTCAGCATTTCAGACTGCTTCATGAGTTTGGTAGCAAGGGGATGTATAAAATGTAAACATGAAGCACATTAGTATACCCTGATGCTTGTTGGGGGGTGATTATTTATTTATTTGATTGCTGGATTGATTGATTGATTGATTGATAGATAGATTGATTGATTTTTGGCAGAGTTGGAACAGCCTGCAAAATTGAGAATGCCAGTGGTCTGTGCCCAGGGAATATGTGGGAAAGATGGAGGATGCCTGAGAATGGGAGCCTGGGGTATGGGGAGCACCTCCCCATAGCCCTGTCCTGTCTGGTCATGGCCCCACAAAGCCAGACCCACCATGGGCCAATTGCCCTTCAGAGTTTCAGCCTGTCCTCATCTCCAGGGAGATGCCCAGGCCTGAGGCTGCCCCATTCCTGGCTGTGATTGGGATGGGCCCTTGTTGCCCAGCCCCTGCCTTGACAGAACCCCATGGGCAGCCCTCACCACGCTAGTGAGCCCCTGGGGCCTGGTACTTGCTCAGCCACCTTCCTAGAGATGTTCAAGGCTGTTGTGAGTGGTATGTTCATTTAAAGTTAATGCCTCCCCTGGGTTTCTCTGGGAGCCAGCTCCCAGCCAGAGCTCCAGCAGGCAGGCGAATTCCAGTGCCCTTTGTCACAGCAGAGTCCTTGGATCAGAACTTCTGAACTTTGTTTCTTTGACTTTGAAAGACACTTGTGCTGGAGTCAAATTAGAAAACGTAATGTGCGCACCTTGAGAACTTTATTCTTTTTATTTCTGTGACAGAGCCTCGCTATTAAAATAGCATAATAGATGTGCAATAGGCAGTGCATTAGGAGGAAAAACAATGGGTACATAACTTCTGAAAGGCTATAGATAGTGCATTAAATGCTGACTTTTTTTTTTCCCTTGCTAACTTGGGCATCTTGTCATATGTTAATTAAATGCCTGGAAAAATCTTTAGGAGATAATAAGAAGATAATGGTGCATAGACTTTAATGTAAATTGGAAGCATTACACTGTATCTCTTCTTCTATCTTACTTTTAAAGCTCAGTAAGACTTCTTTGCTCAAACAATTGATCTTAATGTACTAAAAAGTAAGACGATTTAAAAGTAAATTGGAGAGCTAAAAAGCAAGCTATCTGAATCAAAATTATGTGGTCTGTCTGCATTCTTAGAACTGCCCATTTCCCACTTGTTTATGTATCATTTCAGGATTATCACAAAGGCTATCCTTGTTCTAGCTCATCTTTTCCCACTGGGAAAAATCACATCTCTTACATATTTCTTTGTTTCTCCTTCCTCCTCCTTTTTCCTTTCACTTTTGGAAGTCCACTTCCTATGGTTTTGAATATGAGTGTGAACCTATAGTCTATGTGCATTCATGCAAAGGCACTGGGAAGATGTCTGCCATGGCCTAATGAACTGAATTCTGCTAACTGTGCCACAGAAGATGGGAGAGGGACACAGCTTCTGATTATCCCCATGACTGCACCAGCTGGAGGTTGTAATTGTAAAGGCTGATATTCACATTCCAGCAGGGCCTGATCCTGTGAACCACACAAAAGAACCTCACCATTCATCTTTGTCCTCCCCAACACTAATTGAAAAGACAGCTTCACCCTGAGGGGGAATATTTAGGCAAAGTTGTGCTGTTCCCTCACAATCTTTGAAGACTGGATAGTTGCTTACTTTAGATCCAGATAACAAGATGCCTGGTGTGCATGCACAGTCTGGCCAACATATTCATTCAACACCCTGATATTCTGTCTATTTTAACATCTTGTGTGACCCACTGAAATCCTTCAGCAGAAGAATACATTTCTTAAAACGCAGGGGAAAACAGGAGTTTCTTTTACTTGCTTTCTGATCTCTCTTCATTTCTTTCTTTCCCTTTCTTCCTCCTTACCTCACTCTCTCCTGGAAAGGGAGGCTTGACACTGTGTTCTGTATTGAGACCAGTTTTCCCATCTGTTCAAAGCATTAAGTTTGAGAAGGCAGCCCTGGCTTTCAGCTCTCGCTGCAGGTGTCCTCAGTTGGAAGGAACCCTGTTAAAGGCCTCCAGGATGCTTCTTTCTAGGTAGTGATTCATGCTGTGCATGGAAATGGTCCACTTGAAATCCCAAACAATTTCCATGGCAGTTCAGAGTGTTTTAATTTACTGTATCGAAAGTAAAAATGTTATTTGTGTGACATCTAGTGAGTGTTGCAGCTTAAGGTCAAAAAACAGGGATCCCCCTTTTCATGCATTACAGGACAGTTATTTTCTCCAACAATTTTTGTCTGATAGCTTTTTTTCCCTGGTTTTGCCTAGTTTTGGCTTGAAAGTGAAGAGAAATTGGTGCTCTCTTCAGTTTGGAAGATAATGTTCACACAAGTTGCTTTATTCTGCACCACAGCGATGGTGACTGCAGCCAAAGAAAGACATTAAATCCTTCCAGATTTTCTCAAATCTGTCCAAAAGTGTTGGTGAAGACTTGTATGAGACTTTGGGATCATGGATTGCAGGTATGTGCAGCTCAGCAGAGGAGGCTTGTACACCTTAAAGGCTTGCAAAAAGGCCATAAAAAAGCTATTAATTATGACCTGTATGTTCCTGTTATGATCAAGATTTTACATTGGTGGAAACTCTAGGTTCTGAAAGAGAGTGCCCTTCTCTGCATCGTTATCAGTGGTTTTGATGGCACTCTGCGCCAGGAAGGGGCTCCATGTAGGAAGTTAAAAAGTCGTGTCTGTTTTTCAGGGAACGCTACCTTGAGAACTGAGAACTCTTTGTTTTGGGATGCAGAGATTTTTTTTTTCTCTCATTTCTAAAATATCTGTGAAAATATGGAGTTGGTGTTTTCTTAAATTAATCCAGGATAACATTCATCATTTCCATTCCAGCTCAATCACCAGCCATGCTATACTTCAGACAGCCTGAGCCCCCCTAGTATTCACATACTTGGCAACTCAGCTTGCCAGTCTCCAGTTCAGGACAACTTTGTATGCAAGAGTAACTGTTTTCTTAAAAAACCAAAATCACTGAAAGCATATATTTATTCTTCCTTTCCTGGCTTCTAAATGATGCTGTCATAAGATTAATGGGCCTGCTTTTTGAACTGTGAGTTTGTATTCAGCCAAACATTCTTTATGTTAGAAATTGCAGCAGATAGAAAGGTACATGAGAGGGACAGCCCCCCCTTCTGAGGTATTTTATAAAGATGTATTGTTTTTTTGCATCTTCCTTACTGTTCTTATCTCACTGATAGAAAAAAATAGAGCTGAGGTGACATTGCCATGTAGCCTTTTTCCTTAAAACCATAAATAAAAAAGGGGGCAAAGGCGTATTTCACAGTTCCAGTCTTCAGGAAATGCTGTTCGTACCTGGATTAATTTAGCTATTTAAATCTGGCCTGTAAATTTACAGGAGCTACGTGAAAGGTCAACTCATTGCAACATAGTCTGTAGAGTACTAAAGATCTCGTACTAAAGGTATGTGGGAATATTAAAACCACAAATTTACGCACTTTACTGAACAGGTTGTTAGGATGATGTGAAACTTTGGCTGAACTGGGCTGCAGTGTATTCAGATCCTCATTGTGTCTCCTGTGGTACATGTAATGATTCACTGTGGTACAGTGAATCAGCAGCAATGACAGTTATATGGGGGGAATAAAATGTAAGTAGCACTGTCAGAAGAGGTGACTTCTGTGACAACAACTGGTTAGTGAAGAGGTGCTCTCCATCTGTGTTCTGTGACTGTGCAATCTGTGACTAAACAGACAGGTAAATTCTGCATCCTGTCCTGGGGAGATGGGCAGCTAGGGTCTCCTTACATCTTTTTTGAAAGTACAGACTCCTGGGATATAGTCATGTTTCCCAGTTGATTCTGATGATTTGAGGAACCTAAGTGTGTACATTACTAGTGGGAAACCTATGGGCATTTCACCTAAAGAATAGAAACAGCTGTAAAAAGTAAAAAGAATACTGGTAAATTTCTGTTTTGTCTAACAGGTTGATCCTGAGCAGTACTGAAAAGAGTTTTACATGTTCTTTTTTGAATATGTTTTTAATAGTGTTAAGGAGTTCAGTGAGCTGTGTTCTGCCACAAGGGATATGGTTTTTTATATTTAATTTTAGAAATTTACATACAGATCTGATTTGAATTTATTGCAGAATATGAGTTTACTTTCATTCCTATTAACAGCAGGGTCCTCAAAATTCCTTGAAACATCTTTTAAACTTGTGAACTCACATCAACAATTATACCTAAATATAGTTGTGTTTGTGTGTATTCATATCAGTAGCTTTAAATGACAGAATTAGAGGAAAGAACTTCAGACATGTGGAATAATTGAGCGTATGTGAATGTCAGAGGGGACGTTATTTGTTTTTATGCTGATAGCCTTTAAGGGCCCCATATGGGATCACGATGCTGTTGTGCTGGTGAGTTTGGAACCGTGAATGTCTGTACCATTCTGTAAGTGCCCCATGGATTTTTATATAGTTTGAAAAATACTGAGCTAAAAAATTGCAAGCATTCCAAGTATATTCAAACCATCCCTTTCAAATAAAGGATGTTCACATCTTTCTTTCCCATCTTTTCATTTTGCTGTGTTTTACTACTGTTCTTAGAGTGGAATCAATCTGTTAGAGCTACATTAAATCAGCTTTTCGTAAGTAACTGCCATTCAAAATGCACAGGTAGAAATGGCAGAAAATCTGAGCAGTTGATGAGCTTCATCAGTAAACACATTATCCTGTAATCAATGAAGGAGGTGAAGCCAGCTAATTGGGAAAAGTCTTGTTTCCCTAGAGTTCACTAGGGGTTTCCTCACTTTCTCTCCTTCCTCTTCTCTCTTCGGAAGTAGGTTTTTATTTTCTAAACTGGGAGAAGGGAATTGGGCAGAGCACTTCACCTGTGTCTTTCATTCTAACTCAGCAGGTGAGATAATAATTTACATGTAGTGTATCCCGTGTGTCATGTGCAAATAAATGTATTAGCTGTATCTAGTCACGCTTTCCTAAATGAGGTACACTAACTCACGTAATGGTGAATTCAGCACAGGAACTTCCCTGCCCCTCTTTAGTTCTTTCTAAAAGTATTATGAGTATGTACAAATACCTTTTATGAACTCTTGGGCTGAAAGGTGCAGCAGCTTCTTTAATTGAGAGTACCATTTGCGTCAGCACTGAAATTGGAGCCTAACAATGTTCGTTTTGCTATTTCCTGCTGCTTTTAACCATTCTATTTGCACAGAATCCCTTCCAGACTTCTTAACAGTGCTGTGAATTTCTCCAGAGGGAATACAGCAATTATATTGTGGTCACTTATTTAGTGGTTTGGTTGTTTTTGCTTCCTGGACTCTTCTCTTCTGCATTGCTTGGGAATTGGACAAGAGTATATTCTCTCCTCCGATTAGATTAAGAAATTACTTTTCTAAGAAAAAGTCATTTGGAGTAGTAAAGGATTTGTTTCTGCCAAAGTATAGCTAGATGTACCGGTATACTCTGTTTATTTTGAGGTTATTTTGCTGCTACAGTTGTTCTTGGAAGCTCCCTTCATTTTCTGACTTTTCTCAGCATTTAAACAAGTCTCTCCAAATGGCTTATGCCAAAAGCAAAGATTTTTCAGGTTAAGAAGTACTCTGTCTGAAGAACCTTTACTTCTGTTGTGGTTGTCCTATTTAAGAAGTAGTACTTCTATGCTCACCTATTGTCTGAGAAGAAAGAAGCACCAAGTACCGCTGAACATAAGGCAACCAGCTCCCTTCTAGCAGAGCAGATGGTCCTCAAAAGAGCTGGAAGCCTGCTGGCAAGGTGCTCCAAGCCTTCAGGTTTTGCTCCAAAATGAAGCGCAAACTGTTTCTTCCTCAGCTGTCTAATTCCTTATTACTTCCTGTCTCATCTGGCTAGAAAGGGGCCAGACACAGATATTTCACTGAATGGTGAAATCACCTTCCCTTACCATTATTTTGAGAGTACAAGCATATTCAAGGAAGAGCTATTGTGTAACACCAGAGCTCATGAGGCTGACCATGCAGAAGGGATAATGTCTATCCAGATGATAAAAGGAGTTTAACTTTCATATAAGGTATGGGAAAAAGATTTGAGTTTGAGGAAAGATGGGAGAGACAGATCAGCATATCTAAGAACTGGGCAAATTGTGCCTTTCTGACTGTCGTTTCAGCCATGTACAGATAATGCTGTTTCAGTTGCCAATCATGTCTTATCAGCAAGCATTTCAGATTGTAAGGATAGAAACCTAATGTGGAGCTATGCTGAACTACATGAACTGAGATTCTGGTTTAATGGGGAATCAGTATAAGGCTCACATTCTGTAATACTATCTTTAAAATGCAAGGCACATTCCCTGCAAGATCCCTTGGCTCTGGGAGAGTGAATTATGCGTGGACCTGAGTGCTGGAATTCTTTTCTCCCTGTGGGCTGCTTTGTATTGTATAGCAACCACTGCAGTGATGGCTGCATAATAATATTCTTCACACTTCATTCTCATTTACCTCAATGCCTACAGGAAGAATTTTATTGGAAAACTTAAAAAAATAATTTAGGCATCTGTATGATACGGAAACTGTGTGTGGGGAAATGTATAGTAAATATTTATGTACTTCTCTGAGCAATTCAGGAGCTGAAGGGATGAGGAAGACAGAGTATGTGGTTTGTGGGAGGGAGGTTGTTAGTTTAAGGGGGGGTTGGTTGATTGTTTGGTTTGGTTTCTATGAGGAATTTCCACAAGATTTGTCTGTTATTTCATATTTGAACGGACAGCTATCACAATTCTTTCTATAGGTCCCTTTGGAATTGAGAGGTTTCACAGTTAGAGGCTATGTAACTTGCTTAAATGAATACTGAGAAGAATACTGTTTCTGAGGCGAAACTCAATAAAATTTGTAGTACTCCTGCTTACGTCAGTGATCTGTGGCCTGGAAAAATGGTGAAGATACACAAAGCAGTGAAGTAAAGCTTCGTAGGAGTCTATAGGCTTTATGGCATGTCCTACTATGTTAGTCTTGAAAGACAAAGGCTTCTTATTTGCATGCACTAATTTGCTAGCAGAATAGAATTTCTATGGCTATTTAAGCATATTTGAGGACAACCTGTCTAGAAATCTGTTAAGGTGGGGTATGGCATATCCTGTTGTTAGTTGAGAAAATAGTTACACTTATTAAATACCTCTGTTATTTAGTAGTTACTGTATCTTTAGGCTTCAAGGTAATTCCCATAGAGCATAGCCCTATTGCCCTTCTGTCTGCTGGCTGATAATACTGCAGAGTGGGGACCCTCCTGACTCAGGCTTTGAAACCCTTATTTGTATCAGGAGCAGGTAGAGCAGAGCTTTCTCTTTCTGCCTGTCAGCATGGAAGGTGATATCCCTCAGTAAGAGACAGCCCTGAATAGAGTATATGGACCTGAGCCTTTTTTTTTTTTTTCCCCAGTGCTGGACAAAGCTGCTGTGGTGAAGTTTTAGTTTAAAACTTCAGATTGTCGTTTGACAGACTAGAATAGGAATGTAGGGTTGTAGTTGTGAATGCTCCATCCCTGGCAGTGTTCAAGGCCAGGCTGGACAGAGCCTTGGGTGATATGGTTTAGTGTGAGGTTCCCTGCCCATGGCAGGGGGGTTGGAACTAGATGATCTTAAGGTCCTTTCCAACCCTAACTATTCTGATTCTATGCATAAGTCTACTGGAGAGCTTGGAAAGAATGTCAGATCTTTAAAGCTTTTAGTGCATGGTAATCCTGCTCCATGTGTGGTTGAGAGGTTCACAGTCCCAAGTTAATGCCCACTTTAATATTTTAAATACCGGGAAGGATGAGCCTTGGATCTCTGTATCCCTTGAAAGGAGGGAGCTGCAGATGGAGATGAGTCAAGTGGGAAGGAATAGGGAAGCTCTACAAAATGTAACACAAATTTTATTGCTGTAATTGAAAGAATACTGCCCATGCAGTCATAATCAGTCTGTGCTCTGAGGTATAAACCACACTGTAGAGCTGACCTGATTAATTCTACTTTATTTTTATTTTAATAGAATAATAGAACAGTTAGGGTTGGAAAGGACCATAAGATCATCTAGTTCCAACCCCCTTCCCTCCCGCCATCAGTAGGGACACCCCGCACTAAACCGTACCACCCAAGGCTTTTCCAATCTGGCCTTGAACACCAACAGGGATGGAGCATTCACAACCTCCAATTTAACTATTGTATCTGTAGGGACAGACTAATAAACAAAATGAAACCTGTGAGGAAAGCTAATAAATGTTTTTTTTTCCTTACACTTCTCTTTACTGATGACTTTTTGGTCTTGTTTGCTAGCTAACTTTTCACCATACCTTTGCTCGCTTGTTGTATGTTGATAGGCTAAATTGCATCTCATTCAGTAACACTTCTGCTGAGCCTCATTAGTCTGCAGCCTAGTTTGTGCATCATACACTCTGCAGTCATTTGGTGAGAGCATGGCGCCAGTTCTCCATTTCCACTGTTGTGTTTCTGTGTGCTGACTGTTCTGTCCTCCCTGCCTTCCTGTGGGCATGGCACCAGAAAGCGAAACTTGCTGAGGTGCTTAAGCATGAATTCTGGATTCTGTTCCACAGAAGAATTAGAACTGAGGTTGGCTTCACTGCTGTCTGTCATCATTAACAGCTCTGTCCCACTCTGCAAGCCCAGTTTGTAGATGCATGCACTCTGGCTGCTGAGAAACTATTCAGTGTAGGTAGTCCCATAAAGGAGTCACCTGGTGATACTTCTCTGAGTGAGAGACCTGTGCATTAACCCTGAGTAGCAGTGATACATGGCAGGCATAGAAGGATCCAGTGACAGTTTAGTTTCTTAAGGAAGTTGGGCTGTAGTGTGCCTGGGTCTCCTCCCTTTGCCCTTTCCTCTTCCCTTTTCTCCCCCTGACTTTTGAACTCTCAGGCTAAACTTAGCTGAAGTTTAAAATAGAGTTAGCTTTATTAGTTTCCATTGCGATGCTGGTGGAAGAGAAAGACTCAAGCTAGTTCCCTGGGAGAGGAAAAGCTGGGCAAACTTCAACCATGTGGTATTGTATTTGAGAGCGTCCAGGTGGCCAGTCCTCCCATGCTCAGGCTGATCAGTCAACACATAACTCCAGCTACAACACGTATCATTTCTCACACACAAGACATTAGGGGGGTTGGTGATTTTGTGGGTGAGTGAGGAAGGTTTAAGGGATAAAGGACACAAATTGGCAGAAAATTAATCTTCTGTATTTTGTGGGATAATTATTGCAGGTAGATGTGAGAAAAAGGTCTTACCTTCCAGGAGCAACTACTGTATATTACTAAATATAATTAATCCCCTGGAGTGATGCAACTTACCTGCTTTGCCTCTGTGGCTTGGACCCTCTGTGAATGTTACCCATTTCACGTTGCTCTGTCAGAGCAGGAGCAGGTAGCTTGTACGCTCTTTGGCTGTGGCAGTTTGCAGATGGAGTTCTGTGGGAAGCATTTTCTGTATTTCTTGTATAAGAGTAGAGAGGAGACTGGACAATTTTATACCTCTGTTCAGAGCCGGTACTACAGCTTTCCAGTGCGACTAATAACAGGCTGTCTTGTTTTCTTACATTTCTTAATTGTCATATTTTTTGTAATAGAAGTGTGATTAAGAAACTGTATGAGACACTGCCTCTTCCAGAATTTTCCTGGAACAGATTCAGTTTGAAGTGTTACAGAAACAACTTCTGTCCAAACATAGCCAGAATGACAGTGGATATGGAGAATTACATGAGCTTTGGCAGTCAGGTGATGCTGCAGCAAGTCATATATGTGATTTGTATGTTAAATGATTGTATGTTTTCAGTAGCTAGCATTTTTTACCATTATGGGAAAAATCTGTTGTGCCATTTTGATCATTTTAACCAATTAAAAGAGAAGGAATGTATGATTTATGTCTGTAAACAAAACTATTCTGAAGAGGCATTGTCAGTTCTGCATGCCAGATTAACAAAAATGTTTGCTTTTAGCAGTAAATGTCACTTAACAGCATTATCCAGTTATAATACATTTACTTTATGTTGTACCTGAAATATCTTATTACAGCTTATTATATCTTATTAAATTACATAATACAATAAGCATGACATGCTTATTTTGAACAGGGACACAAATGTTTTCTGTCACTGTGCTCCTGCGGTATCCTTGTTCTCCATGTTTCCTGCAGCCTTCACCATCAGTGTCAGAGGCAGCTTCCAGACCTGGGAAGGGTCATAGGAGCAAAGATTAAATTACCCTTGAGTTGCAGAAGGCAAAGCAAAATGTTCCTGACCTCTGGTCAGCATTGTGCGGGTCCACACAGCACTAGGACTTCATAGAGGACACACACTAAGACATAGATATCCAGATTTGATGTTAAAGGTCAAATAAACCATCTGTGTTATTAAAGGATGAGCTTAAGCTTAAATGCAGTGGTTTTGCCAAATTTATCTTTAAAGCCTTTAAGCAAGCAGAAATTGAGGGAGAATGATAGAAGCTGTTACAGAGATAGTGGACTGTCTCTCTAAATGAATTTCAGCCTGTGGGTTGCTCATATGCTGCACAGGGTTGGCTTGTTTCACGTTTGCTGTTTCAAGTGGAGGACGGGTCCAGGGAAATTCCCTTCATGTCCTCTTCCTGATTTGGTTTTAAAATATCCAAAAAGACTTCATGATCTTGTATGAACAGACCGGTTTGTAACAATGCAAGGTTCAGGCAGAAGATGTTTGTGCATGGCAAAGGGGAGGCCAAGGTGAATAATAACCTCCTGTTTCAGTAGCCAGGTAGGCACTTTAAGAAACCCTTTTGCTAGAGGGGTTACAGATTGTCCCATGCAGAAATCTCTACAAGTTTATGGGGGAAGGCACCAGCCAAAGGTATGCTTTCACAGCACTTCAGTACTACAAATGTTTTTATAAACAGCTAAAATTTTAATGATTTCACACAGCTTGTCCTGTACCTCAGGCCTGTCCTCAGTGTTTGGGAACTGCGTGTAATACACATGTGATACATTAAAAACGTGTTTTAAGCTTGGTATTTGGTCCTGGGTGCTGCCTGGGAGCCGTGTCCCACCCATGCTCACTGCAGCTGTGTTTCTGTTCTTTTCCAGCATGGTGTAGAGCCACAAAAGGCCATTTTTATTGCCATTAGTGAGGCTAGTTCAAGATTTTTTTGCTTGGCTCCCCCTTTGTTTCATTGCTGCTGACTGCTCATAAACTTAATAGGAAAATGAGGACACTTGCAAGCCAGTCTGATGAAAGGCAGCTATAAACAGCTCTGCCTATGAAGTGGTTAGAGGGTATTCCTTCTGAAAGTGCTCCTAGCGATGTGAGGGTGTTTCTGTTACTCTTTGTGGTTCTTGCAGAAGACACGTGCCCTAGGTGATCTGACCCAGCATCTTTGTTTTCCATGGACTGTCCAAGAAATAATGACTAATTGGTGATTGGTGCTTGTTCATAATTTCCTTTCAGATGTTTTGAGGTTAAAAATAATGCTGTGATTTGAAATTCATGCAGGAACCAGAAGCCTTGTTGCCATACAATCCTTCTGTTGGCTTCTTAGCTGCAAACAGGCCCTGCTGCCAACAGATCCTACCAGATGAGCTTTCCCCAGTTTTTCTTTCAAGTGTAAATTGCATACTGGTCAGATTGGGTGAAACATGCACTCCTTTCCTCCTTCCCTGTGTCCCAGTCTTTCAGCTTAAAACACTTCCTTGGCAAGAAGTCTGGGCCACAGACTACTGCGCTTGTTAGACTGCAGTGCTGGGATTGTGAAAATTGTTGTATGACTGACAGTCACGAAAATGAATCCCACAGCACTAAAGCAAAGTCTCTCCACTTTTCTTGGCAGAGGATTGATTTCAGCTGCGCTTTGCTTAAAAGACAGAATTTCTGAGATGCTGAGGCTAGTTGTGATTGGTCCTGAAAGCAGTGTTTCTGAGCGTGTTCTCCTGAGTCACAGGTACAGCTTTCCTGCAGACCCTCAGGGAGAGCTGACGTTGCCACTCTGTTCGTGCATCTCTGTCAGCTGGCAGTGTGGCATTTTTGTAGCGAATGTTAACTCATACAGAATAGGAATCATATAGAGAATAATCTGTTCACATACCGTAATGGTAACTCAGATTTGAGATATTAATTGATCAGAGCTCACTGCTGTGAAATTCCTTAATTAAAAACAAATCTGCAGTGTTTATAACATGTCTAAATGTGCTGTTACGGTTAGAAGAACACACAAGAGAGGGCTTTGTTAAAATGTAAACACTTGGTGACTTATTACTGCAGTGGGCTGCCTGAATGCACTCATCTAATGACACCATGCTCAACAGTCAAGTGAATATAACTGTAGCAAAAGGCTATTAGGCTCAGATTTGGCATTCAGGCTCCCAGCTTCCCAGTGAAACAGTTTATTGAATCCAGATCCTTTCTTAGCTTTTGCTCTCCCCCCCCCCCTTTTTTTTCCCCTCCTATTTTTTTTTTCATAATTTCTGTGAGCTTTTTTTCCTTTAACATTTTAGATTAGCTCCTTCCAGTGATGCCAACTGCTAACTTACTGTTCTGAATGTCACAATGCAGTCTTCATTTGCTGAGAGCATCATGTTTGTAAATGAGATCTTCAGCACTGTCCTTTTCTTGAAGTAGAAATGGCTCCATCAGAACAGTAGGGAAGAGTTTGGAAATTGGGGGAAAAATGGTGCCCCCAAGGGTTATTGCTTATTTAGGTCAGAATACAAGTTTAAACTAGCTTTGCCACTTACCTACAGCTGTGCAGTGTAGAGGAGCTGTTGTAGAAGGTTCATAGGTTTAGGCAGGGCAAAAGAGACTGAGAGGTCATTGCAGATGACTATTTTTGTCTACATGTCTATTTTTGGGTGCCCCAAATGATAGGGGTTAGACTTCCTCTGGTATCCTTATCAGGAGTAATTACTGAGGTGAACAGCTCTTTCAAAGCAAGAGCCCCTGAGCAATGGCAACACAGCAGGTATATAGCTTAGGTAGTGGAGTAGTGATAGCTGTGGATTGAACAGTTTGAGGACTAATACTCTTGGCAAACTACCTCAAATCTCACCACAATAAGCAACTCTGCATCAGAGCGTCTTTAGAGTGAACTGTGGAATGTTTGGATGGATTTCAGAAGGAATATAAGCTCAGCTTTCTGTTCAGAATTTTCCTGCTGAAATTTGTAATTGAATCATCTCTGGCAAAGATTTAACGCTCATGGGCATAACAGAGTGTTAATGTTATGCCCACAAATTTGCTCTTAGTTGGGATTTTGAAGAATTTACTACAGGAATTGTGACAGGAAATGTAAACCAGCCGCCTGAAAGGTATACTGATGGGAGCCTCTGTATTTTAGTATAGGCTAAAGAATATACCCTCAGCTTTGGGACTCAGGGGATTTGGTTAATCATAGAATCATATCATAGAATGCTTTGGGTTGGAAGGGACCTTAAAGATCATCCAGTTCCAACCCCCTGCTGTGGGCAGGGACACCTTCCACTAGAGTAGGTTGCTGAAAGCCCTGTCCAACCTGGCCTTGAACACTGCCAGGGATGGGCAGCTACAGCTTCTGGGGCAGCCTGTTCCAGTGCCTCACCACCTTCACAGTAAAGTATTTCTTCCTTATGTCTATTCTAAATCTACCCTCTGTCAGTTATTAAGTGATTTGATTTTATAAAGTTATCCATTGTACTTTTTGCTGATTTGAACTAATGAACACACAAAGGCATTCTACATCTGGAGTTCTCAGTTCTGGAAACTGAGTTGATGTGAATTATTGCTGAAATCATCCCCAAAGATTAAAATCTTTCATGTAAAGTGTGGGGGTGGTCTTAAAAGGAGACAGTGGTTTCTGCCCAGTATTTTGCTGGGACTGCTTCTACAATGAAGCAGACCAGGGCTGAATACTTTATCGTATTGAGGTGAGCTGTGTTACAGGCAGACAAAGCTTGGTAAGGAGAGGATGCTGCAGCAGCCCAAAGCAGCGGCATTTTCAGGGATCCAGTATCCACCGCTGAACACCAGAGGGCACAAACTCTCCAACAGTCGCCTCCTCTCCAGGCACTGTAAATGCCAACATTTAAACAAGTCCAACTGAAAGCAGGCTTAGAAATGGAAAAACGGAACTTCACTGGACAAGCAAAGTTAATGCACTATCAGCTTCAGAGCCCAGATTAAAGTCTCGCACGTACAGGACGTGTTCAGCCGTATTATTGTTGAATCATGGAATGGTTTGGATTGGAAAGGACCTTAAAGATCATTTAGTTCCAATCCCCCTGTCATGGGCAGAGACACCTTCCACTAGACCAGGTTGCTCAAAAGCCCGGTCCAACCTGGCCTTGAGCACTGCCAGGGATGGGGCAGCCACAGCTTCTCTCGACAAATTGAGTGAACTTGTGTCAAGGGTTGTTATATGATGTATATACATTTTTGTTTATTTTTAAATGCACTGAGTCTTGTTCACCAACACATACTTGTGAGAGTTGCTTTGTGTATGCATGAGAACATGCATGAATTAAGCAGGTCAATCTGAACTAGCAACAATCAAAATGACTTTATATAAATGCATTTCTGTAGGTTGTACTTTGTGGAAAGATAATTTCAGAAACTAGACAGGACAAATTGGAACCATTTACCTGCCTGGGTGCCTGGTTCTCTTTGTGTCAGATTGGGTACTTCTGTTGTCATGGGCTCAGTTGCACAGAGTCACAGGGAACATGATTGGTACTAAATCTAAAGACTTTTCTAAACTACATGCAAAATTACTCCTATGTTAGCCTCTCCTAGCTAAGAATACAAGTGCAAATTTGGAATTGGGAGCATATGTTTTTCAACATATTTTTAAAGCAAATCAGCCAGATTGTGGTCTTAGAGCCAGTAGCTTGGAACCCTTTGGGCCTCAAAGTGAGTGCTATCTCTCCCTTTGTCAAGCTTCTGCTGTAGGAAAGTGTAATACTTCTCTTTTGAGCTGTATGAGGCTGTCAGCTTTACAATGTTAGAATTAAATCTGGAAGAAATATGTTTAAGAGCTGACTGCAATTTATCATGTGATACAATCTCAGTGTATTTTATTTTAAATTTGAGTCTAAAACAGGTGAATAAAGCTGTAATCATCCTGTCAGCACATGTAACTACTTTCAAAATTAGACAGTGATCAGTCTAACTTGAATAAAATTTGGCTGTAATTTCAGTAATGCCGTTAACTTTCTAATTGCTAGCAAGTGAGGCTGGTCCAGTGGTCCCAAAGTGCATCTATGATCTGGGAGGCCCAGATTTAGTCCCTAGGTGTGCCACTGGCCAACTCTTGGTGCTTCAGGTCCAAAAGCCATCAGAGAGGATTGACTCTCTTGGGCTGAGTTCAGGATACCCACACATGTCCTAAAAGTGTTTAAGGGTTCTTATCCGAAGTCTGGCCCTCTCAAGAAGAGGTGAAAGCCATCGAAGCAAGCTTGTTTGGACAGGAGGGAAATCCTTTGCTAGCTTTTTGTGTGGCATTGTCTGTGTGTTAAGAATTTGTGCTAATGTGGAAAACCTGTTCTGTTCTGGCCACATGCGAACCTTTGACTGGGCTTTTAGCGAGGCTGCTGTGTATGACTGTGTCCTCCTGTATGAGAGAGCACCTTTGCTTACATGGTCCATAACTGGTTTTGCTGGAGTTGGTTATTTCCTTTTTCTTCCTGGCCAACACTTGTATTTAGGATGCTATAGGCCAGAGGTTGCCTGCCAGCCTCTGGAGAGGATGTGATTAGCTCAGCATATCATGGCAGGCTGGAAACTAAAAATGGAGCTGCCTGTGGCTGCCCAGTTTTCAACCGGTGTGACAAAAAGTGTATTTTCTTCTAGGGCAGGTGCTGGCCATAGCAGAAGTGCTTTGGGCTTGTGCTCTTGGTCTTACTTTTTTTGCCCAGGGCAGCCTAAATTAGCAGCTGGGGAACAATATTCAAATTTGGGGAAGCTCCTGCTCTCCCTGCAGGGTGTAATGATGCAGTAGTGGTGGCTGCAAAGCTTCAGGCCGGTGCTGTGCTAGGCAGGGAGGCAGCTGGGGCTCCTGCCCTGGCAGTGTTAGATCAGCAGGAGAAAACCTTTCACTCAGGGACACGGTGTTGTCCCTGAGGAGGACAGATGTGTCCTTGCAAGCTGGCTCTGAACCAAAATTGTCAGTCCCAGCTGAGGAACCCAGGTGGCAGGAGTGGTAGGTGCATGCTGCAAGTGACAGGACAGTCAGAAATGCCATCAGGGCTCCCCTGGTGTTAGCACCTTCCTTTTGCTATTTAATATACTTCCCTTGGGGAGTCTGAGCTCCATCACACCTATCATTGCTGAGGCTTCCTCTAGTCCTGTTGTGCTCCCAGTCCAGTCTTCCCAATTTTGTAGCAATGCTGTCTGCAAATCTGGTGATTAGCCAAGTCTTTGAGCTCTTTTTGAAGATGTGCCTTAGAGCAGGATGCTTTGGACAGTGCAAGTAGGGACTGAAGCATGTTGGTACAGCTGCAAAGAGTTGTTTGCTCTATGCCTATGCAAACAGCAGGAGAAGTAATTCTTCACTTCCATATGACCTATCTCCAGGTGTACACCTGTGCATTTATGGCACATAAACAGACTCTGTAGCAGAATGGAAAATCTGCAAACAAGTACAAAAGTACCTGTTCTCTTTCTGAGACTGCAAAGGCACCCAGGAGAGCATAGCATTTGAGCAAGCTGAAGAAGTAAATCTGGAGTGTGTTACTAGATGTTTTGCAGGCGTATTTTAAAAAGTAAAAAAAAAAAAAGCCCTCCCTTAGAAACAGTTGTCTTTGATCTCTGCAGCTTTCTAAGTAGTGCCTCTTTGCTTTCAAAGCAGCTAAGATTCATCATGCATCAGCTGGTTAAAAAATCTTGTGTGAGATCTGGAAAGTGACTGTGAGAGGTGTCTTCCCCTGAATTCAGTGGTCCTTTTATGAGTATATTTATCAAGAAGGTAATGGACAGAGGGATGCATTTAACACTGATGTTATTCATCAGCAATACATCTCTGAATTTTAATGAGATCTTCCTAAGCTTTAAAGTGCCTCCTGTTTTGTTCCCATCAAGTACCCTGCCCTTTGTATTCCAGCTTTGCCGCACCCATCAAGGACCGCTTCTTGCTGTCCCAAGCTCCGGGGAAGGTATTCGGTTGTCTCTGTGGGCTTATGGAACTGCATCCAGACTGCTTCAGATTAGGATAGTGATGCCAAGTTTGTAAATGTCCTGTTTATGCTTTCAGTGCCACTCCTTCTAAGTGCTCTAAAAGTCAGATGCCTGCCATTTCATACCTGTTGGTTTAAGAAAACCCACAAGAGATTCCTGTTTCATATGGTGTTCCAAAACTGAGCTGTCCCCAGCTCTCTGACCTTCTTGCCTGTTGGCTGGTAGCCACTATTAGTCCAGCTAAAGCAGCGTCTAGAAAATACTTGGGGCAGACACTAGATTCCTCTTACACATGCTTCATTGATGTATGCTATTAGTAATAGCAATGGTGGTGCTCTAAGCAATAGCATTGCCATTTCTTATTAAGCATTTACTGAAAGAAAGGACTTGCAGGTAGTGTCTATCAAAATTAGGTGCTGGTTTTCTATAATGTGCCTGTTATCTAGGAGAAGATCAACTAAACTTCTGCAGCCATTTTAAATAAAGACCTAATCCACTGTAAGATACATAATACTCTCATTTTAGTGTACTTCAGCATTTTAAGTGCAGATGCATTCACTAGGATGCTTCTAGGCTTGCCTGGAGATCAAAGTTTCAGTTACTCTGTAAAAGCAGTGAGGATTCTGGTAGGGGGAGTTTAATAGTATTTTGCTATCTGGTTTTTGGATTCTTGCCAAAGAGTAGTGCCACTAGGGCACTCACTGCTGTTTATATGATTTTCATTGACTTCAACAGGCACTGAATCAGGCCTTACAAGCACAATTTTCTCATTGTTAGTAGCTGTTCATTGCTTAGCATTACTTGAGCCACTATTCAGCTGGCTATCTGTAATCTGGGACTTCTCAGACTGCGATAAAATCATTAGCTGTCGCATTTTGGCAGGAGAATATTGTAACTTATCTTATGGATGTATTTGTGCAAGGGGTAATAATGTTTTTCCCCAATAGCTATTTCTTGTCACTTGCCTGTTTGTGTTTGCAACACACAAATGTTAAATAATAAATACAGTAACAGAACCAGTGCTTCATACATTCAAAGGCGTGTTTTTTTCACCAGGATTCTAGGAAATTAAGACTGTTAGCAGGAGGCAGACCATAGTATCAGTATACATACTTGCTCATCGATTGCCATCGCTAGTCAGTCCACAGAGCACATAGTAAAAGTTTACAAAATGACAAAAATAGGTCCCTGTCCTGGAGAGCTTAGACAGTGATTTATAACACCAAATCATGGCTGAGAGTTTTGGATGCAGCTAGATTGAAAGGTATAAGGGAATAAGTGAATGTATGTTACATTAAGTGTTGAAAGCAGCCATTTATAGATAAAGGTATTATCCTATAATAACTCTTTTCCAAAAAGCAGCAGCTGTGGAAGTGGTCTGTAACAATAAATCAGCATTTCAGCTAAACCGTTGAGTGTTATCCTGTATGGCTAGATTCCTTCCAAGATATACCTGTACCTACATTCTGCTTCTTCCAGGAACTATTTGTAAATTCCTGATGACAGGTATTTCCCTCAAAATTAAACCCCCTTTTTTTAAGGAGGTTTAAAGGAATGTAGTGAGGGTCAGAAAGAAAGAATGAAGGATTGCTTATGTGAGTGTGCCCATTTAAAGGAAAGATTTTATTAGCCCAAGATTGCAAGGGATATATATGGAGAGCTTGCATGAAGGGAAATTATCATTTTGGTTTAGAAATATTTTGCCTGTATTTATAATAATTCCTGGGGTTACGAGCTGCTCCTCATTTTGCTCATGTGGTGAAGGAAATGACTTGCAGGGGAAAGAAATGACTTAGAGGGCCTATAGGGATGCTGGGGAGGGATTCTTCATTAGGGACTGTAGTGACAGGACAAGGGGTAATGGGTTAAAACTTAAACAGGGGAAGTTTAGATTGAATCTAAGGAAGAAGTTCTTTACTGTTAGGGTGGTGAGGCACTAAAATGGGTTGCCCAGGGAGGATGTAAATGCTCCATCCCTGGCAGTGTTCAAGGCAAGGTGTGCTAAGCCTTGGGTGACATAGTTTAGTGTGAGGTGTCCCTGCCCATGGCAGGGTGGTTGGAACCAGATGATCTTGAGGTCCTTTCCAACCCTAACTATTCTATGATTCTATGACAGCAGCCCTGAGCTCATCTTCTGGTGAGTAGCTCTCTGTCCTTTATGTACTTTTCAGTCATGTTCTTGGTAGGTACTAGGGATGCAAATCTCTGACACTGAACAGGTAAAATGCCACCAGCTTTCTCTGGTTTCTGAATTGAGCTTTTACTTTCAGGTTTTCATCTAAAACTAGGGAAATTGATTTCACTGTTGCTGGTGAAGCTTGACTGCTTATTTATATGAACAAGAACTACAGAAATAAGGTTTGGGGGAGGCAGTGGGATTTCCCTGACTTCCTGAAAACAGGATTTCATTGTGCCAAATTTGCCATTTCTGTTTCTGCATAGAGCATTATTGCTTGGTGATAAGAAAAAAATTATAGTATTTCATAAAATATTCCCAGACTATGGGAACTTCCCGGGTTTCAAGCACATTTCAGAAAGAGTTTTCTGGATGCCAAAATAAATGTCTGACTTCACTATGCCCTGGGAGGAGAGCCTGCTGAGCTCTCCCGCAGGGGAAGGGAGGATCTTTGCTCTGTGCTAGGATCTTTGTTGACTCTCCGAGTCCATCCGCAAAGTTTTGGAGCGAGATGATATGCAGGACTGTACCTTGCTTTGAGAACTGCCAAGAGAAGCACAAAGCCTCCATCCTATAAACAAAATGTGAGACTCAAGTTCTCTCTTCTCAGCCAGCTCAACAGCTCAGAGACTGTTCCGTCCATCAGGTGACAGGGAGGGCGGTGAGGGAATACTCATGCATCTTCCAAAGTGTGTATTAAAAGGGTTTAAAATAACGAAATAACAGTCCCTGTACTCAGGCTTTGTTTGCCAAATCATGAAGTCTGCGTAGCAAGTAAGCCGTATGAAAATGTAATAAATCTTCTACATATTTAGCAGATGTTGGTGGATTTATCCACTATAGGAAGTTATATATCAAACTGTACAATTTAGTGCCTGTTTTGTGTACTCTGTGAATCCCAGACATGTTTAATGTTTCTCCCTCTGAGATTTAACAGCATATAAATAACATTTAATAAACAACCTTTAACTTTAAACAAGTGTATTCAGACATATGATGTCTGTGCAGATCTCATATTTTAAGAACACTTATAAATACTGGAGATGACTGATTAAATCTTGCAATATATCTTTAATTCACATGCATTCATTCTCTCTTCCAGCAGCACCATTTTCAGTATCCTGCTTAAGGATACATTACTTTTGTTACGAGCTGTTGCTTCAAATGTGTGCAATTTTGTGATTCTGATTTGAAGAGAATTTAAACTTGGCACATGAAATTCTTGCCTAAGAGCCATTCTCCCCCTCCTCCCCAATGTGTTTAGAGAAATAGTTTGTCCTTCATGTTGTCATGGTGGAAAAACGATGCCTCAGTGTTTTAACTCCTCTGATTTTTAGGCCTATAAGCACAGTGCTTTAAAATACAAGCTTGTGGGATATGCACTAGGATCTTTGGCTGTTTTTCAACTATAAAACTAATAATACTAATAATAATAATAAAATGCTCCTTTACCTCCTCAAGCTTCAAGACATGCAGAAACTCTTACTTAAATTTCAGGATAAAATTTTTGGTAATGGCAAATGGGAAGAACCAAAGGAAGGAAAAATAAGAACCCAGAGGACAAATATATGTGGTACAGGAAAATGGGGGAAACAGATTAGCAGGTATTAAACTCCCCCCCAGAAAACCGACCCCCCCCCCCAAAAAAAAAAACCCAACCAACCAAAAACCAGAAAAAAAAACAAACACAAAACCCCCAAATAAAACCCACACAAGCAATCAACCAAGGATGTGAAAATTGCAAATTGCTGTGATCAGCAGGCTGCTGATGAGCTTTGTACTCTCTGAGTGTCCAGTATCAGCAGCTTTACTCTGATTTACCCTAATTACCATAATGAGACTTAACTGAAGAGGTCCATAGGCTTGAGAGGCTTGTTGTGATAAGGCACAAGGAGTTAAAAAAAACAGCCATGCTCTCCTCTGGACTCTTTGGTTTGTGTTCTGACCCCGTCAGTATGTTTTCTACTCTTCCATAATTTTTAATGTTTCCTGGAATGGAGCTCTCAGCATTGACTTTGAGAGATTTTTTCTGAGTGCTCAGCAGCTGTTAACATATGTCTTTGTGTAGCCTGCTCAGAATAAGTGTAGATGAAGAAGGGATTGATTGACAACCAAAATTCAAGCTACTTGAGATACTAACACCAGCTTCAGTGAGTGTTAGACTGTGATTTCTTCACTGCAGTCATGCCTGGGGATTTTGCTGTTGCTCACCTCAGAATACAAATATCTTCTTCAATGTCATTTTAATGTGCACAATAGGACATTTGGAGTATCTGTTGCTTATCATTTGTGTTTCTTAATGTGCAATGGTTTCCCTGTGATCACATGGACAGGGTTTTGTTAGCATTTTGATTAGATTATCTGCAGTAAGAATCTGTAATTCAGAAACAGACATACAGCTCACATACAGTAGCTCCCAAAAGCACGGATTTATGATCTCTTTTGTAATGCAACATACTGTGTATCTCTTATTGCTAACCAAGTTGGTAATGGAAGTCTAAACTTTAGTGCCCAGAGGGTATCAAGGCAGTCATACTTTACCATTAACGAGCAGAAAACATAAAGGCAAAATATCTATTACATGTTTAAAACTGCACTTTAGCTGCTCAGGAAAATGAAAACTGTTCCCAGTTTCATTTTGTATTATCCACTGCCTGGTTTGCATGGAGCTGCATAGGTGATTAGATAGGGAGTGCAGATTTTTCTAGCCCCTAAACTGCCTATTTCTTGAGGAGAAAATTGAAGGTAATAATTCCTGGTGGATCCCAGCTGGCAAAAAGTCCTTTGCCCAGACATAGCAGCTAAGTGTTACTAAATGCTGTACTTTGTCTCCTTTGGTTGAAAACCCCAGAGGAGCTTTCTCAGACTAGTTCTCTAAGGATGCATGAAGTGAGCACTGCTCTAAAACAATTTGCATTTGGATTTGAGAGCACTTTATTGTCAAGTGCAAACATCAACACCAATAGGAGCGAAATGGGTTCCTAAGCTTTCACCTAAGGTGAATGGGTAAAGACCCTGCTATTTGTTGTTCTGCTGGCTTTGTTTGTTCAAGGTGAGGTGACATTACCCAAGGGACAGAAGTCAACAGACCCTTTGAGTCCATCTTCAATTCAAAACTTCAGTAAACAGACTAGGTGCATGCAATAGGATGTTCCCACAACCAGTGCTGCTGGAGTGAAATCTGGGATTTCCTTGATTAGTTGTCAGATTAAAAAAAATGGCACATTGGGGATTCTAAATGTTTTGTATAAGTGCAAAAAATTCAGTTTTCAATCTATTTAGTATTTTTAGCTTCTTTTCCTCGTCTTATATTTGAGTCAGTTAAAAAATTCTGTTATAGCAAAACATTGACATGTGTAATAATGTGGAAATGAAACATTTCAGCATTTCTGAAATGAATGATTGCAGTTAGAAAATGTTGAAATACACTACATTGTTTAAAACATTTTTCCTATTACTTCTGGTCAAACATTTTCACTAGGTATGACCTGAAATGGGAATAGTTCTGTATTTGCCCCACTCCCTCCTTTCCTCTGAAATTGTCAGTTTTGGCTAATTTTAGCTGTATGAAAAGAAAAATAAAGTCTGGCTGTACTCTCCACTTACTTTTATAAACTCTGTCTTCACTCCTAAATGAAGATAGGTTTTACAGGTTTCTCAATAGTGACTTCCACTCCTCAGATCTTTAGAGGTCAAGATGCAGTATGTAGATGGGGGAAACCAAAGCTAGTTAAGAGGAGAGAAGGTAACTGTAGACTACTCATGTGGGTTTTATGCTTATTGTGAAAGGGCTGAAGAAGTATTTCACCCCAGTCCTGACTGGGTTCAGGGGTATCACTGAGTTACTACAGGTGGAAGAGTTACTGCACATTAGCTGGCCTGCGGAAAGTATTCAGCTGATCTGGTAGCTTGGGGCAAGCCAGAGCTGAGACAAATTTCTCTAAGCACCTTTTGCTGAGGTTTATGCTAATGGTTTTACCTCCTGTTTGTGGAAAGTGTGCTCAGCTGACATCACTGTGTCCTAGTAATCTGAGAGAAGGATCTTCCTGTCGGTGAAACATGCTGTGGCCCTTAGGGACAATGTAAATAAAGGCCACCATGACAACTGGTTGGCAAGTTTTGAAACGAACACAAAGGGTGTGGTTTTCAGATGTGCATTTTTCGTCCCATATACCAGCTCACCCTAAGTACAAATCAAGCACCACTATAGCAGCAGTGGGTAATGCAGATCAAGAAAAGGGAGTTGAAAGAAATGCGATTTTGCAGCATCAAGGATAGAAGCAGTGTTTTCAGGCAGTGATTGTGTTTCTTCTGTGTGTTCGTAACCTGTCTTGCTCGCTACAGGTCCTAGCTTGAGCCCTAGCAGCTGTAGAAAGCAAAGGGCTGTGCATGAGGCATCTTGATCAGCTCCCAGCTGGCTGCTGCTGTTCTCCCCATCCCCCTCCATATTACCAGGGTTACCGCCTGGCTTGGATTTGCTCAGCATTACGTCTGCAAGCGTCACCTCTGCAACTGTAATACAGATAAGAATTTACCAACAATGTTGAGAGACATTCCCTGGCCTGAAATGCTCAGAGGCATGTGACAGCAAGATCCAGGGCTGTGCTACCAGCGAGACAAACAAACACAGTCACGTCCAAGCGGTTGTGTTGCCTTGTCAGACCTGGCAAACCGATGGTATCGTTCAAACAGTCCGTCCTCCTGCACTCTTCAGAGAGTTTCTGGCTGGGAAGTGTATTATGTAAATACTTTCTAAATGCTTCTCTGCTCTCTGCTGAGGTTGTCCTTCACAGATGCAAAGCAAAGAGGAAGCTGGTGTCCCAGAAAGGAAGGCCAAGGACAAAATGGGAGCTGCCAGGTCAAGCTGAAAAAACCCCTAAAACTAGGCTTAACTTTAGATTTGCTAAATTTTCCCTAGCAAATGTGTTTTATAATTGGTACATCCATAGCTGGAGAACTGTCTGATGGCTGCCATTTCAGTGAACCATTTCTGGCCATGGACCAGGTTTCATGCACATGGGCTTAAGCTTAAGAGAGCAGCCCTGCCTCTGCTGTTATCAGGATCTTTTCAAAGAGTTTCTGCTAGCTGACATAATTTCCTCCTGCTTTGTATCAGCTGGGAGAAGAAAAGGAACAGAAGAAGGTGACAAGATGTTCCCCCTGTCATACTGACAAAGGGATTATGAAGGATAGCCTGAATGGAGTGTCAGCTCTGGCACACTCCTGTTTTACTGGAGTGGGTGAACAAGGGAAACATGGGCAGCAGGGGAGTGGAGACTGTATCCGCAGTGATGCTAATTCATGCTTAAATACTTATTCATCTGAATGCAGGTAGAAGAAAAATCTGAAGAGAAATAGGATTGGTATCATGGTGTTGCTAGCAGCCTGCTGCTGGGGCTCTGTGTCACCTTTGTGGCTAAGGAAACCCATGGGGGTCCTTGAATCCAAATGTGGTGGGCTCCAAGGGCTCCTTTTGTGCTGGGCTGTGAAGCCTTTATCTATTTTTGTGTAGGATTGTTTGGTTATTTTTCTTTTTTGGTCTCCTGGTAGGTGATGCCATTCCTAAAATAATTCAAATAAATGACTACAATATGTTTGAGTGTATTGCTGTAACTAAGATAAGTAGTAGTATTGTTGAGAGAGTTAAATAAAGAATCAGGAGCTCCTCTGTCCTAGCCATGCTCTGTAGTGTGATTCATGCTGCAAGCAGGGTCTGTTCACTCAGACCAACATTTCCAGACTCTGGTGCCTAAAGACAGGTACTCAGACTTGTATTTGGGCTTTCACACGAATGTTGTTTACTTTGCAGAGGTGCAGCCCTCTGAGTAGGGAGGGGGTTTACATGCATTTGGCCTTTCTGGAGAAGGAACCAAGCTTTAGGCACCCAAGCAGAGAATAACAACTTTACCTTTTGGGGGGCACAGTTCACTTGTGTGAAACTAGCTATAAATACTGTATTTATCAGTCAAAGAGTGAGGCTGAGCTGCTGAACTTAGCACCGGACCAGCAATTTGGAAATAACAAAGCTTTTGGTGCATATGTACTTGTTGACAGAGCTCACAGGACAGAGAGCATATATTTATGATGGGGAAATAGAGAGGGAAGAAAGCAGATAAACCATAACTATTACTTTCCTGACTTAACTGTATGTTTAAATCTTGGCCTTAATAAGGGTCTTAATCTTGTTCAATAAATAAAGCTGTTCCCTTTTTCTTCTTTTTCTCATGTGATATGGGAAATAATGGTTAGGCAAGTGTAATTTATAAGGGGGGAAAAGCCACCAACAGGCCTTGCTGAATTTGAGGTGATCCTGCAGAATGGTTTTATGGTGTCACTTGAACCCCATGGTTAAGCAGACTCCAGGTAACTGTAGGCAGGTCTGTTTTCCATAGTACATTGACTCAACCTGGAACTAAAAAATCCCTAAATGCTGCTGTATCTATTGCTGGCAAAAATAACAGAGCCTGTTTAAAGCCTTCTGCATTATATCCATGTCAAGTGATGTTTAAAGGGCCAGGTACATAAAGAAAATGGACATTTGCTTGGCAAGTTGTCCCAAATAATAGTTACTTCTTGATATTTCTTGCAAGAGAAAATGTATGCTCTGCTAGAAGTGCGGGATTTGGAACAAGATACAAATTTTGTTTGGCTTCAGGACAGAGCTTTGGGGGAAGCAGGTGATGAGGGAAGGGCAGAACTAATGAACGTAAAGCCTTATGTGAAGGGAAAAGGAATGAGCTTTGTTACGAGAGGACAGGGCAGGCTGATAAACGTGGGTACAGCTTGGGAAATACAAGGTGGGGAGTCACGGGAGAGAAAAAAGGAGTTGGTGGAGGGTGCAAGAGGTGTTTATCAAGGAGCAGAATTTGGTGCTCGGTTTGGTGAAGCTGCTGGGAAGGGCTGGAGGGAAGTCAGAGATGGCAGTGAGGTATGGAGGAAGGCCAGCTAGAAACAAACTGAAAACTCTTCTTCAAGACAGTGCCAGATGTTTCTGGCAGTCTTGCTGGTTTGTGAGTTCATGACACTAGTTGCAGTGTCTATATTCCTTGGATGCAGCTTTGAGGAGGAAAAAGCTGCCAGTCTGAATGACTGACTGTTTATCCTAGGCTAGTTGTAGGAGATTGAAAATGAGGGAGTCTTTACTACCTTTTGCCACATCAGCCAGGATGGAAATGTTACAGAAAGAAGACTTATCTTGACAAAAATGAATTTTTGACTCGGTTAGAGATGTGAAAGGCATAGACTGTATATGTACAGTAGTTAAAACCAAAAGGGAAATACAGGCATGTTTTTACTTAGAATTCATTCTCTTCACACTGTGGGCAGGTTGACTAAATGTTGGATAGCTGCATTTCCAGCAAGGAGGGAGCTGACACTGTATCTGTTGTACCATCTGTTTACCAGTTACCAGTGTACTAGGGAGAAGCTTCAGCAAGGAGTGGGAAAGCTTCCAGAGTTCACAGTTGTGTTTAACTGCTTGAATGCCAGCAATGTGAAGCCAATGTATTGACAGGGCTCTGGTGTTCACAGCTAAAACTACAGCGTGTAGCATCTCCTTTTCAGCTAGCACTTCGCTGGTCCGGTGCTTATCCTTTCATACTGCTGGTGGAGGAAACCTGGCCCCTCCTAGCCAGGCTGCAGCCAGGGGACTGTTTCCTTACCTTTTAACTCTCCTGTGCACAGGGAGGAGGAAGAGCTCCATGTCAAGCATCTTAAGAGTGGTACCAGAAAACAAGCTAGAGAGGAAAGTTATTTTGCTATAGCTGTGGGTTTTCTCCCTGTACTGACAAAGCTGTGGTCTGCAGGGTGCCTTGCTGTTGTAGCAGAGCTGTTGTAGCAGTCATTTTATTAATGGACTACTGATGTGAAATTACCAAATACGTGATAACTAAAAGCTCAAAAGAAACTAGTGGCAGCAGTCAGCTGATCATCCTGTTGCCCCTGGTTTGCAGTTTCACTTTCAGATTGTGATAAGCAAACAAGTTCCCAGTAAGCTCCTGAAATTGGATTTGGATGTTTGCTTTGGTTTCCCTTCTCTTCTTTTTCAACTCCAAAGCTGTGTCAAAACCTGGTGGCTGCAAACAGGCTTGAGTGACAGCTGCAGGCCCTCTCTAGCCCGCAAGATTAGAGGTTTCTGTTTCAAAGCTTCAGTGCAGAAGCAGGTAGAGAGTGTGAATTTTCCAAGTCAAAAAATGTGACTCTGTAGGAGGAATAGCACAATTAGCTTTAGGCTGATGAGGATTTTGAGCCTAGGAAGATGGCACTGACTACCTTTGCTTTGTGAATACTTGATCTCCTTATTAAGTCAGTGCAGCTCAATTCCTTTTCCCTCTGTCTCTGAGTGTCAAAATTTGGGCAAACTATCAGTTAAACTTGTAGGAAACAGCTTTGATCTCTTGCAGAAGTTTTTAGATATGGGAAATTCTTATCAATTTCAGCTGCAGTTGGTTTCACTGTCTGAATGTTTGTCAGGCATGAGGCTATGTGCCTTTCACTTCCCTTTAGCCTAAACTTCCTTAATGTTCATTTACCTTGGCCTATAGATATAGATCCACCCTTCAGATCAGTTCTATTGATCCATCAGGTCCAGCTAATTTCTGGTACCTGCTGTTATTCCTCTTATGTATAGTGGGACCTGAAGTGAAGAGGAGCCATCTATCCTGCAGTATTTCCGGGGCAGACATGAGCTTGCTATGCTTGAAAGCTGCATAGTAGCAGTTAATGAGCCACTGAGCCCCAGTTAATAGACACGCCTGGGAGGAAAGGTGTATGGGTTTTTACATGATGCTAGAATAAGAGAACCAAGCATCTTCTAGTAAGCTCAGGACTGGGCAGAGTGAAGCAATGTCGGTCTGCAGAATAAATTGAACTTCAAGTGATGGCTGCATGGTATAATTTATTTTAATAGTTGAAATGATGTACTGAGACCAGACTTTTTAAGACAAAAAGTATGTGTGAATAACTCCTCCTAATGCTCTGCCTTGCTGTGAAGATAACTGAAGCTGGCTTACATGCCCTATCATTTTGTTTCTTTTTCTTGAGCAGCTGTAACTTTGTCCTGCCTGAGAAAGACCCTGTTAAAATCACTGGAGCCCTTTGATTTCAGATGCACACAGTTGTCTTCTGGCACTGTCTTGACAACTCTCAAGTGCTTGCACAGAAGAGTGTTTTTTTGGTGCCTGTTTTGTTCTTGCTTGTCTCTCCTGAAAGTGCTAGTAAACTTACATCTATCAAGTGAACATCCCCAGGACAAGGTTTTTATGCTTGCTTGTCGTTGCAAAACCTACTCATCTTCCAGACGAGCATTAGACAAAGCACTGTATTTACACAGGAGAGCTCCTCTTCCTTCCTGATAGTTCCCTTAAGAAAGTGTATCATTTATTGAGCTTCGAGGTCCTTCCCTAGAAACAGCAGCTCAGAGTTTATGGTTCTTCTTTCTCCCACTCCCAAGGAGCACCGTTTTGATGACCATGCTGTGCTTTGCTATGGAGTTTTCATAGCCAGTCCCTGTGTACCTGTCAGCAAGGTGGCCTGCTTTCCCCTCCCCCCTAAAAGAAATAATAGAAAAACAAAACAAAAACCTGACTGCAGTCCTTGTTGAGAACTGGTTTGCTCTGCACTACACACCAGTTCTGCAGGGCATGTAGGCTTTGAATGCATCTCGCATCAGCTTAATCTCTTTTCTCCTTCAAAGAGCACCTGAGTATCTGGGCTCTGAGATGGAGGCCTTTGCTCCTGCCAGCCTGGAAACCCTGCAGCCTTTGTTGCAGTCTCTTGGCTTTCATTCCTGGCTTACCCTGCAGTGACCAAGGATTACGTGTGTGTAAAAGGTGTGTAATTGCTGCGGCACTGGAATTGCCACATTACACCACTCACCACCCAGCCACTGGAGCACACAACTGGAGAACCTAGCTAATGGAAAAGCAAATCATAGTTGTAGGTGTAGGAAAAACCCTCTTGTTTGGTTAAGGCAAGATGCATGTGGCTTGCTGGTTGGTGTACATGTTACGGAGGAGCGTGGTCTTCTTTTCTTCTCTGACATGCTTCTAAATCTAGACTTCACGTTTGATTGTAAAAAAAAACCTGAAGCAGTAACTCGCCTGTCCTCTCTATCAGTCTTGAGCTGACCGGAGGGGAAGGCAGTTTGTGCCCATGCAGAGTTGCCATGGTAAATTGGTTAAGATGTATGTGTTCACGCCATTTGGTGATATGTGCATTGGTGAAGCTGCAGAAATAGTGTTTAGTGCCGTTTCTCCATAGCTGGCTGCTTCTGCTCTGATCTTACTTACACACGTGCACCTAAATGAGACTTGACCCATCAACAGAGCCCACTTCTGCTGCCAGGCACTTAGCCTCTCCATTCTACACCCCCAGGACTGCAGGCCACCCAGGTGTACCGTGCTCCTCAAGTGCAGTGTGCACTGCCATGACAGGAGGGCTGCAGGGCATTGAGGCCCTCCAGCATTTGCTCTTCCACCCTGGTGTGCTCTTTTCTACCAGGTCTCCGGCCAGGGCTTTGGCTCCTGGATACAGTGCCCGGGGGACGGCAGGGGCAGCGCAGAGGCTGCAGGACTGACGCAAGCCCTCCTTTGCTCTCCTCCCCTCCCCCTGTCCACACTGCTTCCCTTCGTTACGGGGGGTGGTTTGATTCATGAGCTTTCTCTGTGCTCACCGCGGAGCTGGGTGACTCAGAGCACAGGCTCTGTGCAGGCTTCATCACTGGAGATTAACGTCAGCACACACCTTTTGTTTGGATGAGGTGGTTCTCCCTTCACTGACTCCCCAAGCTCCCCGCCTTGTAGCTGTTCAGAGTGAGCATCGATTGACAGACCCACATCTGTGTCCTTGCCCCTTCTCTGGTTGCCACCAGAGTGGGCAGGATTCCAGGGATGCAGTTCAAGTGCCACCAGCTACCTTTGATTAAATCTGGAGTGCCAGCTAGACGTAAACTGAAACCCTCTCCATCATAAGAGGCGCTGCTGTGAACGTCAGGGATCCTGCTGCAGATCCGCCATAGTATTCGGCCTCCTAAGGGGGAAAGAAAATACTGTTGTCAGGGAAAGGGGGGTTTTGAGGCCTCCTCCTGTGTTCCAAAGAGTGGGGGGTAGGGCAGCGAAGATATTAAGATCAGCTACAGAAAATGATTCAAATCACAGCACCTTGCAATGAAGAAGTGCCAGTCAGCAACTTCTAATGTCCTAGGAGGAGACCAACAGGGACCAAATATATTTCTCCTGGGCTGGGGAGAGATATTTTGCAAGGTTATTGTCACTGCCCAAGTCCCTCCAGTCTGCTGAAGCTGGTTCCCAGAGAAAACAGTTTTTAAGTGTTACAAGGGAAGATTCTCTTTTTATTTGTGCAGAGTGGTAAGAAGAAGAGATGGTTGTATAGGTTTTGGAGCCAATAAGGGAACATGTATTGTGTGATCGCTGACTCTTTCCCATCATAGGTGGTTTAATTATCTAAATCTGGCCTAGTAAACTGCCACTAAATGCTGCTGTCACACTAAGGTGCTTTGGCAGTTTGTAGCCAGAATGGTTTTTGTCTTAATCCAGCGCTATGAGCCCTTCTCGGCAGGAGAAGTACCATGGCCCCTTGAGCCCTTTTGTCCTTGGCAGGGCTGGGAAGTGCAACTGGAGCCATGGGCACTTCAGCTGCCTCCCATGTCAGCTGTTCAGGACAGCCATGAGGTGCTGGAAAGGAGCAGCAGAAGCAAAATGGTACTTGGTCATTGCTCTTGTTGTCTCTGAACTGCAAATCCAATGCTTCCATTACTGCTGACATTTATGTTTAAAAAAAAAAAAGAAAAATAATGTAGAAATAGAAAAATATATGGCTGTACCAAGTAAAACAAGAAACAGGATACTGCAGGAAGTAGGTGAGACGTAGTCCATGCTGTGAAGCGCGACCTGTTTTAACAACCAGTGAAGTATTACTGCATAGCAATCCAAAAGAAGCAAGGCAAGCATACTGCAGTAGTGACACAGACTGTGCTTCAGCAATGGTTTTAAAACACAAAATGAGAGAAAGCGAGAGAGCAGGTCAGTAGTGCAGTTGATATTCCAACTAGTAAAATAACCAGACTCTTTACAATACATCAGAGAGAAACTTGGACAGAAATGAAAGAAATGAGCATTTGAGGATGAATACTGCACATCCAAACCAGTTGACAGGTGTGAGTTCAGCAAGCTGCTTGACCATTAAGTCAAAATAAGCAGAGTGGGAAATATGTGGGTATATTATCATATGGAGAAATGAAGAGCCACAAGCTGCCTCAAAAAGAAATACCTTTAGGTAGTCTCTAAAAGGAGACAGCAAGTAAAGTTTATATAGATAACAAACAAAAGAAATTTATACAAGAAGGCTTTTAAATCAGTACCAGAGTGCTGCAAAATGGCAGCTTGTGCCTTATTCCACGGGGCTGCAGCACTCAGAGGCATGCAAACTGGACAGCAGGCTTTTGTGCTTCACAGGGACATTTAGCAAATCACCGGCATTATGAGAAGCCTGTATTCATTCTCTAATAGATGGCAAACAAACAAAATAGCTTCTTGAATCTTTTGTGCTCTAAATGCAGGGTGAGGTGGTTAAAGTACAAGGATTTCTGATAAGTGTTTATGTAGTTGCCTGGTTCTGATGCTGTATTTCAATTGTATGTGTTCCTTCTTTAGAAGTATCGAATTCTGTAATAACTAAGAATTTGCTCTTTTGGTCTGAAAATTGAAAGGGTAGGAAAATGCAGGGAGAATAAATGTGCAGAAGCCTGCTATTCCATTTTTATTTCAACTGAACTTTTCAAATCAATTTGCAAACAAATTTCCCAGCAATTTTTCAGTGGAAGTTTTAGCCTGTTTTGAAAAGCAACATGGACGTAATCGCGTGGATGAGATACAACCTGCCTCTAGATTTCTCTGCACCGATATTTCACCAGCTGTGGAGATATCTTCTGCAAGACTTGATGACCTTTCTGAAGACTCCTGAAATCAAAAATTTCCATGACATTTTCCATCCCATTCTTTAAAGAAATTAAAAAAAAAAGTTTTTCTGGAAACCCTTCTATTTATATAGAAACACATTCAAATATGATGTGAGTGTGCGCTAAGGCCTCAAAAAAAATTGTAAGTTTAAAAAATAAATAGCAAAACATTCTAGGGATACTTGAATGGAATGAAAGCAGTGAAATGAAAGCTGGCTGCATGTCTTTGATGCCTTTTTGTAGCATCACAGGGATACTTTAGGTGTGAAGGACTTAAGTAGGTCCCTAGTCCAACTTCCTGCTCAATGCAGGGTCAGCTCTTAGATGAAACCAGGTTGCTCAGGGCTCTATCCAGTGACTGCATGACCCCTCTGGACAGCCTGTTCCCATGCTAAGATATTGTATAGCTATCCTGTTCAGTGGCAGCTTTATTTCTGGGGGGGTGGGGGATGGGGGGGGAAAGAATATGAACAAAGTATATTTATGTATGCTAATGAAAATGTGGCAGCCAGCCCTGGGAAAAATTTCAGCAAACATGATGATACAGGCACATAGCTTTCTGAGATAGATAAATGAGTGGCCATACCACCAGCAGAACAAGGGAACAGTCTTGTTGAACCTTGTGCTGGATGCCAGATCTCTGAGGTATAAAAACCTGATGTTACCTAGTCTCATGAAGAAATAGGTGTCTGTTACTACAGTTGGTATCAGTGACTTTCAAATACATTTAGTTTGAGACTTTAAGGATATTCAAATAGAGCTGCAGACTCCTTTGTCATGATTTTTGAACCAACCCTTCCAGGGTTTGCTTTTGTGGGCCCGTTCAACTTGGCCCATAGGTCCATCCCCCACAGTTTAAAAACTACTGCTAGGAGTTGTCGTGGTTTAAACCCTGTCAACCATGCAGTCTCTCTGTGACAACCCCCCCCCCCCTTGCCCTCCCCCTGCTCCTGGAGGGATGGGGAGGAGAATTAAAATAATATAACTCCCACAGGTTGAGATAAGAACAGTTCAGTAACTAAGGTATAACACAAATCACTACTGCTACCACCAATAATGATAATGATAAAGGAAATAACAAGAGAAGAGAATACAATACCACCTGCTGACCAATAATACCCAGCCCGACCAAGCACCAACCGATACCTAGTCCAACCCCGCAGTGCACTAGCCCTTCAGGGTAACTACCAATTACATCCTGGGCATGACGTGCTATGGTATGGAATACTTATTTGGCTAGTTTGGGTCAGGTGTCGTGTCTCTGCTTCCTCCCAGCTTCTCCTGCTCCATGTCAGAGCATGAGTCTCAAAAAGTCCTTGGTCAGAGTAAACATTTGAGCAGTAACTAAAAACATTGGTGTTATCAGCGCTGTTCCCAAGCTAAAAGTTAAAACCACAACACTGCACCAGCTACTAAGAAGGAGAAAAAATGACTGCTACTGCTGAACCCAGGACAGGAGTCTTCAGCAGTTTTTATGCATTTCTTTTTCTAATGTGTGACTCATCTGAAAATAAAGGGAAATATTTGTACTGTCATCCCTCATTGTTAATGCTAAATAATCAGAGCGATACCTTAATCCAATTTTTCGCATGAAGCAAAGACAGGTTTTTCTGATTCCTGTCTCAAGTGAGTAACTTTAATTTATGCTGCTGTGGCTCTTCAGAAAGACATTCAGAACTGGTTTATAGGCATCAAATGGTGGAGAATCCTCCACATCTTGGTAATATTTTGTATTGCAAAACCATCTTTGCTGTGAAAACTTGATTAAGATCGAGTTTTCAGTTCAGTAAACAGTCTTCCCACTATGTTTTGCTAATTTGAAATACCTATTTTCTATGGAAAATAAGGTAAGGTGGGTTTGAAAATTCTGATGAAAATGTGCCCTGTTTCCTGTTGTCTTGTTTGTCTCTTCAGGAGCTTGTTTTGACAAAATGTACCATGAAAGATTTTTAACATTTCATAATATTAAAACCTAAAAGGAATCAGTAATAAATTCCAAATGCTGTGTTTATTAAAATTAAGCATTCAATTTTTACAAAATGCAAACAAAATAATTGTAAAATGTTTCAATCTTTCATTTCCTGGTAGAAAAAGCAGCTGCCGCAAGAGAACAAAATGCTGCCAGATCTGTTGTAGATTTTACTGGGACACGCTCAGAAGTACCAGAAGCTTAGTAGAAGCAACAGGGAATGCACTGAAAGGAGTTAATGTTTGTAGGGTTTTGTTGTTTTTTTTACTTCTAAGCTAAAACTCCTTTCTTGAGCTGCCCAGTCTTTTTCCCTTTATGGTTTCTGTTTTTAACTCTCAGATGCTTGCAGTCTTTTTTTTTTTTTAATGGAAGCAAGAACAGGAAATAAGTGCCTGAAAATTTCTAATTAATAGTGGATGCTAGACAAAGAAAAATTAGACGATGTGGAATTCTTTAGGTATATCTTTCTTTAGTAAGATGACAGTCAGTTCCAAGATTGCATATGTGCCTAACTGTAGGAAATGCTAGTAGTTCTTTATCAGTACTTGTACTGTCTTCTCCACTGTTATTGCTCAGTAGAAGAAATTTGATCACAGTAAGATTAATAACAACGTTTATGCTTTCTTCTGGATTTCATACCATGAACATTGATAGCAAAAGGATTTTTTTTTTTAATCTTTAAAGATATGATACCTCTGAAACTCAAATGGAAGCTCTGAGTCAAATTGACACTAAGTTGTAACCAACTGTGCATTGAAATTCCGGTCTGGGACAAGAATTCAAACATTGGAAGCTATTAAAATCTGAGAATTTGACACATAATAATAGAAATTATATCATTATATAATTTTTAATATAGGGGATGGAATTCTGTAACATGGATCAAGGCTTAGCTCTTTTTACAGATTTATTATACAATGTATTTGTAAACTCGCTCATCCATCTGCACTGTGAACAAGTAAAGGTAAGTTTTGCAAGTTTATTTGTTCAGATGTTACCCAGTCTCCACCAAAAGATTTTAGTCTTCAGAGCTGTCTTTTGCAAGCATCACATTTTTAAACAAATATCAAAGTCTTTGGAAATTCCTTTTTTTGGTGTGATCTTCAGTATCCTAAACAGATATGAACCTGCAGAGATTAGCAGTTTCCCAAGTACTGAGCATCTGATGGTTCTGGAGCTAAGAGCTTATGAATGCTTAGTAAGTGTTTTGTAACAGCAGACTGGTTACATACTGCTAATAGGGAATCATTGGATTTCTCTAAAGGAAAGTTGGATTTTCAAATGGTTTATGTAGAGTGGCCTGTCTGAAAAATAACCAAGTACAAAAATTTTCTCAGTCTGACTTAGTCACTATTTGACCAAATTCTTCTCTGTTTGAGAAGGGTTAGAAGATAGCTTCCATAGAAATTTTACTATGTAATATAGTTATACTTTGGATTCAAGTACCTTAATGTTTTAATCAGACATAGAAAGTTTGAAATTATTTGGGCACACTGTCAGTAAATTTCCATGAATAGTAGATTGCCCTGAAATTTGAATGTTTCAGTTGAGAAATGAGAAAATACAAATGTATACGGCAGTGCATTGCAGGAGAGCAGGAGGCAGGCAGGAAATGTTAAAAATAAAGCTGGTGGGGCCATTTAAAAAAGAAAAGTACAAACCATCTTGACTTTGAGTCTGGAGCAGATGAAGTTTCAGATGCAGCATATGAACTGCAAGTGGGGCTTTTGCTTTGAGGGCCTGAGAATATCAGAAAGCTGCTCTATGATGTATGAAAGCCTAAACCACATTTTTCTTCTTGTCTTTTATTTCTGATTCCCTTTTTTAAATTCTACCTCAGCAACACCAAGTTTTGTATTTCTATTTTAAGTAGGGGCCTACTTTGGAGGGTGTGGGCAGTAGAAATCTGCTGGGAAGGGCTGATTTGAAGGGGCTGCATTGTTGAAGAAAGATATATTCAGGTTTGTCAAAGGTATAGAGTGACTGATGAAAGTACTTCTCTGAGTTTCTAAAGTACAGATTTTATGTAATCTCATCATAAGAGTTCTCAACAGAAAATGGGGGAGCTAATGTGTGATAGTGTTTATTCCATTTTATTTCAAACAAGATGTCAAATAGCTCAGTTAGTTAAACTGGCTTAATAAACGTTGTGCAGTATTTTTCACTTGTAACAAAGGTGCTAAAATGTAGAACTCAGAATTCCACCTAATTTTGCAAACTGTTTTAAAAGAATGTCATTTGGAGAGGTGGTATCATCTCACGAGAGTTTATGTGCCACTATGTTTTACTTAGATTTTATTGTGTAATTATTGTCATTAGTACAGGGGTTTTTGATAGCAGGCTGGTTTTTCCACATGAAGAAAATATCAGTCTTCGTTAGGTAAATATTTATTTTTCCTTCATTTGTTATATTTGTAAAACAAATGTTAAATGTTTTTTCCCGGCATAAAACTGCCTGTGTAACACAGTCATCTGAGGTAGGAGGTATAGCTGAATATCCAAAAATTTATTCTTGAAGCAACACACAATTAATTTAATCATATACTAGAATTAATTTAATAGCATGCTTTTGGTATAAGGAAATGCAAATTCAGGAGTTTAAAATGCATTTTCATTTATTTAATATTGCAAGCCATGAAGTAAAGTTTGTTGATGTTTTCAGAGTATTATTTTATATATATATATGTGTATATATATAAATATACATATATATATATATAATATGTATAGATTTTTTCCAGATGATGCTGTTTGAATTGTATTCATAGAATACAGGGTTTTGCCTATCTGGATTTCTGTCTCCAAAAATTACTTGTGAACTGCATCTGATTGTTGCAGACGTACTTTGTCTTTTTTGTCTTTGATAACAGCTCCAAACTAGAACTATTAGTTATTTGAGATACTCAACATTAAAAATACGGGTATGGGTTGCTGTTATCTTTCTCCTTTCATGGAGCTTAATAGGTTTATGTGCACACACAAAAATAATCTTAATTTCCTGCCTACCTTCAGCAGAACTCTGGAAAGTAATTGTGTCCTTTTGCAATGCTAGATAATTGTGTAATTAGTGGTGATATTCTCAGTGCAAATAACAGGATAAAAAATGCTTTTTCAGGACTGCTAGGAGTAGAAACTTGCTTTCTGCCATTAAAGCAGATTAGTTTTGAGTATGAACATATGCAAGGAGAAGATATAATTTTACACAATATTTTTACACGGTCACCTTCTGAACCATTGAACAATAAAAGCTACCAAAACTATTGACTAAATGAGATCGAGTGGATAGGGTTGACAGATGTTAGCAAAGATCATTTATCTCTCACATTACAGTTGAATGCATGGAGTCTCAAAAACGTAGCTTTTGGTTCATAAACCAAATTCAGTTACATGTACTACATTGGGAACAGATTTTAAAGTAAATGTTTTAAGTATATAAAAGAAACTTGTTTTTAAGTTGGTATAATAAAATGTACGTAAAACCAGGTACTTTAAAATTTGATGCTTCCTTCCGTTTGCGAATACTTTCTGCAACAATGTCTAAAACAATTTGGTCTTTAAATATGTAGACTTGCAGATCTAGGGAATAAAAGTCTTCTCTCCTTCTGCTTCTAATCATTGTCAGTCCAAGTTATTCCAGTTTTTTCTCTTTCCAGATGGGTTTGGTATCCTCTTCCTCCACTAATACTGACAGCTTAGGTGCTGTCCATTTTAACTATATCTAGACCTTAAAAAGGGGCTTACTCTTTTTGTGGGCAGATTTTATCCTCATTGCTGCCATTTGGTGAAAGCATTAGATTGCACTGCTTACAGTTAACAATCACTGCATATGTCTTAATTTTCCTTTTTTTTTTTTTTTTATACAGCCTGTATTAGTTCTCTCTGACCTTTCTTACTTAGATACTCTGAAATCTTTCACAAAACTTTGTAGGAGGTGGGATAATTGGGCTCAGCCTATGAAATTTTGTCCCTGTGGATGGCAGAGTAAGGAAAACTACGCAGAAGACCTCAGACTATGGCAGTAAGTTTAGATGACTACAGGTTTATGGATATTGTAGAAACTGGGAAATTTCTTCTGAAATGTGCTTTTGTTTAACCTCTTTCATACTATTCTGTAATAGGGTTCATGATACCTCTATAGAATCTTCTGTGGAGACTTTTATTCTGTATTAAATTTATTGTTGTTGGAAATGAGTTAATAAATTGAGGAAGGAGTACTCTTATTAATCAATGTATTAGGTGATATCCCTTATGAATGAGGAAATCCTAAACACATGAGTTGGTGAAAATAAGTCTGGAGCCATATCAAGAGTAAGATTTTACTGAAGGCTCCCTCTGTACTCATAATTACATTTAAAAACCAGAACTAGCATCTCCATGGCTAGTTCTCTGGCCCTGATACAAGTGCCACAGACCACCATGTGGTTATATGGACTATGTTACATAGCACTAGGCCCCAAAACTGATAAGAGTCTGGCCCCAAGGCATTAGGATTAGTGTCTGAGTAGTGGTTTTGGGGAAGATCTCTGCTCATGTGACTTCAGGCACTTTGGTCCATGTTGGAGCCTGATGGTTTTATAGCAGAAAGCTGAAGTGGGGTATTGCATGCCCTGAGCTGTGGCATGAGGAGATGCTGAAGGGGAAAGCATCTGCTAGATAATGCTGGAGGACTCTGTGGGGCAGATGAAGCCAAATATGCTGCAGTTTGGCCATACTTCTCACAGGGAATTGTCCAGGGGCATGCTATAGCCAAGCATTATGCTAGCTGGCATGGGCCCCAACCCCACTAAGGAGTACACCAAGAATTAAAGTAGCACAGGTTGTCACTGAGCTGTTTTGCTTATTACCTTATTATTAGCTTATTAATTGAATCTTAGAAAAGGAAGAAGAAAAAATAAGAACAAAGCTTCTATTTTTCTAATAATTCTTCAGCCTATTAATATATAGACCTGAATGAAGTAAATACTGTAAAATCAACTCTTTTTCTGTCACTACCATTTTTGATTTTCAGTGCATTTTTCAGTTTTAATTCTGAGAATTCAGAAAATTAAACTTCTCTTTGACAAAGACGTTCTGGAATTGTCTGGATTCCTGACACTGTAGGGGGATGATTACTTCTTCTGGTTTTATTGGGAAAAAAAATGATTTTTTTTTTTTTACGCCATGCTTTCTCATACACAGTTCTTCTTTACTGACTGTAAAACAGAACATTCATCTAAATGCCTTTGTTGTGCTTCTCACATAAGGAAAGTCCCACATCTTTCCCTGCCATGTGCAAATTTAATCCTCTTAGACTGTGTGCCCAGTGGTGTGGGCAGCATGATGTCAGGTTGTGGACGTGCAGCATGAGAGGGTTGTGTGCGCCACAGCTAGAGTTTTGGCTTAGTGCTTGCCCACGCTGTGCCATAGGTTCTGAGTCAATCCACCACCTTGTGGGAACAGACCAGGTGCTGGGTGTCCTGGTGACCATGGGTTTGGTGTCAAGGCTTCAGCACATCCTCAGGTACACTCCTGCACTCCAAGGAGCCTGACTGATGGCACTTTTCCCAATTAACTGACTTCAAGCAGGTTAATAGAAGGGCTGCGATTGGAAGGAGAATTAGAGGCTGTCAAATGTGTGTAAAGGGATGGGTCTTTATTTCTTTCTGTCACACAGCAGCAGTCTTCCTAAGGTCCCTTTCAGTCCCCGTAGATTGTATCAGGGCAGCTTAAGAGTTACCCACTGGCAGAGCATTCTCACAAAGGAAAGGCAAGCAAGGTGTACTGAAAGCAGCTTGACCTTTATTGCCTTGTATTTCAAAAGCTTCTTGGAGGGGTGCAAATGGATGAAAAATATCTTGGATGCTGTCTAGAATTATAATTCTTACTTTCTCATTGTTCTGTCTAGATAATGGTGAATTGTTTGGATGTTTTCTGACTCAGAGCACAGGTGATGATTACAGGGCCATTACATGGACACTTCAGAGGAAAAATTCTCCCTCCCCAAGTGTTCCTCCAAGCAGGAAAAAGGAATACTGAGAAATCCTGAAAAATCTGCAGTAATTATTTGGTTATTCAGATGAAATTGTAATTGTTGAAATTGAATATAAAAGGAACTGAAGGTCAGCTCCTCCAACCCCCACTCAGCAAGGCCCAACTTGGAAGTTATGTTGCATGGCTTGGAGTTCTGTGCATTATTTCCACACTGAAAGTACTCCTAGATTTATTCACAAAATAATGTGCTACAAATTGTTGAATTCTAAATAATTACAGATCTTTCTAGTATTGTAGCTCTGATGCATCTGGATGTTCTTAAGTGCTTTTCTGTTATTTCACAGACTGGAAATTTGGGGACTAATAATGCTGAAAATGGAAAGTATCAAAGGTGTTGATTGGTAAGCAAAAAGAAAGGTTATACCTGTAGGGCTCAGGAGTAATATTTTAACAAATAAACACAAAGAAATGTGTCCGTTTCACCAGTTACTGCAATGTGTTTAATGCAGCATATTATTTACCTACACGATAAAAGAAAAGGAAAGTAAGGGGAAAAGAAGTTAACAGAAGTAACTGCATAATATCAGCTTTAGAAATGAAATGACTTCATTTGAAATAGAAAAAAAAAATCTGAAGGATTGACATGTAGAATATAGTTTTTAAAGTCTAAAAATATATCACTCTTAGTTACGAAAGAGAATATACCATTCTCCTCCAAATGTCTCTGTTCTTTTTCTACCAGACCTGCAGTAAACCTGGAGGGGGTAAAATGTTTTCCTTCCACAAGTCCATCAGCTAATATCCCTATTACTTTCATAGTTATGACCACTGTGGAAGTCCAAGGTGGTCACCACAGCAGGAGGTGCTTGGACCTAGTCAGGGTGTGTTGTGGTTTATCAGGGCAGGAGGTTTCAGCCTATTCTGTGCATCTGTTTGGAGAGTGGTACTCCTCTACCTCTGGGCTGGGCTTACTATCTGGTGCAGGCTCTGGCCGGTTCCTTTGGAGTCCTGCCTATGGGAAGCACTGGTCCCAGGCACTCAGTCAAGCTCACTTACTTACCTGCAGTGGCCCTGCAATGGTCTCTTTACTGCTTCTACAGGATCCTGGAAAAGGAAAGCTGCTTTTGTAACCTAGGGCTTCTACAGCTGTTTCTGGGCTTTTCTTCTTGTGATCTTAGGGCAAAGAGCTAAGCAGAAGTGATGGGAAAAATGGTCAGACTCCTCACCGGATCTGCAGTATTCCTGCTGGAATAGAAGATGTTGTCATTATTATTTGTTTGTGCCTTTTCCTAGCAGTGAGGAAAAAGAGACAGTTAATTTCACTGGACTGTAGAGGAGTAGAAGAATAGAAAGAAATATTATATTTTTATATAATATATGTAATATATACGTAATATATATATATTGCTAGCAGAAGACAGAAGACTTGGACTTGAAGGTCAAATGCAGTACCTCAGCCACAAAATTAATCTGTGATTTTGGCAAATCACATAATCTTGACTATCTTGAAGTCTGTAAAATGTTTCACTGCCTCACTGAAGCACAGTGTGGGGTAAAGCTCATTCATGTGATGGATTCAAGTGTTGATACAGCACTGATGGAGTTGACACAAATCCATGTAGAGAGAGTCCCATTGCTTTCTGGAGTACTACCTCTATATTCTAAACCTTTGGGAAAGAGAAAAGAAACTGCTTGAAGTAGTTGCCTTTTGGTAAATGGAAAGTGATTTAGTGGATGATGGGAGAAGGTTAAAGAGAAATAATTTAAACTTTTGAGCTTTTGAGGTTTCGCAATGGCTGGTTTTCTTTAAAGTCTTACAAGCACACCTTCCCTTCTCATTACAGCTCTGAAACAGTGGCATAGGACTACTTGAAAAAAGGTAGAAGCATGTCATCCACAGCAAGCCTTCTGCAGTTACAGTATCAGATTTTTTACAGCCTGTGATTTCTGGAACGTGTTACAAAGTCAATGATGCTTTTTACTTTTTAAATCCCAGGAATCTGTTGTCTATCCCTTGGGAAAGTTTTAGTCAACTTGGCATAAGCTTGAGTCTCCCGAGTCTTTCCAAAAGCAGGCGAGTTCCCTTTTAGTGAAGGCTGGTGCTGTGTACTATGTGCTGGCGTATGTGAAAGCTGGCTGTTTGGCTGGTAACGCAATACTCATGTAAGGATATGCAGTTGCTGGTGCAAGGGGGAAAAACAAGGTCAGCAACCTCTGCCACTACTCCAGAAGGTCAGCTTTATTTACAGGAACAGCAGCAGGCTTCTTCAGCTTACTTATGTTAACCATCTTTCCAGTCCTTTCCTTAGTGAATAGGACTATTTAAAAATTCAATAGAAATCTGCATTCAAAGAAGACAACTAACTTTTTATTGCATAACTTAAAGATATCACTGATCTTTCTCCCTCCCCCACACCGACAGAGCTGTCAAATTGAAAACGTTTTCAACATGGAGCACAAGCCTACTCCTTTCAAACCTCATCAGAATTAACTTGAGAACACTTTTAGAGGGAGAAAAATGCTGCAGAGAAATAGCTGCAGCATGCTTCATACTGCTTTCTTTTGGGGAACCCTTGGAACTGTGGAAGCTTAACTCTCTGAAAGGTAGTGATTATTAAAAGTGAAATTGGGCACAGCTAATTGTGAAATAACACTTTCTTGGTTGGGTTGTTTTCAGTGGTCAGTTGATTGAGGTAAGCATGGGAGGTTGCTTTACTGCTGGCAAGGAATCTTGGAGTTTTCATAGTATGTATGTGTTCCAAGAAAAGGCAGGTTAGAATAATAGTTTCAGCTATGATAACGGAAGTGCTAAAGTAAAAACATTCAGCTACATTGGTCAATAGGCTACATATTCATGATTCAGCTCCCTCACACAAGTTCCTAACATCTCTGGGAGGGGTGCAGAGGAACCTCAGAGGCTGAGGAGAGGAATGAGGAGAGATTGTGTTGATCTAAGTTGAACTACAAAGGTAGAAAATTCCAGACTGCTTGCATCTCAGTTTAGGCACCATCCTGGGGCCTCATTTCTCCAGGGTTAGTCTCTTGTTCTGAATTGCCCTCTGGGATAGATTTTCCTTTCATGTGTATGGCATACAGAGTGTCTATAAGAACTCTCTTTCTAAATCAGTTGCTTGTGTTTGTGTAGCAGCAGTGCTTCTCTTTAGACGGAGAGGTTCAGTTGTCCAGTATTATGTGGGATAAGTCATGGCTGAAGAGTTTTGTAATGCTTCTTGCTCTTTCCTCTTCCAAAGCGGTCTCCAGCCAATGATGCCTCCCACATTACTTGCAACAGTGCAGTGGATGGTGTTCGCAGTTTCTCTTGCTGTCTTGTGGTTATTTTCTGTAGGTTGCTGGATCAAGAAGGGCTGTGAGGGGTATAACCAAGAATGCTCAGGAAGGGTGCATGGTAGAGGCGAAAGATTTTACTTTCAAACTACACCCTTCTTAATCCATAATGTGTGAGTGCAAATTCCCCACTTTTAAGATAACAGCACTTTGATTTGGGCTTAGAAGAAGATGACAACATGGCTTTGAGTGCGGATAGCTAGAAACAGATGTTTGCTTTAAACCAGATGTCTCTCCTCTGAATTAGGCTGTGACACATCTGAGATATAGTCTTAACTTTTGGTAGATCTGGTGCTTCAAGGATTTTTTTTCTTTAAAACCCACTGGATTAACATCTAAGAATTTAAGGCATATTCACATGGCTGGTATCTACATGAAAACATCAAACTATCAACAGCTGGGTGTATAGCACAGCTATTCTGTAGTTTTCAAAGCCCAAACACTTTTGTTGAGTGGAGGCTTGCCCAAGATATATTACTAAACGTATGCTGTGAGATGAGGAACAATTCCAATTTCTCATGTACACCTTTCTGTTTCCTGTATACATCTTATTCGGTTTCCATCCAGGTGAGTGGGGAGCCATTGGGGTGGGAATGAGGGATCCTGCACAAAAAGTTTGGCAGTCAGTAGGGCAGTCATTCATATCATTACAGGTTGCATATTCAAGGTCACTGTCTACAGCTCAGCAGTGACCTGGAACAAATTCTCAAGCTTGAAGGGAAAATAAGGCTGGCCAAATGCCTTCCTGATGAGAGCAAATCAGAGGGAACCTGAGATAAGTTCAGAACCTGAACTACACAGCAGTAGAACCAATGGGGAAAGTGGAGCAATGAGAACTTGGCAAGAGGCAGCAGAAACCCTCCCCCAGTGCATTTGCCACACAAAGCTGTTGAAATGTTGCTCCCTTTCTAGTGATAATGCAGCAGCCTTTTTGATGATGGTTGCTGCAGATAATGTGGCAGTTGTAATGAAATACAACCCAGGCAGTGAACCAGGGAGATCTTCAGACTTGCTGGAGACTAAAAGAGAAGGGCCAAGCAGCAGAAGTGACTAAGAGGATAAGTGGCTTGCTGAAAAAAGCGGAAGGAATCCAGTTACAAGACAGGTAGAAATTCAGAGCAAAATGGAAGTAAATAATGGGCACAGAAACATTTTCAGGAATTGTTCCTAACAAATCTTCACAGACTGATGGGAAGTTTTGAGAACCAGAGTGTTCCCTGTGTCAGTTCAGCAATAATGTAATATGTTATGATACAAGACTCGCCAAAGTATTCTGAAATAATTGGGGTTAGATGAAGCAATGGATATTTCACCCACTACAAATGGTAGTGTCCTCTGGTAAGGTACAAGACTGATGCTTGTAGACTTACTTCTGCTTTCATGTCTCCCAGAAGGTCTCTCTGTAAACGTCGCCAAGGTTCTCAGGGACTTTTTCCACTGCCATGCTAGCAACACCAGTGCTCTGTGTAATCCAGAGTATAGTGTGTATGTTTTCCATGGCTTCAGATAGGAAATATCTGGATGCATAGAAAATCTGTGATAGGACTGGAAATTAGCTTGGGAAGGCTGAAGATCTTGTTTAGGTGCTGCTTTTAGGAGTGTTTGTGCTTTAGTCGTTCTTACTACATATAAAATTGAATGAACATGCTCAAGGTCAGAAAGTGGTAGAGAATTTTACTACATTAATGCATACATACAGAAGTAGCAGAACTGATCAAGTTATAAAATGTTCTGTTCAATTTGCTAACTACTGCATTCAATTTAAAATCATAAAGAGCATGGATATAATGTCACGGTGCTTTTCTTTTTTATGCATAACAAATTGTGGGTTCAACTATTCCAGGCACCTTGAGATCATGGAAATTTTATTTATTCTCAGGTATACACTCAATTCATTTTCCTATCGTGAGAAGCTCTGAGGATTGGCAGGGCTTTCAGGCAGATATGAAATGTAGACTTTCAGTGGTTCCCAGGATTGGGCCTAGATTGAAAGAATATGAAAGGCAACATATTTCCAATATTATGTAATATAGTATGACTATTAAAATACTAATATTTTGGTTTACCCTATGGAATACATTTTAATGACATACTCTGCATTTGAGCTGGAGAACAGAATTATGGGGTTAAAATGCAGCATATACGTATGATGAACTTTGTTGGAAGTCACTGTGACGTTGAATTCGCCCTTCTACTCAATCCAAATGGTAGTCATCATTTCCATAGTGTGTAAATGTTCATCTAGATGATGACATTTCATTCCTGCTGTATCCCGGCTCATGTTACTGCTTTGGGAATATCTATTGTAACCCTTATCCTTCCGTACACTGTGCTGTCGTCACCACTCCTGTGGCTAATCCACTACTATTTGGCAAGAAAACTGTTTATCCATTCTGCGTTAGGGCAGATAGCTGAAGTAAAAGCTGAAGGGGGAGGCAGCCAGCGTTGTATGTTGTGTTTGTTCAGCAGCGCATTAACATACTGGCTGAGCTAACATGGAGAAGATGACCAAGTGATTTAGTAACCAGACTCATTTTGTCATGGGGTTTGACAACATACTCCCAGATATGCTACAAGGTTATTGCAATCAGTCAAAAGGCAGTAAAGATTGTATCTGTGGAGATTTCTGAACTATCCTGTGCTGCTTCTATACGTTGGCATGTGGAGAATCACTCACACCCTGATTATGAACACTGAACTGCTTGAATCACTGTCTTAAAACATGAATGTTTATGGCTTGGTGTTTCCATTTCCTCAATTTTTTTTTTTGCTGCATTTATATTTATTTTGGCTGCTAATGGCTCAGACAGCAGCCTTTTTTTGCTACCATGAGGCCCAGTGTTGCATAGGAAAAGAAACAAGTCAAGGGCCATCCATCTGTGGAACAACTACAAACAGTATTAACCCAAAGCCCTTTCTTTTTTAGGGTTTGCATTTTGGTTTGGTTTGGTTTGTTTCTTTTTTCCCACTGTACGTTCATTATAGAATGTTGGCTTATTTTGTTAGCTCTTTATACTAGAAAAAAAAACCCAAACCAAAGCAAAAACTAATGGTTGTATCCAGCCTTAGGAAAAAGAGAGAAAGGAACATGGTCAGGAGAAACTTAATTCATTTGCCTCTCCAAAGGTTAAATTAGCAAGTCCAAAAGAATGGATGAAAGCTTGTTTCAACTCATATAGCCCTTCACTATTTCTTTAAGAGCATTATTTCTCTTTGATTTTCCTCAACTCGGAGTTACTCACCATACTCTACCTCCTTGAGTGCTTGCTGATTATCAAGAAATAAGAAAGGTTTATTTGAGAATAGCTGTGTCCTTGTTCCATACTTCTGCATTTGTCAATTTTTGGAAAGAGTTTTGGTATCAGTAGTCTCTCGTCCAGCAGAGCCCTGTGATGAGGAAAGTTTTTGTCCCGCTGTCTTCCAGGTAGCTCCCTGGTGCTGCACTGTATCCTTTCCACCTATGCATTTCTTATTGTGAAACATGAACAAGAGAAGGGCACAAAAACCAAAACCACCAAGGGAAGAACACACCTTCCGTTCTGTCACTGTGACCATATGCTTGACAGTAACCTTCATGTGGATGAGCACACATGCTCTTTTCCTGCCCTCCCTCCCCCCACCCCTCGTGGGGATCCTCTGTCCCATCGCATCTATGGTGCACACTGTCCTGCCTGCACAGGAGCCCACCACCAGCCAGCGCGGTCACAGTGCTGCTGAAGTGCAGCTGTGCACTGGAGCTGATGATGGAGAGCAGGCAGTGACCAGCTGCACCCAGGAGGCACTGAGAGAAGCTGAACAACAGGAAGAAGCTGCATTTTAGACAGTGGGAAAGCTTTGTCTCAGAGGGGCTTTGTTTTTTCATTTTTGGTTGGTTATTTTTTTGGTTTGTTTTGTTTTTTGTTTTTTTTTTTTTTTTTTGCCCTTAACTCTGTTAAGGAAAACTGAAATAATCATAATCTGGAGGAGAATACAGTCCTTATTTTTTTTCCCCTGTTACTGATTGGGAATGACGCAGACAAACATGCTTAGTCAGAGGGAATGTCTAGAGATCTTACTAAAGACTCTCACAAGCTTCCCTGAGCTTAATGTGGTCAACAGATGGTGATTTACTACTGCTCCTAATACGTTCCTTTCTGAATGAATATTCATAATGACAGCAAGCAACTGTGGACCTAACAAGAGTTCCTGGCTAGATTCACTCTTCTGTTGAAAGCCACAATGGAGCTTTTTCCCCTAAAAGAAGCTTCACCTTTTTAAAACAATCAAAAATGCAAGGCAAGCTCAAGATTGAACATTTTAGTTCAAGTGAGATGTCAGATGCACATTAACATTAAGCAAGAGTGTTAGGTTAATCTAAGCCTTCAGAATTTCTCATGACCACCGCATGCTCTCAAAGGTCTTATATTTAATAATATTCTGCTCATGAAATGCAAATAAAAAAAAGGGATCAATTATTCTGTTCATTCTGTTTTCCCAATAGCAAATATTTCCTTCCTCTATCACTTTATTTATGGAACTCCTTGTTCTCCAGCATTTTTCAAACCTCCAGTATATTTTAGAAAACCCCTTATTGTTAGTTTTAATACCCCCAGCTATTTGTGCTTCATTATTCCTTTACGTGCTTCAGGTACCTTCATTACATTCCCTTGATTTTTCTTTTAAGAAGTAACAATGCTGTAGTTCTGTACTCCCTGTAATTTTTAGAGCTCCATTTTTACTTGCAATTAACTTAACCAACTTGTCACTCAGGCTTATTGGTTTTGAAATTCTGTGCTTAATTTTGCATAATGGAACATACTCCCCCTGAAACACCTTCATCACGTCTCTAAAGTTTAGCCAAATTTTAACAACTTACCGGCATATCACTAATAAGCTTTGCCAGTTTATTTCACTTATAATTCTCAGATTGCACAGTTCATTCGTACTTCTAGCTGAATGCCCTCCAAGAACTGCATTAGCTGGCAAATTCTGATCCTCAGACTGTCCCTTCCTCTCAGTTTATCTCTGCTGTGTAAAACATTTTTAAAACTCTCTTTTGCTTTCTGTTGTCTGCAGCTCAGACTGCTGTGAAAGCAGAACTTCTGCAGGACTTGAAGAAGTGCTCCTCATGCGATGTTTGAATACTCTGTTCTTCTGAGGTAAATTTAAATCATCCAGGTGCATTATTTCTAACCCTTGCCACAGTCACTTGTCCAGCAGTCACTGCTGAGGCCACTTCCTTCATCTGGCAGTTTCTGCAGAAACATGGGCCTGAACCACAGCAGTGTAAACGTCTGCTCTGAAGGTGGTTATAATAGTCAAAACCAGCTTGAAGATGTGCCAAGCAGTTTGTCTAGAACTCCCTGTCCTGAAATGGAGTCAGTGCTCTTCCACTCCCATGTGGTGATTTCCAAAATAAGTTTAGTTTACATTAAGCATGATAGATCAGGGGGTTTTCTTTGCCAGCTAGGAACTAAGCAGAATCAGCTTGGACTGTGCTTCACATCACCTCTTGTTTAGCTTGAAGACTATTTCTCCCCCCCTGAGCTTGCTGCTTAAAAAAATATCCAGGGACTAATCATGCTGCTTCTCAGCTTCTTTTTTGCAGAGCTGAATAAATCAAACTCTCTTTAGCCTCCTCTTGCAAGGTAAGCTTTCCAGTTCCTCTGCTTTTTATAGCATCATTCTCCTGTTTGTCTCTTTTTGTCTCGTATGCAAGTAACCAGAAGTACACACATCACTGCAGGTAGGAAATACGTGTGTCAGATGTCTCATTTGACACTGTTAAATCACAGTTGCCTCTTCCAGGCTGCTTGATCTATGGTGGCTCACTGTCGTCCCTGAACTGATCCTGGGATTAGGAGCCCCTCTTCTTCTATGTTGGTTCCAAGCAATGAACTTGTACTTCCGGGTTCTGAAGTCTGTTAATTCATGTTCATGTTACTGTGTTTCAGCCTGTTTCTGAGCACTAGTTTTTCCTTAATGATACTTCAATCACATCAGTATTGATGAGAATCAGGGCTTGGGTTTTTTTAAGCAGTTTTCATCATCTTGTGCCTATTTTTTTTGTGCCAAAGTTGTTACAAAAATGTTGCTGTGCAGATTAAGTCTGGTGGAGCTGTATTATGCTTTCTGCAGCTTGGAGTAAGGCTTTCATACTATCTGCTTTAGCTATCTTCCCCCACGTAATATTTCTGTATTAGTCTCCATTTTAACAACTTCCCCTCGTGGCACATCACCAAATGCTTTATTAAATCTGAATAGATAAGATCTACACTGGTTTATTTCTCCAGAAAATTAGCTATCCTCTGAAAGAATAGACTATTCTTGCACTACCTGCCTTTGATAAATGGTAATGCTATCAAACTCCCTTTCTGTGTCTTTAATTGTACTTTATGTTGGTTTTAAATATTTTTACACTACTGGGAATAAGCTTAAATATCTTGGGCCTGAAGTTTCATTTGCAGCAACATCATTCACATATTTTTCTTTCTTAAATGTAGATGCTATGCTTGTTGTTCCCCAGTGATGTAATATCATCTCTTTCTGAAGAGGGAATTCTAGAAAGAATCTCTATAGAAATAATCTGTTGTATTAAAAATTTGTTCTCCTGGATTTGCAGTTTCTTATGTCACGTGTTTTGGTGTTCTGGGACGGGGATTCCTCAGTCCCTACTTAGGAAATTGCAGCAAGCACACTGAGGTTTCTTTCCATCTCATTTGTGGTGTTAACTGTTCTTTTAATTTCTATACACAATAGTGTCCTTCAGTTCAGACCTGCATTGCATTTAGGCTTCTAGTCTGTGAAAGGTAGGCTATCTGCCTTATCTGTTTTAAACAGGTGCAGCTATTATCTCCTAATGGCAAAAATTAAGACTATAGGTATGGTTATCAGCCTGACTGATGATGACAGCAAGACTATCTGTATTAGACCTCATGCAATATTTCCCATGGAGTGTTGTGGTAGTTGCAAAACTCTCTTTTTGTTGTGTTGATACTGTTGAGAACCTGATGGGCTCTTCATAGCCTTACTTAATTTTTGTGTATGTGCATATTCAGTTGTTGCCACTAATTCTCTGTTGTTAATATAAACATTAATATTTATAGATGAGAAAATAAAAACCTTGCAGAAAGAAATCTGATTCCCATGTATTTCATAAGTAGCAAGTATTGTTGCTCATTCATTTGATTCTGAGAATAAATTTGTGTTCAGGCCTTTATCTGGTGAATTTTTTGTCTTATTGGTCAAGGATTATGTATTTCAAGTAATATGTAGCTGATGGACGTGGGTCTGGATCAAATGGTGATTTGTTTGGCCAGGTTCCGTGAAGGTCTTTGAATGTCACCACTCTGATGGGATTAAGTATTCAGTGAGAGCATAAAGATAATATGTTCCGTGTTATCTGTATCTCTGAACAGGCTGTCACCTCTTGTGCCAGACAGAGGATTTTTCAGGATGTGTGTTTTCACTTCCAGATATGAATTACAATAATCAATTTAACTGCTCTGCAAAGCTTTCCCTTTTGTTGCATAATTTTAACTTTCACCAAAGCTGTTAAGACCCTCTGTGATAATAAATATATATAGCTCCATTACAGTGGAGGAATTACTACTTTCAGTGAGCTGCCTTTTGCAAGTTAGCCTTTTTATTATTTTTTTTTAATTTAATGTGCTTCTTTTGCTGTGACAGTTCAGATCTTTGAGACCCAGCAAGTTTCATGTTAATGTGTACTACGTGGACGTCAGTGAGTGCCATTTTCACTTGCAACCTCAGCGTTAGAGACAAGAATGCATGTAAATTATATTTGGATATAACTGTTCTTGCTGACTTCTCAACTTGCATGGGACCCCCTGGAATTTCTGTAAAGGTCTCTCTTTGATACCAATTACTGCTGTGTAAATGAGGTTTATGACTCAGTTTGTGTGGTAATTTTTCAACAATGCACACTGTAGACTGTAGCCCAGACCAGGTTTATTTAACACTTAGGGACTGAAATATTTTTACTGTCACTTTCTTTTTGCCTGATGCAGTTATTGCTTGGTGAAGTAACTTCAAAAATATGCAATGACCACATTTGCCTCAGTTACCAATCATGTTGGACTACAAATCCCCAATGAAGGGAAGAAACATCTGCTCTGTGGGTGGGAAGAGGTAGTACCTAATGTAGTTCTTCGGGGAGTTTAAGGACATAGACAAGATGATTATGCTTACTTTTCAAAGGGTTCTGATACAGGAATTTCTCAGGATGATTACTTGTGTGAGGAGTCTACTGGCTGACTGGCTGCAAGTACAAAGACCTTTATTCCCTTATTTTTTTCTCACCTTTGCATAAACAGCTTGAGAAATCATAGGATTTACTTCTGTTCTGTTTAGTGATAAGCATTTCTCTCCTGTGTGGAAATTTCATTTGTGTGTTGAAAATCATGTTATTCAGGGGATCCACTTGGATAGTAGGATGAAGACCACATGCCTATTTGCCATTGTCCAAGAGCTTGTAACTAAGGAGAGGGATTTTCAAAGTCATCTTATGGGTAACTCAATGTGTGCGACAGCATAATTTTGAGGTTTGAGTCATTAAGATGTAACTGAAGCAGACTTTTGCATTTAGTTTGTTTTTTTTTCCTTTCCAACTATAAGAACTAGAAATTACGATTTTCTTAAATGACTTATCAGGTCCTTATACAATCACCTGACTCACCTGAGAGTTGGGGTTTGAAGATAAATATGAAGTTGTCATAACAGCTGTCATAAAAATGCAGTACTCTGTGCCAGTACATTGAGAGAAGGATATTAAAGCAGGCTTTTTAAAACTTCTAATAAGAAATTAAAGGCAGACATAGAGATTATTGTCCCCAGCAAGGGAAAATGACATTTCAGTTGTAGTGCTTTTAGATCTTTAATCTTTTAATCTGTTTTGGCTTTTAGCTTTCTTTTCACTGGCCAACAGTGAAAGCCACAACTGTTGTAAATTTCTTCCAACAAAAACCCCAAAGGGTGCTAGACATATTTATATAAAATGAAGAACTGCTTCTAAGTAGTATATTTTGTAGTTAAGTAATAGGAAATGACCCTGAATCCACAAGGTAACAACATTCAGGACTTGTCATGGCAGTAAGCCTTTCTGAAAACTTGTGAATGAGATTTTAATATTTCCTATTCCTTTTAGGTTTTGGAGAAAGCAAACAGGCATTTCGGTATATTTTTCTACTATTGCAAATTTAGCAATGTAATGCAGTGCTACACTGTTACATTTAAACTTTTGACACAATTTAGAAAGAAGTCTTTAAACAAAAGAACATACCATTTTGTGGATGTTCTGTTACAAAATCTTGAACTGTTTAAAAGAAATATTTGTAATATGGTGCACAACTGTTGTGGATCATTACTACCCTGTTTTAAATTCCTCAGCCTCTTCAAAAGCAGATGTTTACCCTAAGTGGTTCATGTTGTGAAGTATATGATGTAGGGATATATTCCTTTCTCCAGAATTTGCTGTGATAAATTCAAGAAGGCTTTCTATTCTCTTGTTTTTGTTCTCTACAATGCTTTCTACCAGGAAAGAAGAGAGAGAATTTCAGCTGAAAGTACTTCTTAAAATGTGAGTTACATAAAATATTCTACTTTTCAAGCATGGTTGCATCTGACCACGGATATTGGTAGCAAAATTTCCTTTGGCTTTTGAAGCATGTGTAGATTATTGGTGTATGGAATTACTTAGATTTTGTAATGTCTTAAAAGGTCTAGCTGGATTTATATGTGCAAAAGAAAAATATTGATGGAGACAAGTGACTTTCCTGTTATGTTCTAGTACAGTTTATACACCTTTCATGAGGTCTGTTTTATCCTCTTCCTGAATCTTGATTTTGCCAAAAGTCTAATATAAGAGTATAATCTTCAGCTCAAAGGTTTTTGTTTTTCTTCCTTCACAACTCTAGTGCTTTTTCTCCATCCATCCTTCAGTTTGTAACTGAAACTCTAAAGCTGACTATTTATGTAAAAAGCTTGTTAGGAAGCTTTGCTTCTACTTCTGCTTCAGTACAGCTAAACCTGAGTTCAAAGAATTTAATCCCTCCATTTAGACAAATGGGTTTGACAACCCATGCCCCAAATTAAGTGTACAGAGATTGGATTAGGATGTCTAAACTGCATCTGGAGAACAAAATGAGGAAGATGGGTGATAGTAAGAGGAAAATTAGAACTTTGCAGGGTTCCAGCTGTGTATGTATTTTAAAGTATCAAAATTGCCAGCAATTCTGTTCTAAAGCAGGAAAAAACCCTATTTCTTAAGTTGGGGAAGGGAGGTTTTCCTTCTGCTTTTCATACATTGACTTCTTTCTCTTTCCTCCAAAGATTCACTTCCATGAAATGAACCTACTTTTTTCCAAGTTCTTGTCCTGAGACAATTTGAAAATTGAGGTCAAATACTGAACTCAGTTTTCAGTGGAGGGAAGAAGGGAAAGGAGATTGGGTAAAATGATCAGAACTAAGAAAAAATTGCCTTTCTGTCTCTAAGTCTAATGGGAGACTTACATTCTCTGCTGTGAAGTTTGAAAGTTCGTATTTACTATTTGCCTAGAGTACTGTAAGTTACTGGAGTGTGTTCAGTGGGAGGGAGTATGCACTCTTCCCTGTAGAAGCTGTCCTAGTTTGACAGAGGAGATCTGAAATGCATAGATTCCAGCTCCCAGGTGTGAGTGCTGAAATACGGTCATTTTTTAGAACAGCTCTAGCAGGAAATGTTGCAGAGATTTGAATGAATATTCCGTGACTGGAGGCTTGGATGTTTTTCTTGAAGAGAAAATAAATATATTCAAACCACCTTAGGCAGCAAAGTGAATTTAAACTGGGTGTTGAGGTTGAAATGTGATGTGTATGTGTGAGTGGTCTGACTAATCTCTGACCAGTTCAGTACTGGGTGAAAGATAAGATAGGTAATGATTTCTCACACATTGTGAGTCTAGCCCTTCCTCTTCCTACTTCAACCTTGTAAATGCTAAAGCAAATTACATATAAGTGTAAGTGGCACAACCTTTTTTCAATAGGAGGAGAGACTAGAAATATGAAGAAGGGTTTATTTTACTGGAAACTTCCTTGTCTTCCCTTACCTCCCTCTCTTACAAAAACTAAATATTAAGTTGGTTTAATACAAGCACAAGAGTTTTTATTATTATTCAACAACTGAATTGGGGAAGAAAACCAACTAAACAAATCTTATACAACTTCATTCATCATTTGTTTAATATAATGAGCACAGGATTTTCCTCTCTCCCTCCCCAAGTTGATTAGTTATGACATTATGAAAAAAGGCCAAGTCCAACCATCCAAGTAAAATGACTGGAGATGACTTTTGTCCTAAATTACAAGAAGAAAGCAAAGATTCATATTCTAAAGGAGCATCTAATGTTTTTAAGAGAAAAGCCTTTTGGTGGACAAGCCAGATAGTTCTTAAGTGCTGGAGATGGCAGTGTGATGCACCTATTTGTAAGGCTGATGGTGGAAGATAGGTTTGCCAAGCCTTTACAATTTAGATATGTCAGCCTGCATAGCAGGCTTAAATTTGTATAAAGGCACCACAGAAACAGGGGTGTGGAAATATCTGTGTAGCTTTTAATAGGTGAAGTAATTTAAAGTTTTGTAAAAAATTTAACTTTTTAATAGTGTTAGATGTAATACAGATCATCAGTTTCAAGCGAAATTGTAAAATCAGGAAAACTAAATTTCCTCAGGTTTAACTAAAACCATAGCTATTTCCAGAATGCTTCTTAAAAAGCCAGCTTTGAATAAACCTTAACGGGTAAGCCATGTTCTTTCATAATGGCTGTGGAAATTATGCTTTTCACAGTTTATATGTTTATCAAAAAATAAGTATGAAAGCATTTCTTTTTCTGCTAGTAACTTTCAGTTCAAGGTCCTGACCCTGCAGAGACACTGGTGTGTGATTCACAGAATCATCCAGGATGTAAGGCCAGAAGGGACATTAGATCGGCTTGCGGCATTTGTTTTGTAACACAGACGGTTTCATGTTACCCATCTTGACTATCTTGTACTGACAAACATTTATTTGGCTAAGCAGATCTTCCAGAGAAGTGCTCAGACATGATTCAAAGATCTCAAGGGGTGGAGAGTCTGCTGCTTCTCTTGGTAGCTCATTCCAGTGGTTAATCATCTCCCCTGTTTAGAGTTTGCACCTTGTTCTCAACTTGCATTTGGCTTCGGCTTTCAGGCTCAGGGCTACTTCTCTTCTGCCCCAGCTGTCCCACTTTAACTCGGAGCATTATGAAACATCTCAGTGATTCTGGTAAAATATCTCCTGCTCTTGAATACCTGCAAAACTCCTGGTGGGGTGTGTTTATGCCTATGCATGTTTTGGGATAGAACAATTGTTGCTGTCCTTTAAATCAAGAACTAAAATTTCATGTTCCTTACAGTATGTTAGGAGGTGGGTCTGCCTTTTTTTCTGTTTTCTACCTGATATACATTTATGCAAAGGCCAGCTGTGACCTAGCTTTGAATGGTTTTATTATGGAAAAAAATACTTTAATAGGCTTTACTTTAATCTGTGATAATAAAAATCATCATTTGCCTCATTTCTAGAAGGATGGTTAAGGGGAAAACAGTTCTTCTGTTTTTATTGTGAAGTGTTTCTTACGTATGCTTGGTGTAATATGAATCTGACCCAAATGTGTCTTAATGATATTGCTTGTGTATGTTACAAAACCTGTGTGGCATGCCCTTAGCTGGCCTGCACTGCATGTGTAATTTCTTGCAGTTGATGTCTGTATTGACTCATCTGAAGACGCATTTTTTGTTTGCTCTCCTGATGCACATGAAGACTTTATGTTTTCTATTTGCATCATGCTGTTTGTTATTGATTGCAGTCCCCTATTTCCTAAAAATTTTAGGTGTCAGGATGTCATTTCCTGCATCAGTTGGTTTGCTTCCACACACCCTGAATCAGAATATTGTTTAAAATTAATGTGTGAGGGGCTTTTGACTCCTGAATTGCAATAATTTTGTTTTGTTTTAAAAAGTTCTCCTGTAGCCTAATAATTTATTTTCAAGTTGAGGGTATTAATCAGTCACAGACAGGGCCACCTCTGAGCTATGTTGAAGGGAGACATGACTGCACCTATATCAGACAATGTGAGGTATGCTATCCACGCACACTTCTGCTAGAGGTAGTGCAAACCTGCTTAAACCTCCTGGTAAATCTGAAGTTGTCTATACTTTCTTTTTAAGAGCGGGTACACTGTGCTTTCTTGCTAACGCTAAATGGTACATGTGGTACAGCCCAAGTAAAACAGGCACTCCAAATGCAGAATAGGTAATCTTGTGATACATCACTATTGTGTTAAGGTATTACTGTATTTATATTCTTTTGTGTATAATTAGTTTCTTTTAAGAACACCTGATCATGAGATCTGTTGCTTAACATCATTTGTGCTATTTATGCATGCATCAGAAGATGTTAATGGTTCGCAGTTATATCTGGGCCATGACACTGCAAGTGATTAGCAGAGATATAGATAGTCATGAAGCAGAACTTTGTGGGGCAGCTGCTTGCACCCACAGTTCTCAGTAGCCTTGCAGTAGTTGCACCTCATGGGACTTACGCTGCCTATACAAAAAAATAGTCTTGGTGTGCCTCCCAAGCCAAGGTATTCCTGAGCCCAGTGTAAGGGAGAGGTCAGAATAGAATCATAGAATAGTTAGGGTTGGAAAGGACCTTAAGATCATCTAGTTCCATCCCCCTGCCATGGGCAGGGACACCTCACACTAAACCATATCATCCAAGGCTTCATCCAACCTGGTCTTGAACACTGCCAGGGATGGAGCATTCACAACCTCCCTGGGCAACCCATTCCAGTATCTCACCACCCTAACAGTAAAGAATTTCTTCCTTATATCCAGTCTAAACCTCTGCTGTTTAAGTTTCAACCTGTTACCCCTTGTCCTGTCACTACAGTCCCTAATGAATAGTCCCTCCCCAGCATCCCTGTAGGACCCCTTCAGATACCAGAAGGCTGCTATGAGGTCTCCATGCAGCCTTCTCTTCTTCAGGCTGAACAGCCCCACCTTTCTCAGCCTGTCTTCATACGGGAGGTGCTCCAGTCCCCTGATCATCCTCGTGGCCCTCCTCTGTACTTGTTCTAACAGTTCCAAAAGAATGCCCTTTCAGCAGAACTTGTCCACAGGAGCCTCTGGGCATATAACCCCCCCAGAAGTAGCATGATTGTCTCCTATGACAACTTCTTTCCTCTCCAGCTTCTGTCCCCCTTATTAGAAGGAACCAGAACAGGAGTGTGGTGTGGTGGAGGTTCTGGCTGCTTTAAGTATAGAAGCTAATACAGGAGCAGATGTTTTGGTAGTCCCTTGTTGGTTTAATTTCTCGTGCTGCTAATGTGCCAAGGACAGAAAACAACAGTTAAACTCCATCATGCCACCCACCACAGTTTGCATGTACTAGGACTTAAGGATTATTTGTTGCTATGTGTTTTAAACACTGATTATAAAGGATGTGTAGGAAATAGGATTCCTCTACCAAACAAAAAGATCTGGTCTTAAATCTTTATGTTCATAATCACATGAAGGTGTAATGCTTTAACTGACATACACCATTTCAGTGTGGGAGCATAAAGGATTGTCATATCCCTGATCAGCATATGGACTGATAACGCAGGAAGAGGGAGTTCAGAATTTTTTCTGTCAGTGCTATCGATGTCTAATGTGCACATTATTGTCCAAGTCATCAGAGTTTGTGTTTGCTGATGTTTGCACTAATTTGGCATATCTAATATTTAAGAATGTGATGTTCAGGTAAACTGAAGTTTCAGGTACGTTTGCAGATTTTGCTCCAAGAGTGGGTTACAAATAGGGACCCCAAATCTGAGGTTTGCAATTATTAAAATACCACATTAATATACTGTTCTGGTATCTAAAACCTAGGTTTTTGTGTTATAAATCGCACAGAATGTAGTCCAGATGCCAATTTGTTCAAAGAGAGTGAGCTGAGGCACTTACGAGCAATTTGCTCTTAACACCTTAGTGACAGTGGCCTATGTGTGAAGAGAGGAGCTATTAATCATTTTTAACAAAATCATGGATGTAGCTTGTGCCACATTAAAACTTCTCCATCAAGGGTAGGCATGTTTGAGGTAACTCAGAAAACTGCAGAAAGTCTTAAAGAAAGTACTTAAAAAAGGCAAAGACATGTATGTGAAATGTGATACGGTTTAGTGTGAGGTGTCCCTGCCCATGGCAGGGGGGGTGGAACTAGATGATCTTGAGGTCCTTTGCAATCCTAACTATTCTGTGATTCTATGATTCTAAACGAGACAGATTGCCGGTGTATTTAACATACTGCTTACGTTGGCATTTCAGATTAGTTGAAACACTGAGAAGTAAGGTACACGTCAATGCAGTTTGTATGTAAAATGAATATTTTGATAAATATTTGGTTTTGTCCTTTCTGAACCAGACCTATGGGCTTGCCTGTTTGGTTTTTCCTTGTGTGGCTTTTGTTGTTGGCTTTTTTTTTTTTTTTCAATTTCTCCGCCTTCTTCCCTAGTCATTGGCAGCTGAAAGCAAGTGATGATCAAATATCCTCTGTTTTCAGTACATTGTGATTAGTATCCAAACAAACACATTAGAGCAATGTAATTCTCGCCATCTGCAGTTGTCTCCTGCTTGCATTTTAGAAGCATTTACTTCTCTGTTATGAAGAAAACTTGACTATGCTGCCTTTATATCCATGTTAGGGCTTGGGAGTGTGTAGCAAAGGGTAGAGCTGACTTTTCGAGTCAGTTACATACAGTGTGGGAAAATGGAGTTCTGAAATTGGAACCCGAGTATGGTTGCTTCTGTTTGTTTCTATGCATTTTAACTAGGGAATGTTACTGCTTTCAGATGGTGTTTCTCCTCCTAAAATTCATTCAATATTTTAACACAGTGCATCACAGGATATATAATCAGTGGTGCAGGTACACGAAATCAAATTTGTTGTCTTTCAGTAGGGCTTCTGTTTTAATCTGCAAGTGTCAGGCAAAAGTCTTGTATAGGTTTCCTTGGGTTTTCCATTCAGTATCACACTTTTGAATCTTGGTTAGCTGAAACACCATTTAAACTACTCTAACCGTGAGGTGGCATAAGAGGTGGCTTCACCATAAAGCAGCATGTGTCAGTAACAGCATGTCCCTGTCCAGAGCAAAAATAGGTAATGGCCACCTAGTTTCTTGCTAGAAAGACAGTCTAGCTGACTAGATGAGATGCGATGCGGTAGGAGGAACAGAGCTGCAGAAACTAGATGTAGATTCTAATCCTGGGTGTCCTAACTACACACACGCCTGGGTGAAATGTCTGTGGAAAGGTGGTATGGATCCCTCCCAGTGCAACAAGGAATTGTCTCCTGGTTGCTTCTCATTCCTCAGTTCTGTGGAAAGCCATATTTGGATATTATTGGAATTGCATCAGGATTTAATCCTAATGTCCTCCTTCCTTATTAGTCTTTCCCCAAATGAGTGCAAGCTGCAGCACTCCAGGAAGCCTAACAGGACTGTGCACAGTCTACTCGTGATCTGACTGATTAGTAACTACTAATCAGATAACCAACCCTTGTGAGAGCCACATCGTTCTGCCTTTTTGACATTAATAGATATGAAATGGAACCTCTGCAGATCAGGATACCTATGATACTTGGCAAGCAGCGAGGCTGTTTTGGAAAGGACTTCTCTAATGAAGAGCAGGATGGGTGGAGATAACATGTTTAGCAATTGCTAAACACACTTTACAGAAAGTACTGTTTTCTGCCTATCCAACCTTGCTAGATAGCACTCCCTGGCTGTTAGGGAAACAGTTTCTGAAAGCAGGAAACTTAAACTAGAGGTGAAGTAAGAGGAAGATCAATGCCAAAGAAAATAAATGAAGGCGTTCCTGTTTGAGATACAGTCTAGAAGGTCATATGGATTATCTGAGACATGCCAGGACACTGTCTTGGGAGTGATTACGTATTTCAGAGAACATGTTCCTGCTGTTGCGTTCACAGAGGCACACAAGAATAATTATACTGCCCACTTGTTTTGCTGTACTGGAACTGAGTTGAGTAGTACTAGAATTATGTTTTTCTTCAGAGGCAACAGAACCACACAGTTTGGATACACAGTCATAAATGAGTTTTGCCTGAATTTGAGAATATTAGCAGTAGTACTGAACTGATTCAGCCCATCCTCGATATTGCTGTTGTTATTCCAATGATTATTTTTAAGATAAAAACAGAAAGAGTGAGGGACCTACTGTTTAGTTTGTCTTACAAAAACTTCACTCTAAAGACAATTGCAGTTTTCCTGTTGCTATTCACTTACCAGACCTGTCTCTCACACAGTGTGAACATCATTGTGGGAGCTGTCGTGTCCATTTTTGTGAGCCATTTGAGCCAGATTCTGAATGGTTCATACAGTACCATAAACTACATGAATGCTTTGAAACTTAAATATCTAGATCAAACCCACTTGAGAAATGACGGGCTGTGAAACTTCCTTTCCAATATACAAAGACGTTTTATATGTTTGGTGGGAAAAAAACCCAAAATGTGTTTCGAAAGCAAATTAAGTCTCCCACTCCTGCTGTTAATTAGCAAGTGCCTAGACAAAGGACATCCTTTTACACCTGGTAAAAAATGACTCACCACGAGTAATGAGTTATGTCATGCTTTTCCCTATTTGATGGTTGAGCAGACTTTTCATACAAGGCCATGTTAGCTGCTTCCTTCATTGTCCATAGCTCCCTTTACATCTTAAGTGGGGCTTGCATGCAAGAATTCAGGGAAGAACATGTTCCACCTTGAAATATGTGTATTTCAGTTTGTAGCAATCACATGTTCCACATCTGGAAATGTTTTCCTTTTCTTTCGCTTCAGATGGTTGTAGACATTTTGGATGGTGTAAATCTCAAAGCACCTTTGCTTTTCTGAGTATACTGTTTGAGTAGCATGGATAGGATGTGGAGATGTGGACTTTAGGCTTGCATAGTGCTGCTGGACAGCTCAGCCTGACCAAATCCACTGCACTGAACTTTGTTGCATTGTTGGGGCTTAAAATGTGAGTAGTAATTATGATTCTAGGAGCTATCATTAGTTGAGAAGGATAAGAAAAGAGCTCAGGTAAGATTGTCTAATTCTTAAGATGATTCTGGTTAATGGATTCCACATGCTGCTTTGATGGGATCTGTCTTGTGTATACTTATGTGAAGATTCAGTTATGGTATTCACAGTCTTCTTCCAGTCAGTAAGCAGAGTTCACACATACAAAAATAATACACTGGCCTTCATTCAAATTTTGATGAGAATATGGAGATGGCCTCATTTGATAGTTATGAGAATGCAGTCTTTGAAGCAGATGTTTCTAATCTCTTTTGCTCTATCTGTAGGTTGATAAGATGGAGAATATGAAACAGTACCTGTGCAACACAAAGTAAACAATGAGAATGGTATTGTCAGAACAGGGAATAAGTGGTGGCTGAAAATAGTGAACCAGTTTTAAGGTTTGAATTTGTCAAGGAGTGTGTATTGCAAACAGATTAAACAAGGAAGGACCTTCTGATAACCAGTTGCATTCAAGGCAGGCTTTCTATCCCATTGGTAATCTAACTTAAATGTACTTTACAAGAAAGGAGTTGGTATTAGCACTTGAAAGAGGTTTGAGTGTGTCTCCACTGGATGTCAGTAAAAGTCAAGGAACACAAAACAAAAAAATGTGAAGTATTGCAAAAATGTTGATTTCATTTACAGAAATGTCAATTGCACGTTCGCCACAAATATGCAGGAAGCTGAATGACATTGTACCAGGTACTCAAACTGTAGGGTACTGAACACTTTGTCCTTGTCTTTTCAATGACAGACAAACCCATTTCTTAGAAAAAAGCTCAAGGTTTTTTCAGACTGTAGCCGAAAATGAACCATGAAAGTCATGCAGCTGTAATGTTCTTCATCTTAAGGCTCACCATTTGTTTAAAGCTGAAATAAAAGACTTCTTCCAAAGAAGACAAAAGGAATAGCTAACCTGCTATTTACTGTTGCACTTGTTTGTATTCTAGTGAGATTCTTTGCCCAGAGATACTAAGAAATCTCAACACTGGATTTTCTGCAAAGACATCATCAGATATATGATAAATTACGTAACTAATAAAGAAGGTTAAACCCAGGACATCTACAGAATTGGTGCTATTATTTCACCCCAAAGAAGAATCAGGAAGTGTACTGCTCACATTTGTGGGGATCTGAGATGTTAATATTTTAGGGTTTGAAGATCTCTCATCCCAAGAACTTTGAGCTGTGGTCTTTGTTGTTGTTGATGGCAGAATCCATTTAATCTGGCGAAAGAGCTGATTGTGACCTACAGACCTTTAGTTTTAAAAAGCTGCCCTTGTTAATCTGACCCATACATTCATGTTAAGTGATTTTATCTTTTAAAAAACAGCTCCTGGTCTAAGTGTGTTAACATCTAGAAGTTCTTTCTAGGAAAGCTCTGGGGTAGATGCGATCAATCCATCAGTGCTCTACATCCTGCAGTGTATGGTGTCCCCCACTGCTGTTCGCATGAAGGCTCTCAAAAATGTCTGTGAAGATTTCTGCATTGGGCAAAATGAGCTGTCACCTGGTGATGCTCCATTTTAGGGTATTAATGATTTCCTAAAGCTCTCCCATCTGAAAAAAGTGTGCTGCTGCTGCTGCTGCTTCTCGAGACCTAGGAGTTACATTGGTAGGAGCTCATTTAGCCTCTAAGATGAATATTAACTTTCTGGATTCTTGGCTGAATCTCTGGTAGTCTAAAGTGTGGTGTAGGTGGCTGAATCAGTAGGTGTAGCAGTTCATAAATGGAGTGAAAAAACTTTTTGAAGGTCTTAAATTCAACTCTTGATGAGGATGACAAACTCCCAGAAGCTGATTAAATTGTCAGTGATTCATGTGATGACTTAAGGCTCTTTGTGTTTTATAGAAACTTTGCTAAGGAAATTTAGTGTCATAAAATTTCCTTGCTTTTTTTTTTAATTTTTAGTTTGAAAAAGATTCAAAGCTTTAAACAAACTCAACCCATTAGAGATTAATCCAAAGTCCACCTCTAACAAGGCTAATGCTATCATACTTAATATCTTTCTTTCAGTTCCTTCACTTATCTTCAGATAACTTTTTTTTAAACCATTTTCCACATACGTCATTGGATGGCTACCATGAATAGAGATGGTATTTCCTGAAGAAACATCACCCCTTCCCCCCAATATCTAGGTATAGAAAGGAGAGTCAAAAGAATGCCTCCATTGAAAAGAGGGTTATAATCCTGTACTTTCTGGCTTCCCAGAGGTAGTAGTCATCTGGTCAGTGGTGGTGCTAACAGGCAGCTCCAGACTGGTCAAAGTGTGGGCTGTCACTTGGTTAGCTCAGCATTGACTGGTGGGGGAAACACGTGAAGGAAAGCCACTTAACATGGAGGAGAGATTTGACTGAGCAGGGAAGCATTGGGAGTTGTAGGACAGAAATCTGTAGGAAATTTGCTGTGTTGTTTCTATTTGCAAACAGGCTTCTTGGGGTTGTAGTTTTATAGAAAGATTGGACAGAAGCTACTGGAGGCCACCAGGTCCATCTCTTTTAAGGCAGAAGATCAATGAGGACAAAGACTCCTGATGGAGGTTTGTCTTCAGTGCCTGCTGTGACAAATATCTGATGACCTCCACAGGCAATCTACTCTGGTGTTTCACTAGCCGTAACTTTGGAGTTTTTCCTAATACCAAGATAAAATCTTTCTTGCTAAAATTGGAGCTTATTATTGCTTAGCCTGCCCATTGGGAATATGGTGAAATCTTTCAAGTGTTTAGAAAGCTATCTTGTCTTCAGAAATAATCGGTATTTACTTCAGCAGGAATTGGATCAAGTTCTGAATTAATTGGTGGAGAGTTTACGGTAAACATACAATATAAAAGTTGTAGTAGACCACAGCAGCCATCATACCTTGTAAAAAGCATTCACAATACCATTTGAAAAGTTTTAAAACAATTTATGTAATAGCTCATGGGCTGTCACTTTTTACAACTTTGTTTTTGAATGAAAAGTATTCTTTCTGACTTTCTTACAGAGAGATGAGCACTTTTTTGGATTTTTTTGAGTGAAATCCTTTAATAACAGTTTGGCAAGAATGAAAGTGTAATTTGCATAGTGAAGCTAAATCTTATTGGCTGGTACTGAAAACGTGAATTGAAGAGCACATTAAAATATGGAAGTGCAGTTAATATATTAAAACTATATGTTAAACTATGATAGGATGAAGGGCTGGCTTAACTAATAATTTTCATTCTAGCCCAGAACAGGTCAGCAATTTGAATACTTGAAATATATAAGAAATATATAGGACTGTTTCTGAGATCACCTGACAGGTGTCATTTCAGGAAATTTTGGATACTTCATGGTATTTCAGCATTTTTTCCATATAATGACAGTAACACAGTCCATAAACAGGTAAGTGTATTTTTTCTAGCGTGTTCTGGAGCAGTGAACCCATCCTTAGTATGAGCTATGTGGACTCCTTTGCTAGTCAGAGAAATTATAGAGGGTCCAGAAAACTCTCTATAATCCTTTCTTCAAGATTTGCTTTTTATCCAGAGTACAGACTGAAAACCAGAATAAATCAGTGCTTCACTACTGGGTGCTAACCATGAGGCCTTTACAACACAGAGTAGCTTCATGAGCCATGTGTCATTCATTCACATGTGTCAGTTCTGGAGTTTTCACTTGACTTCTGTGTTCTCAAACACATTAGCTGTGTGAATGAGCAGTAGTAATTCATGACATGGTCTTTGCAGCATCTCTGTGACATCATTTTGGCAGACTACGAGGAAATATTGACAGTGTCATAGAAAACTGTGGTTAGTGGATGTTGGACTCAGGAATCTGATAAACATGACTATAATCAGCACTTTCTCTTATTTGGTTTGTGGTGTTGATGTTGATACAGTGCCAAAAGGCTATATTAGAAGTAGTAGTGCAAAATTATTAATAGGAGGATCCTGGCTGTGAAGGGCTTTATCTGAAGATGTAAACAGTAGGGAGAGACAAGAAACAAAATGAGTTTTGATATGGCAGAATGAATCATGAAGCATGCTGTGTTTTTTGGAGGCTGCATGTATTTCTTTATGGTTTTAGTGTAACCAGTCGTAGTTGACATGCATGACTGTACAGCCTGGAATGTGTTAAGCATTTCTGAAGGTGCTAAGAAAAGGGCAAGTTGTGTTTACTTGTCAGCACAGCATCACCTGTATTGATGTGTTATTGCATAATCTTGCTCATGTTCAGCATGTTGTAGTAGGGGATTGGTTATTTTAAGTATAATACAAAAATGTTTTCCACTCAATCGCTTTAAATGTGGAGATTCCTGGCAAACAGTTATTAGACTCTTTTATTAAACTTCTGGTTAGTTTGCTAAAACCCAAACTGTCCATCCCTTAATTAAAAAAAAAAAAACAAAACACCACCAAACTTGAATCTTAAAATGGATAATTATGATAACTAATGCTTGGTTGCTGATAGTTTGTTGGACCTGATGCTTTTCTTAAGAGGCAGATGTTCTTTGTGGTCTCCATTTGTTTCAGAGTAATGTGATTCAGAGAGGGCTAAATGCAGGTGCAGTTCTTATTTTCTCCAATGGAAATGTCATCCTTTAACACTGAATTTGATTTTGTCTGATGATGACTGCATTCTGGCAGCACCTTGCGGGTGTGTCAGGCACTTCCTTGTTATGTACAGAATACACATGTAACAAAAAAGATGCTCCTTGTGCCTCTTGCTTAGGATTTAAGTTTTAAGGAGCTTGAAAAACAGAATTCTCTTCACTAACTATGAGAGTGGTATTTTTTCCCTTCCCACCACCACTACAATAAACCGTGGAAGTATGTCATCAGTGTATTCTTTGAATTGAATAGGAAGAGAATATAATAGAGATATTAATGTGAAGGATGAATACCCTGGGAAGTGATTTGAGATGGCTTTCATATCTGGAGAGTCTTTTGTTTGGGTGCTGTTTTGGAATGCTGAGATTTTGAACTTATAATGGAAAAAAGATGGATAAAGTATGAGTTATGATGGGCAGAGAATGAAGGGTATCGTTATGAAAAGAGGAGGAAAAAAGGAGATTTTTGAGGCCTTTGTTTGTTGTGGGAACCTTAATGAGAGAGCATGGTTAACAGATGCAAGGCCTCAAAGTCTATGGTCTTAGGCACCAGTACAAAACCTGGCAATAAATATTTCTGAGTACAGCAGAGAAATAGGGACTTGGAAAGCTTAGAAGATGGACAATAGTGGTTAGCAGCAAGCATTTGCTGTGTACATCAGCAGCAATGGGGGAGGTAGAAAAGAAGCTGGTGCATAAAAGTTAACGGGCTCATTTCAGAGGGGAACTGCAGTTTATTTATTTATTTTCTCTATTTCTTTTGCTTTGGGGTGTGGGAAATTCACAACATAGAGTTTTCAGGAACTAACATCAACTGTTTTCAGTCCGCACCCAAAATAAGTGAAGAATAGCGATGAAATGGGTGACTCAGAGTGATGACTGTCTCTAAATCCAGCATCTGATTGGCTGGAATGCTTTCTTGAGTCCTAGACATCTGTATCGGACTTCTGAGCCTGTTTTGGTGCTTGCTCTTCCAAATATCTGGTAGCTGAATATTTTCCAATCCATATTTGGGAATATTTGATTCATTCATAAGGATAATATTTGTGCTGTTCAGGAAATGCAGTGGTTTGCTTGCACGGACCTCATTCAAACGATGGCGTAAAACTAGCCATTATTTTAATTTCTAAAATAGTATCAAATAATTTTCTGAGAACTCTTTGTGAAAGAACAAGTGATACGAGCTGCCTATGAGTAACTCAGGTGAAGCAGAGGAAATGCTGTTGTTTTATTTTAAATTGTTGATATTTAGTTAGCTATTCCTTGTCTTGAAATGTAAAATATTGCTAAATGATATTTCCTTTTAACGATAAGATGGGTCTCAAGTGTCACGTGAGTTGGAATTCTTCCCAGACAAACCTCTGAACAAGAAATTGGCCACAACGTAGCCAGCTCTTTGCTTACTTTACAAGCTTGCTGTTGTGTTTCTTGTGGGATTAAGAAGGACTCTGTGTGCAGGTGGAATCAGGGTGCTGTCAAAGAAGTATCAGCTTTGAGTGACTGGAACAGGAATATTATGTGTGATCTTGTAGTTCTCTGACATAATGTGTTTCGGGTTTCAGGTCAGAGCTATGGAGTAGAATTGAAGAAAGCCAAATCGATGCTTTTTGGGGTACTGCAGATTGGACATGCACTTTTGACTCTGATATCTTCACAGCTACACAGCTGGGGTAGAGGTTTCTCTGCCAGGTGATGATGAAATCCTGCAACCATCTGCCTGCAAATCCTGTACTTTTAAAAAACATTAAGCTCACTTTTTTGTCTTAACTCTTTTTGAAGAAATTATCCACGACCTCTTCGTGGGATTAAAAAGCAAATACACAAACAAACCAAAACTAACAAAAAAAGGCAAAAAAACCCCAACAACAAAATAGCCTCTAACATAAAAAATGTAACGTCAGGTTCAGATTGCTGGAGAGGGAGAGACTTCCCAAAGAGAAAATGATAGTGGGAGACCCAGTCCATATCCAAGATCTCCAAGGAAGTTTATGGCAGAGCTGAAAAGAACACATGTATTCCTGGATCCCTGGCACAGCCACAGGCCTCTCCTCCCTTTGTTTGGGATTTTTTGGCTTTGTCTTCCCTTACTGTTGCATTTCTTGTTGTTTTTCTCCCAGTAGCTTCATGGGTTCTGCAGGCCACAAAAACAGTTCTGAAAACTAGCTTTTATTTCTGTTTTCTTGATAACCTTCATAAAACTTATAAACAGTAAGAATGGAGCTTGTTGCCATAATAATGAAGTATCAAGTCAGTAAAGTTAAGCTGGTTGGTAAGGGAAGGCAATGTATACATGGCCCATCTTGTAACAAGAGAGTCAGGGTGTGTGCGTGTGTGTATGATTCTTCTTCAGGGAGGACTCCTTAAATCTAAATTCAGTTTAGCAGTGTTGATTTAAAGTACTTTTCTTCGTTATGGCAACAGAACGGAGCTATCACATGTCTTTTGAAATACCTAATCTTGCTTCCCTCATTGACCTTGTTCTTGATGAACAGGATTAAATATCCTTGCATAAAATCTGCTTTAGTGAGTGTGCTAGAAACATGTGGAGATGGGTATAGCTGCAGAAGTGAAGAGTAGCAAACCACTTGTAATACAGATTGAATTAGCCCCTCACCTTTTTCTCTTCAAAGTTCACCATTTCAAAGCAATCACCCCAAATACAACAGCTTTGATGTTGTGAGAGGTCTATTCTCATCTTTGGCTGCTTTACAGGCTTATCTTAACCTATAAAATTTTCCATGGTTGTAAAGCTTTTAATCAGCAGCTGCTATACTGCATGCTACATGATGGCTGAAGTCATGATGACTTCCCCTCAGCCCTGCCATCCCCGGAAGACCTTTTGGAACTGTTAGCTGCTGGTCTGACTGAGAGGGGCTGGATAACTGGCCTTGATAGGTGGGCACTGGCATGGCAATTGCCAAAGAATCCGTTCTGAGTGCCTGTGCTTTTCCTCAGCTTTCTGGTGTGCTGCTTGGTTGCAGCTGGGCCATCAGACCATTGTGTGATAAACAATTGCTCAACAAAATAGGACTTAAAAAAACACAATATGGATTGTCAGCCCAAGGTTACTGCACAATCAGAGTGCATAATACCAGTTAACTCATATTGTAAATATTTTTATTTCAGGTATTTGTAAGAGAACAGGATATCTCAGAGGTGTTTAATGAGAGAATTAGGAATGGTTCCCTTGAAGGCCTCCAGATCAAATATTGCTTAAGGTAGCAGCTGCTACAAACCTTGAATATTGGGCTGAGGAAAGAAATTACTCAGTTTATTTGTGTCTCTATTGCAAAATAACAGTCACAGAAAAGTGCTGGCTACCATTCTTCTTAGAGAGACCAACAATTACATTGCCATAGAGATTTATCCTCTTGAGCTGCTGTTTTCCTGAATCAGGGTTAATGCTCTTTGCCTGGGCTGCCTGTACTGCCAGTGTTTCTATCTACCTTCACTTTGCAAAGAGCTTGGACTCCGGAAAGGCTGATCTGCCAATCTGGAGGTCAAACAAAACCTGGAGAAACAAATACCACTTGCAGCTTGTTCCATTAATGGTAATGGATGGGTTTTCGTGCTAGTCTTCAGCATACTTATTCCCAGTCTGAGAAGCATTCATGTAGGCAAGGAAAATCACAGTGTATCTCATACATAGATGGCCTACAGAAAACAGATTTGTGTGAAACAGAGTTATGAAATTGCTTGCATAAGCAAGGCTTGATTAGTAGTTGGGTTTGTTTTGGTTTTGTTTTCTTTTTTACTGCTGGGATTTTAATTTTTTCATTAGATTGGTGTGAGTCACTGCTGGTGAGATTGCAGGAAGGAGTGTGTTTTGAAGAAGGGAATGTAAAGGATCAGAGATAAGCTGCATGCTTTCCAGGTTCAGACAGTATATTTTTGAAGGTTTTGGCTCTACAAATGACAAACTCTAAATACAGGTATAAGGTTATAAAATGACAAACCAATGAATCTTTCCTCTCTTGTGTTTGCTATCAGTCAGCAGTCCTCAAAGAAATTACTTTTAAAGTTTTCATGCAGACTTACTATTTTGCTTGTTTTACTGAGTTTTGGGATTTCTTGTTTTTGAGTCTTCTTCAGGGCATGTTGTCAGTATATTGCCCATAAAAGATCCTTCTGTGTTCTGGATGACAGCTTGAGGCACAACTGGAAAAGGCATGCTTTGCAAGCTCTTTCATTGCCTTAAATATGCTCTGCAGGTAGCAGGCAGATAGCTTCCTGCACCTGCTAGGTGGCTTCTCCATCCTTTTCACAGGTACCTAGCTGGCTGGCCATGCTGATGTCTTGGGGCAGAAAGGAGGCTTCTCCTTCTCCCTCTCCCTACTTTTTCTACTTAATATTCCCTGGGCAGGAGCTGTGGCTTCTAATTAGTGCATGTGCTACACCCATGACCTGGCATCTGAGTAGCTCTGCTTCATCCATACGTGTCTATGTAGGGCTTGTTTCTCCCGCCTGTTCGTTGCCCTATTGATGATAACAATCTAGCCTTTAGAGTGTTTTCCACTTGGCAAAATCGCCTGTAACCAACCATTGTTTAGATTAATGCTGACCTTGTAGCTTGTGATGAACCCAAGACCTACGCAAACAGAAAGTGAATAGCCACAGTTGAAAAGTATCTTATCAGATATTTAAAAGAATAATAAACAAGAGGAAGTGGATAGAAGAATGCTTTTCAGTGAGACCATATTAAAATAGAGCTTCATGGTCCAGCTTCTTTGATCACAGATAGGTCTAGGAAGAGATTACACTGAAGCAATGCTGTTGTGGGCTTTTTGAGGTAGTCACAGTAGTCCCCTCTGTCACCTGCCCTGTATTGACACAGCGATGTCCCTATCATTGTTCTAGAGTTATTGGCTAGCATCACTTCAGGGCCTTCTTTGGGCAGTCTGGATGCTATAGTTGCACTTCTATTACTAGGTGTTTGTCAAATACGTCGACATAATTGTACCTCAACATACAGTGTATTTATTAGCCGTGAATTTCTGGGCTTTGCAGTGCTTGGTTTGGGGATAATTTACAATTTGCCTATAACTTCAAGGAGAGTGCCTAAAAGAAATAAAGTTTCCATAATCAGATTGTTGCTCGCTGTGTAAGTCCACTATTGCTTTTCAGCTCAGGAGCCACACTCTAGCAGTTTGGCAGCAACATCTTCCTCGAGGCTCTGCAGGACTTGGCAGCAGGTAGTGACCCAGTAATACCCAGCTGTGGGGGACACAGGGAGAGCTGAGCCCTTCCCTGTTCTGGGAATTCCCAGCCAGCCAGGCAGAGCTGGCCAGAAGTGTGTTTAGGAACCAGGAGTTTGCTGTGCATTTGACTCTGAACCTGTCATGACATGCACTGCCACATGTCTGTTCAGTGGGCCAGAGGGAGACGAGAGACATGTGAAAAAGCATCTGTGAGAGGATGTGTAGGGGATGAGAAAGGACATAGGGTGCAAGCATATGAGGTCAGGTCTGAGAAAGAGAGTTGGAGGTGACTGTGGACATAGCTTGCAGGGCTTAGAGGAGCACTGCAGGAGTGAGGCTTGTTGAGGTGAGTGGTAGGGATGTAGTATGAACATTACCAAATATGATATTTGTGCTCACTGCTGAGTGATCTAGAGTCAAGGTGTGGGTTTTTGTTTACATAAAAAAATATATATATATTCCTTGCAGATGGGCATATGCCATATACATGTCAGTAACTCTTCCATTCGGCTTTAACTTTTTGTCTTGAAGTATCAGGTGACAGCCAGGTTGCATAGCGACTGGTGAGTCTCTGTCTCCTACAAGTGCCATAGCTGATCATGAATGCAAAGAGAAATGGGTGGAGGAAGAACCCTGGGGCAAAACAGGCTTTCTACCTACAAGCACACTCTGTTCTTTCAGGGTCCTGGATTCTCTTTTCGGGGAGGGGTCCTGCAAGGATGAGTAGTTTGACAAGTAATTCTCTGTGTAGTGTTGCATAAAACCCATTGGCAGTGAGGTAGTTGTTTAAAGGATTACACTAGTTATCCTGAGGATTGCAAGAATAAATGTCAGTGACAGTTCAATACAAATGAAGGAAGTGAGGATAACCAAACCTGCTCTTCAAAACAGATTTGTGTTCAAACCTTCTACTGCTAAAGCTGAAAGTGCAAATGTTCCCTTTATATAGTGCAAGTTAGGAGCTGAAAGTCATCTAACAGTGTGGCCTGGACTTGATTGATTGCTTAAGTGTATTGATGCCAGTGGGACTGCTGAAATTGAACACACGATTTGTGGAGGATCATGATTCACATGATGGATGTATTACGCCATCTTTCCCCCGAAGATTAGGTCACCAGTCATCAGGTGCAGGGGTGCTTTATATTACTATTACTTCTATTATGTATTATTTATTATTATTTGTTGCTTTAACTCTCTTGGGTTTCCTTGGTGGAAGATCGCTGTTTGCTATAGGAGCTGTTATCACAGTGGGAAGTTACTGCATCTGCAGCAGCAAGGCCCTTCTTGCCTTGCAGTCCTGCTAGCACAGTTTCTTATTGCCATGGGGTTTCTCCCAGCAGCCTGTGTGGAGCTGGCACTTCCGAGATTGTTCTGAGTTGTGTGTAGTCACTGAATGCTTTCTGTTCACTTTGAAATAAATGGCTATGGGTGTTTGCAGAACAGCCGTGAGATGAAAATGTGGGGTAGTGGTTGGTTTGTCTGGCTTTTTGCCTTGGAAGAACGGGTTTTCAGGGCACGTTCAGAAAGTTTTAGCTGGTGTTACCTCACTTGGACTGCCACAAAACACATTCCATAGTGAATAAAGAAGTGGCATCTCTGCTATCTCCCCCCAGCTCCCTCTGTGGCCTCCTTTGGGTTGCTGCTTGTTTTAAATGGTTGAAACAGCAAATGCAATCCAAGGTCTACAATTGATCTAAATGGTTTAAACACATCTAAAGCCTTAAGGCCAAATCAAGCTGTAACTATTCATGTGAGCAGTTCTGTTGACGTCAGTGGATTTCTCACTTAAGCATACTAGATTTGACAGCTAGAGTAGAGGTTATCAACACTTTAAACCATTTGTGGAGAAAAAAAAACCCACAGCAAAAGCAACCAAACAGAACTATTCTGTGATTCTATGATCTCCCTTAAACTGAAGCTGTGCTTTTTTTTGGGGGGGGGGGGGGGAGCGGGGGACGACAGCAAGAAGCATCTGGAAATGTAAGCAGAGCAATGTTTTTGCTCTCTAAACTTTTATTTAAATTGAACAACTTAAGAAGTCCACAGGGACACAAACGTGTGGAAGCACACATGTGCCCTGGAGCCACCCAGGCTTCTGGCTGCTTTTCATTGACTAGGATTTGTCAGGGTTTCAGATGCCTGGCATGCCACATGCAACTTGGGAAACAATCAAGCAAACAATAGGTCCAGTAAATGTAATGAAGGGTGAAAAATTACCTGAGATTACACTGATATTACACACTGAAGCTAAAACAGCTATGTTAACTCTCAAATTCCCCTGGTGCTGCCTTTAACTTCCTAAAATCTGAAGAAGGCCTCAGGTGCCCAGGTGCTTTTCCTTTTTCTGCAGCTTTGTCAACTGATCTGGAAAAGTATTGCTTCTTCGTCCAAACTTTGCTCTGCTATATCCTGTTGTGCTGTTAGGCTATAATACTCTTACTGCTTTAAACTCGCAGTCACTTATCCCTGGGAAATGCATGTAGGGAGGGCTCTGGAAGAGAAACTTGGGTTATACAGCCACACCTGGATGCTACCGGCATGACTGGGCATAAAGGAGAGAGAAGAGGCTGCATGTCCAGCTTTGGCTTCCACCCTGCTTGCCCCTCAGGTGCCTCACTAGGCAAACCTCTTGAAGAAGGAGTGGCTTTTTCATTGAAGGAGTGCTGGTTGCTGTATACTGTGCAGAATTTCGACAGTGTGCATTTTAAAGGGAACATTTTAAAGCTGATCTCTCAGGCAGCTCTCTGCTGTGTGGGATTGAGTTTTGTAAAGCCAGGATTTAAAGCCACTGTAAAGCGGAGCAACTTTGGGTTGGTGCAGTACCTAAGTAATCCCAAGAGCACTTTGCAGAGTGGCAAAGTACATGTGAATATGTGGGTGCGTAGGAAGGAGATTAACAAGGAGCTGTGAAGAGCGGTTTTGCTGGGGAGGAGGTGGAATAAAGTGGGAGTGGGGCTCCCAGCCCCAGCCCTGGGCCTCTGCAGCACCGTTTGTATGGCCAGGCAGGAGGGAAGGACAAGGTGGTAGCTGGTGTTGGCTGGATGGAGACAGAGGCTGCGAGTAGGACAAGTGCGTGTTTGATAATGCAAGCCTGATCTTGCGCTGGGCTCTGGGTATTTTATTTCCTGTCTTGTCTCTGCCATACCAGTTCACAAGACATGACTGGCAGCTTTGCCTTATAATTTATTTGATCATGGTAATTTTTTTGACAGGCTTCCTTGTGATTTTTTAATATATCAAATAGAGTTTAATAATAGCCTGCTATTAAGTCCTTTTATTTCTCCCTTGGGATTTACTTATGACTGTTGCTTCTCTTACCCATTTGAAGCTCTGAATCTATTTTCCAACTGTGAAAAACTTAGCAGCGCGAGTGCCTGCACAAGATGTAAAAACATGCAACAGAATTGTTGTTATGCTTTGGAAGTAATGTTAGCATTAAGGGTAATGGAAGGATAAACCAGACTTGCTTAATTTCCAGGGATTTCTGTCAGATTCAGTGGGACAGGCTGTCAGCAGGATGCTCTCCAGAAGGGGTTACTTTTTTTATTTTTTAATTCTACTTTTAATTCCACTCATTTTTTGAAGATGATTTTTATCATTGGCTTCAGGATCAAGTGACCTCTGAAGAGAACCTCGAGAGCAAAATTGACCAAAATAAATTCTGCAGTATAGCTAACAGCTTTGAAAGAGCAAAGACAATAAAAGGAAACAGGCTGTGAACATTTAATGAAAGTAGAGTAAGCACATGTAGATGGTAGGCAGTTATGTTCTGTAATGGGGGAGTCAAATCTCTTGTTTTCCTTATTACACTGAGACTGTTGATGCTGTATTTTTCATTGCCTGTTTTCTATCTCCACACATGGTAAGCCTACCTGTTTTTTTCTGTTCTTTGCTCTCACTGGTATTTTCCAAGAAACTCAAAAGTATTTGTCTTTTACTCATTCCCTTCATATGTGATGTTGAAATGGGGATAGTATAAAACCTTATCTGACCCATCAGTTGAGTGCACAAAGGGTGACTCAGACATTCCCTTATCACTTGTCATCTGCTTGCTACCACTCCCGTTGTTTAGACCCAGTGTGATCATTCAGATTTCTCCTCCTTCTCCTCTCCAGTTTAGATTTTTCTGTGTGTCCCTGCCAGAAAAGAAACATGCCAGATATGAGACTGGCTAAATTTTGCTGAATTCAGAGTCAGTCAGAGTTCACAGGCAAACACTGGCTTGTACTAAGCCCTGATAGTGTTTGCAGCAGTGTGAGGATAATGTAGCACCCTGTTAAACTGTGCATGCTAGCAACAGACCCAGATTTGCAATTATGGTATAATTCTGGGAGAAGGGCATTACAACAATAATAGGATGGCTGACAATAGGAGCTATACTGATTCAACCTTCTGCTTATGTGTTGGATGGATAAAGGAAAATATACCTAAGTGTGCACACCTGCATCAACGATGAAGGTCATATAGTGTTTAACTTGCTTTGATAAAATAGAACTGGCAGTGGTTTGCAGAGCAATCGCTCTTCTAGAAATCTCAGACATGTGGAATTCCTCAGGTTCCAGTAACTGTCCCCAAAGCCAGTTGATGCAAAAGCAGATGATGTTATGATGTCAATTTTACCACTTGAATGCATATGGATTGGACAGATTTCCTGATTTAAACTTTTATTAAATGGGCAATATTTTCCAGGATATTAGGCAGCCAAGGATTATTCTTTTGTCTGCAGTGTGAAATTCCTTTAGTCTTTTCACATTTTATCTTTTGTCTCTCCTTTTCCTCCTCTTTTGCAATGACATTTATTGTGACCATTGGGAGGAAACGTTGCTCTGCTTACTAATATTTTGGTTCCTTTTACGTAGTTAGAGGACTTTGGGGGAAGACTGTGTTGAGGTCACACACCACAGCTGCACAGTGATTGAAGGCTAGACAAGAACTTTCATGGCTACAGAACAGCATGGCTCAGGAGATTCACTTGGAGTGAAGGAGGCAGCTTTTTATGTTTCATAAAGACAGACAAATAATGTTTCAAGAAAGAGGATTACATCAACAAGTAATATTTCTGCTATATAAACTAACTTAAAAATACATAATTTTAAAGTTAGATGAAACAAAAGGCATGGAATAGGCACATAAGTGTATAATCTAATTCTGAACACCTGTATAGGGACAGTTCTAAATCAAATATTTTATTTGATCTTACTTTATTTGATTCCTCTTTCCACAAAACAGTTTCTCAGGTAAAATGCAAATAATGTTCTAAGCCAGAAAGCATCTCGCACTTCACTGAATTTCTTCGAAGGCTTTTGGAAACAAAATCTGCAGAAAGCTCCAAAGATAGTCAAACCCAAGTTAATTTTGAACAAGGAAGCTATGAACTTTTCAGAGCCCTTACGCCACTTGGGGAGTGCAGCACTAGGTGTAGCTATATGGCATTTTTCCGGAGCATTGATGAAGTGATTGATGATGAGAAGCAGGAAAGTTAGTAGAAAGCAACGTGTGTATTTTGTAAGCAATAGAAATGTGAAGTGAGGAAATAAAAGCAGTGCTGTTTTAGTGAAGAGATACAGACAGAAACTTCAGCTCCCTCCTATGCGCTATGTCCCATTCTGTTCCCCAGTGCAATGCAGACAAGAGAAGAGGGATCAGAATTCTTTTATAATTTTGGGATCAAGGATAAAAATAAATAGCTGGAAGTCTGTGGAAGTTCTTTGCAACTTTCTGAATTTCTGAATGCAGATAAAGTGCATGCAGAAAATGTTATGGAGTCTTTTTCTTTCCACTAGTTTTTCATTGCTCCTGAATTTTTTGTGTTTGAAGTGCCTGCTTGTTGCAGGAACCAGGGGACTGAATCATTACAGGCAGCCCACAGGTCTGGTGACTTCATTTCCCGGGTTATATAAAATCCAAACTTCCTAACAAATTGTCTGCAGGAAGTGTTTACCACATTGCTATAGAACAATCAGAGTGCACAGAAACCTGACCAGGTTGAAAAAACAATTATGTGAAGCACTGATGTGACTTTATAAAGGCATTTGAACATGGCAGTGGTGTTGCCCGCCAACGAGCAACCAACCTGCCTACCTGTGTTCCTGAGCAGAAATACTCAGATATCAAGGCTAGATTTATTGCGAAGGGTGGAGACCTGTGTGGAAAAAATGCAGTTAAGGAATTACATCTGGTTTGTTGCATTCTGCCTAATAAATTGTTTACCTATGTAGAGCAAGAGATCCCATGTTCACATTTGTTGACATAAATCTTCAGTAAGTGTGCTGAGGTCCCTAAAGTTATGTCTAGATTTAAGTAGTCCAATTAATAACTGAATTTGTTGTTTTGAGATGGCCCTCCTACTGCAGAAACTTACCCCTGTCCTGAGCTGGTTTGAGCCCATGAAGATGGAGGGCTTCCTGCATTTGCATGGTGATGCTGCAGGAAATAAGGTTAGAAGAAATAAGAACCACCTGTTAATATCTCACTAGGTAGAGTTATGAGTAAAAAGGTATTTCCCCATCCTATGTACTCTACGGGCACTTGGCATCCTCTTTTGCCTGAAAGTGCAGGTTCTCACTAATCATTCTTTATAATATAAACCTGCAAGAGAACAAAAAGCAGCAGAAAACTGTTGACATATATGTAAAATACACTGCTTTCAAATTCATCATTTTCTTTTCTAAAGACCCCCTCCAAAACAACTTTCTGTGGAGCTATTACTGAATCCATGTTTGTAAGTTTTAACTGTCTGGCCAAATTCTGTTAGTTACTTTTACAGTTTGCAAATTTTCATCAGGATGGCAGGCTTCTGTTCATTTAATATTACATTTCATACTCGTCAAAAGCATTTTTGTCAAAAACCATAAACAGAACCTTGGCCTAGAGTTTGAAAAGGAGAAAGATCAAACTGTTGTGGTGTGATGCCAAGTGCTGTCTTTATGCAGAAGATGAAATGGGAGAGAAATTGGTAAAAGTACATCTTCACATTCAGCTGGTAGTGCAGAAAGCAAATCGGGAAGCTACCTAAATGAACTGGTATTCAGCTTTTTCAGCATAGCTTTAACTGAGATCTGAAATAGATACTGCTTTGACTACTATTTTGTATGCAGCAATGGAAAATTGTTCTCTGAATCATGACCGCCTCAGGGGTTCTCATTTGAAGGTGGAGGATACCTATTTGTGGGGAATTCCCAGTGCCATATTTTATCCTTAGATTCTTAAATTGGAGTCTTCAGTCATGTATAGGACTTGCTAACATTCAGCTGCTTAGGGGATTAGTGTTGCACACCAGTACTGTCAAAGGATTCAACTACCCAAATGAGCCACTCTAAGTGGTACACTAGCTATTGGTCCAGAAGTTTGCTGTTTGGGAAATTCCATGGTAGGACTCTGTCAGAAGGTGAATTGTTTAATGTTTGCTATTTTGCTTTTAGTTGGTAATAATCAAACCTCTTGCTATGAAATTGTAGCTTTCTGTAGTCCTATAAGAAAGCCTTGCCCCTGTTAAGTATCTGGCTAATTTCTTGCCTAACTTCAGTGACATATTTGGTTATTGAAGGGTCTCCAGTGTGTTATCTTTGCAGAAGCTTGTAACACTTCAGTCTTTGCATGTTTCCCATTTAAATCAGTACTCTTTTTTTTTCTGCCATCTCCATGTCAATAAGATATCTTTCTCACATAAGTTTTCTCATCTAAGAAAGAACTGTGATACTTCATTACCGTTGCAAAGTATTGAGACCTCTGGCCGGTAGCACTTGTATGGCTGTTAAATATCATGCTACACATAATTCTGTATTAGAACTCCTAAATAGAAATACTGTGATTTTCAGAGGTGATAAGCAAATGCAACTGAACAGAAACAGAAGCCAATAAATACTTATAAAATCAAGCTGCTTACACTTGAGTGACTATATTGACTACAAGAATATGTATCTCAGGAAGGAGTATAAAGTATTACTATGTTCTGGAACTGTTGGTATTTAAACTTGAATGTGCCCAAATACAGAACTAGGTGCTCAAGCACATCTGAATTCGAAGAGAGCTTGATATTTAGCAGATGCTGAGCTCTCATCTTCTGTGACTTAGGCATATCCAAAGCATCTCAGAGAGGTATGTAAAGTTACTAAATACTTTGAAACTTTTTGGCCTTAGATTTTAGACTCTTGTTTCCCATTTTCTTTTTATCGGGATGCAGCCACTTAGAGCACAGGCTGGCAAGATACAAATACAGAGATCTTCAAGGAATTTTTTGTCAGAATTCATGTTGGTATCTAAATAAATGTACTCAGAATTTTTGCTGAAATTTGTAAAGAGAGCATGCTTTTAACATATGTTTCATGTTAGAGAATGAAACAGCCTTTTTGCACTCTGACTAAGCCTTAGTTGTGTTCCAGGCTTTGGCTGTGCATAAAGTCACATATATAGACTGACCTCTTGATGTAAAAGTAAAAATTATATGCATTTGATGCATTATTTCTTGTGCAAATCAACTTTTAGTGCTGTTAAGCTGTTTCTGTGGACTGTTTCAGAGAGTGCTTGAGCCCTTTGAGTTTTCATTCTCTTTGTCCCCCAACCCTGCATGTTTTAATTTTAAAACAAGGAAACAAATAACTTCCCTACCTGCCTCCCCCCCCCCCCCCCCCCCCCCCCATCAATCATAGAATCATAGAATAGTTAGGGTTGGAAAGGACCTTAAGATCATCAATTTCTAACCCCCTTGCCATGGGCAGGGAGAGCTCGATCTAAACCATGTCACCCAAGGCTCTGTCCAGCCTGGCCTTGAAGAACAAACTTTCGGCTTTAGAAATGCTGTAAATATGGAGACAGTAGATGGCATTTTTCTTATAACCTTGTATTTAGGAAGGAAGATCTGAACGAAGAGGTGATAATGGGAAGCAGATTGAAAATACATCTGTAAAGAAATTAATGGAAAATAGAGCACTTCTATTAAAATAACAAAACAAAATCTCAGGCTGGCTATGTAGGAATATAATGGAGGCAAAGCTGATTGCTTACAATTTGGTAATAATCCTAGGAAGAGTGTTTACCGCTCTGGTTGCTCTGCTGCACAGCTTTTGAGCCGTTTTGGCAGAGTATATGTAAGAAATTACCATCATTATAGAGAATCATGAAAAGGCACATGAGGTTCTTTGGACTTGCTGGGCTTCATGTGCCAGCTGGGCACGAGAAGCCCAGCAAGCCCAGCAGTCCTTAGGTCTCTGTATATCTGCAGTCCAGGTGGGGGCTGATTTGGCATTCAGTTCATAGGCGATCTGTCACTAAGCTATTCTGATCCTTGCAGTGCTTTCTCCAGTGTGTTATAGTGGCCTTGCCTTTCCTGTCCTGGAAAAGCTTGAAGCACTTGAGTAGATCAAGTTCTACCCTCACCTTACATTGTCTAGATGTTCCATTTAAGCTTGGAGAAAATTTCCATGGGAAGATCAAGTAGTTCTGTATGTGCTACATGGTGGTTCATATGGACTGGTTAGGGTCCATGGGGTGTGAAGTGAATCACAATCTACCTGTTTGCATATGCATGCGTATTTATTTTGCAGGTAGTTCCTAGAAGTTCTTGCTGCAAGATCCCTGATTACTCAACAGCTTTCTCACAAGTAATTGCTCCTAGGACCAGGTGGAAAGATCTGCCTGTTGGGAACTGAGAGGTTCTGGCTAAAACAGAGGGATGTGGGGTGGATAAGAAATAACAGTGTGGCAGGGGAAATGAATGCCAGCAGTTTTCTGCAAGTACAGAGTCAATCTTCAGTTTCTTTCCTCAGCTGCAGAAGTCACAGCTATTGACATCAACAAAACATTCCTATAGAGTAAAGGCCATCATCTTTTGGGAGCTCTATAGCACAATGGTGCTCTCATTAGCTGTGCCTCAGGGAGCAGTGGAAAGGTCTTGTCTGGCTCTGAATGTCTACTGAATCAGCAGAGTGCTGTGTCTTGGCACTGGTGGGAAGGAAATCTGGCCTTTAGGTAGTACTGTGTAAAATATAAGCAAGTTCTCATTTTATTTCCTTTTAGTATCCCAGACTGAATACTATTTTGACCCAGACAGACCCTGCTACTGTAATTCTACTTGTACCTCCCAAACCCATCTTAATTGAATCTTTTTTTATTATAAAGTTAGCAATGTATATGTGTATGTCTTCCTCATGGTATGAGACAGATCAACTCTGCCTGTCCTTTGCAGAATCCAAGTAGACTAGGACTTTAGTAACAGTAAAAAATAAACTCCAGTAGCTCAAGGAGTTTGTTGGAGAAATGCTAGGCAGCATAGATTATGTCTCTCTTGTTCTGTAACTACTAATGTAAATGCTCTATGCTTCATCTTGTACCTCTGTTGGCATGTTTTATCAAAAATTAAGCTAATATAAAGAAATAAATGATACAGCAAAGTTGTAGTACAGCAGAATAATTTTCTCTGTACACCAAAAGTATTTAATCCACGAATCATAAAAACTCTTATTCCTGAATCTGTAAGCAAGGGCACTAACTGAGTCATGGTACACAATCTCCTGTTAAAAATCTCAAAAAATGGGAAATACCAGTTTTCACTCTGAGGTACAGATACTTTTTTAGCACACTTGTACAAACTGGCAAGTGGGATATGCTTCTTATAGGCCTCATGTTGCATAGACCCATGTACATGGCCTGTTGACCTTTTCAGTGTCACTTAGAGGTTCTGAAGGAGTCGGGGCTTCTCTGTTCTGTTATTCTTTTTTGTGTGACGTAAGGGAAGTTACTTAACTTCTGTTTTATATTTCTGCCCAATTAGTATAAAAAGCAGAGACAGATGTGCCTGGATGCTGCAGATGTGAGCCCCAGTTAAATCTTCCAGTGGGTTTCATAGGCTACCCATTTAGCTCCTTGGTGCTTTTGGGGAGAAGCAGATCTACTTTTGACAATGTGTTTTCATGTGTGATGATGTTATGGAGAAGTAAAAGACAAACACTTTCTGTTTACCAGTGCTGCTCAACCTCGCAAAAGTAAGATAGTTAAAACTGGAATTGGATGAGATCAGTTAAACCGTTTAAAATGAAGATAACCTTTTTTGATAGTCTGATTTTCTAAGTGAAAATAACTGTTGGCAGATGCTGGGAGGTGCAGAGAATCAGTCATTGAAGGGCACACTGGGGGAAAAGGTGTCTCTTTTTACCAAGGTCTCATCCCCTGGAAGTATGGGTTGTCCTCCCAAGGTCTGCAGCTCTCCAGAATTTGCAGAGCTGTGACTGCCTGAGAAAAGAACATCCTGGGATTCTCCTCCACAGTGTTGTGAAGCTGTCTTTTTTTACCAGTTTCACTGCTGCTTCCTGTTCATGAGAAATTCATGGTGAGAATGGAATTGTTTTGATTTATAGTTCAAATAAAGTTGAAGGAAAAGTTCTGAGAGCCAGGACCATGGCTGTTTTGGCCGCTTCAACAATCCAGTCTTGTTTCTGTAACTCAGCTTTTCCACTTTTCTTGTGCATTCTCCGCCAGGAGATGGGTTTCTTTCCCATCAAACAGTGGGAGGCTTGGTAGGGGCAAATCCTCACTGTTGTGCTACCTTGCTGAATTTGTCTGGTTAGTGAGTCACAGCTGATGTGGCCATTTTTACTTTGGTTGTGCAAAGTCAGCTTGGGTGGTTTCTCTCAGCTGAGAAGGCTCAACAGCCTGGTTAGTCCTGGCAGGACAACCCACTCGGTCTGGAGTCTTTCCTTGATGCTTTCCCACATGCCTCTTGTCCTTACCTGCAGGGCTTGCACAGTTTTCCTGTCTCCATCTGTTAGCACTGGCCTTTGTTTTGCTCAAAGAAAGCTTTGTCTTCCTTTGACCCTTCCTGCTTTTGGTCCTGTCAAGCTGTTTCATCCTACTAGAGGTACAAATGAGTTCCTGCTCCTGGTGGTCTGTCTCCTTAGCGCTGGGTGATAGTAGACTCTCTCCTCTTTTTTAAATGATGAGGAATCACTGACCAGAATGCTTGTTATGAAGAGACAAGTAGGTCATCTGCTGAAGGGTTTCATCTGCTGCTGAAGAGTGCCATGTAACGGTTAGCAAAGATTTTCTCTTCGTCCTTTGAAATGTCCATGTCTCTTCTCTCTTTGCATTCTAGGCGCAGGAACCAGGAACAGCATTAAGGGATAAAATATCCCTCTCATTATCATTAAGAGCATTGCTTCATGGCCTCTTTTATAAATCAGTAACAGAGGGTAATGGAGCAGAAGGTTCCCTCTGAGATCTTAATTAATCCAAGCAGAGATATGTGTCTGTGATGTGAATTAGGATTAGAAATTAGCTCTAAAAACAAAACAGCCTATGCAAAATTGATGTAAGCTAGCCTATAAAACAATTCAGTGAATGAGTTCCCATTTGCTATGTGGCATTCCTTGAAATAATTGGCCAACACAATCTTCGTCAGAGGAGGTAGTAAAGACTGAATTAATAATTTTATCACTTAAAGTGAATTTATGATGGTGTGGAAAGGCTGACCAGCGTGAGCCAGAGCCCAGCACATTATTGTGGCCTTATAAAAAGATGCTCTTTTTACTTTTTGACCTGTGCCTTGAATGTAGAGGCCTGTGATCAGGATGGGATGTTCAGTCAAGTTTTGAAGGAGAGAAAGGATCCAGGAAAACCGTGTAAGAGCGTCTGTGTGGGCATCACAGAGAAGACAGAGGTTGGAGGAATGACAAGCTTCCATGTCAGAAAGTGAACGTCTTCCCTACGCACGCCTGCAGGAGTGGGTGTAGAAGAGAGGCTGACTGCCTGACTTGCTTCTGGATATCATCCCTGTTTTCAGCACAGTGAAAAGAACATTATTTCTATTACTATTAAAAAGTGCTTCTGCACCTACCATGTCTGCAAGTGAGTATTACAGTGCTGCTCAGTGGAAGGTCAGCTGAACGTCAGAGGATATGTTTAGTCTGATGCCTTGGGAGGCCTCAATCTGCATTTCACCTGTGTGATCTCAAAACTGAGTGCAAGGGATTAGGAGTTTCCGATAGTCAGTAATGGGCCACAGGAGGCCTTCACTCATGGCAGGGGGTGAGCTGTGGAAGGGCAAAATGAAGGCTGTAAGGATTACAAGCAAGGAAGGAGGCAAGAAAAAGCATGTAAGAGGACAAAGAATAGTCCTGGATAAAGAAAGGTGGTTAATGAGCATTTCCAAGGGCTCCAAGTATATGGAGTGTCCCTCCTGGAGGTAAGGCATTAGCCTGAACTGGTAAGGGGGGCAAAGGGGCACAACACATATCACAGGGGCTGAGGGATAATGGTATTGACGGGGGGGGGGAGGGGGATCCTCCGTAAGCCCAAGTCTCTCAAGAAGCTTACTAAATGAGAAAAAATTTTGCAAGGGCTGAATGCTGCCCAAAAAATGGATTTTATAAAGTGGGGTTTTGGTTTTCTTTTTGTTTTTTCACATACAGCTTGGTGCTGTGTTGAGGATATTGCCACATCTGCTACATCCCCTGATGCTAGCTGGGCAGAATGTCTCATTTCAGCCAAAAGAATACAGCAAGATGAGAAACAGCAAGGTTTTTAGTGGTCAGCTGCAGTTGTGACCCATAGTGACATTGAAGGCAGAGGTGTTTGCCAGGAAGATGCAAAGATGGATACTGATGCTGTTGTATGCTTGCTCTTTCTGTCCTGGATGCTCCCCTGTTAGCTGGGGAAGGCAGCTGGATTCCCTTTTCTCCTCCTGGAGGCAGGAGCAGATTTGGTGAGCCTGGTATGGTGTGAACAAGAAGTCAGGTGTGTTGTCCTGCCCAGCTGTAGGAATCAAAGGCAGCCCCAGCCACCTAGTTATACCTTCTCCCATTTCTTCACCCCACTTCCTCCACCTCTTATCCAGCATCTGGTTTGTAAAAGGTTGGACTAAGGACTTCGCTTAGATGCCTCCTGAGCCCTCAGCTTCACAGGGCTGGCCTGTCGGGAGGTGGTTATTCTGCCCACAATATTGTAATTTTTATAGTTACATTAGGAAGAGATAGCTTTCTGACAGGCACTTTGTGTATGCTTCTCATCTGTGTTACTATCCCTGGCGGCATCAACAAAAGCAGTGTGTGTGAAGTGTGCCACAGGAAAATGATCATTGCTGACCAATGTTTTTGTTGCCAGCAACATTGAGGCAGAAGGGTATTCCCGGCATCTCTGTGTGCTGCAAATAGTCTCTGTTGCCAGCAATTAGGGATTGGATATGATTTGAAAGAGTTATGTCAGCATGTGTTACAGAAGAACTTAACCCTTCCAAATCAAGTCTGTATTTGCCACAAAACATGCTTTGAAGCCCTGTAGAAAGCAGAGGTCAAGAAAACAAGTCTAAGAAATGTTTTGACATCATCTGTGTCAAAGAAGGAGAAAATTAAGGTGAGACATTACTGTGACTCTGGTAGCACCTAGGGGACAGGGAGAACTCACACATCCACATCAGGGAGTTTGTTGGCTTCCCATGGAAACTCCTTTATTTAGCAGGACAGGTCTGTGCTCATTCTTCAACTTTTCACCCTATATATCTGTTTTACGGGTCAGACTCCTACTCCTGCTAGGAAATAGAGTGATTGCTTCCAAAGCATGGGCGGATGCTCCCAACTTCATCCTTTTGTATTTTCTCTTTTTAGCTCATTAGGGAGCCTTTGCCAGTTAGGCCTCCAAAGAACCAGCTGGACAGGCATAATGTATCAGATTGATTGCATGTGTCATTTATGCTGCTTGAGAATAAATGATTGTGTTCTTTGGTTGGTTAGAATTATAGAATAATTAGGGTTGGAAAGGACCTTAAGATCATCTAGTTCCAACCCCCCTGCATGGGCATGGACACCTCACACCATATCACCCAAGGCTTTGTCCAACCTGGCCTTTAAGAACAGTGCAAGGGATGGAGCATTCACAATTTCCTGGAAGTGCCTCACCACCCTTACAGTAAAGAACTTCCTCATATCCAATCTAAACTTCCCCTATTTAAGTTTTAACCCATTACCCCTTGTCCTGTCACTACAGTCCCTAATGAATAGTCCCTCCCCAGCATCCCTGTAGGCCCCCTTCAGATACTGGAAGGCTGCTATGAGGTCTCCACACATCCTTCTCTTCTCCAGGCTGAACAGCCCCAACTTTCTCAGCCTTTCTTCATCTGGGAGGTGCTCCAGTCCCCTGATCATCCTCGTGGCCCTCCTCTGGACTTTTTATGTTGAGGACACCAGAACTGCACACAATATTCGCAAGTGGGGTCTCACGAGAGCAGAGTAGAGGGGCAGGATCACCTCCTTTGACCTAAATTCATAAATTTGTTTAATTCTTCATGTAATCCTCAAAAAAAAAAAAATACAAGAGACCAGGCAAGGGCACAATTCCTCAGCAGGAATAGAAAGAATGTAAAATTTTTACAGCAAGCTATTTTGGAGAGCTGACAAACCCACAGAGTATTTAAAAACACTTTTGAAAATGGAATCCAGTGCTCTTTTTTGGTTTTGGTTTTGGTTTTTTGTTTTCCTTCTTCTCTGTTCCTTCCAGACCTGTTCCTGGGTTTGGGTTTTGGTTGGTTGGTTGGTTGGTTGTTTTTTTTTTTAACTCCAATATGATCAATTACATGATCAAAACTCAGGGGGATGAGTTGTGGGAAGGATGCCAATGTCCCAAAAGAGTTAAAATTAGAGGACTGTCTTTGGGAACCTGTACCCATTGCTGGCCTGGTTAATTACTATTAATTACTAACATGTTAATCCTGGCTGTGACTGAATTTTAGGAGCACAACAACGTAAGGCTGAGCGAGATAGGGAAGTGTACTAAGTTTACTAGAATAGAGTAGGGTGGTAGAGTTCTGTGCCTCCTCTGTACCTGTGTCCCAAGCTCAGGGTGTGGGACAGAACCGGTGTCCGTGATATCCTTCCACTGGAAAAATAGCACCTAGACCAGATTCATGAAGGACAGCTGGTTAGATGCCTACCAAAATCTACTCCTCTTAAAGGTTTGGAAGTGAACTTATGTCCTGACAATGATGTGGCAAGTGACATGGAGGAAAGGGTGCGATGCTCCTCCTGAACTCTGTACTCTCACTCCAGTAGCGCCTTTGGAAGAATGTGGAAAGGAGGCACAAGCTGTGTGAGATTTGTGTTAGTAAACCAAAGGGTAGGTAGCCTGCTCCCCCTTCCCTTCCATCTTCCTGCCCCATGCTTCTGCAGCATATTTCTGGTGTGCACATCATTCCTGCGTCACAGATGTCCTCTTCCCTTGTTATTTTTCTACCCTAATTCATCTTGTTCCACAGTGTCACGCAGGCCTACCAGTAAAATAAAGCAATGGTTTATTAATCAAAGCCCATAAAATAAAGCAATGGTTTATTAATCAAAGCCTGAGACAAAGGTATTAGCATTTGGAGGACTGATGACTACAAGCTGAGCAAACTGTATGTGGTTACAGCCTTCGTTTAAACTGAAGTGCTTTCCAAGCTGTCCCAGTACATCTCACTCAAAGGCAATGTGACACATACTAAGTTGAAGTGCATGACCTGATCTCTTCCCACATCAGATAAATTCAAGTTCTGGTAGAATTTGGTTTCCTTTATAATGTTCTGGTCTTATTTTTAATAAGAGTAACAGGCCAGTAGCAAAACACTTTGCTGAGACCTTCTATTCCCCTCCTACAGTCAGTCTCTGGGTTACCCAGAGAGTATTACCCAGCATTAGGGAATGTTTTAGGAGAGAGTACTGGTAGCTCCATGTTGCGCTCCTGCATGCACTGGTGCACACATGCACACATATGTCTCACCTGTACACTTCTGGGAGCAAATGTCATTGTTTCCACATGCTCTGCGCAGGGTGAGAGGACAGGATGGGCAGGGAGGCTTCCCTGAGAGACACGACTGCAGTAGTGATGGTGGCTGCACACTGATGGTAGATAACTCCTTTGAAGAGGGAGCAGACCTTGTCTTCCTCACATCCAACTGACCCCACAATCATGGCAGACTTATGTTTCCTATCCCCACCGTTTCCTTCTCTCCCACCTGGAAGAGCTGAGCAGCTAGGTTAGACAAAAACTGATCATTTCTCTACCTCAGGTGGCCACCATGAGCAGGGTTGGAGCCCATCAACCCACTATACCCTGTCAGCTTGTGTTGACTCCTGCTGCCAGCCACTGTATCATTGCCATAGTCCTGTAGGCTGCCATCTGTGGAGATGTACGCAACATGAGTGGAAGCAGGTTTGCTGGATGGGGTGAGGGAAGAGCATGTAACAGTTGTCTGTTTTAGAAGGTGATGAGTAGCTTACTTCTGTTTGTTGTCAGTGGAGTGAGAAATGTTAAGGACAGTAGTGTGGCTTTTCATGACTGTCAGTACTGACATGCTGGAATCTGGCTAGAAACTTCAGAAAAGCGTGATCAAAGCCTGGAGTTGCTCAATGTAAACCAAAGTTTCAGGTACTATATCAGTAGCTGCTTGGTATAGGGAGAGGAAAGATGACTTCTGTGAATACAATTTTAACCTATTTGTGTGTCTTTAACAGAGACTGAAGTATCTAAGGAGGAAGATGTAAAACCTCTTAAGAACCTGAAGTTCAATAAATTACCAGCACTAAAAGATACCAGTATACATCTAAGGCTTTTGAAATGAATAGTGTGGAATCACAAAAACAATGAATTGTGGGCTTCACCCCAGTCCTGATGAAGACCAGAGGCAACTCAGCATGCTTCCTTGGGTGGAGGACAACATCCCAAGTGTGTAATAGAGTTGCTGGTTTCTTTAAAGGACCATGCAGCTTTATGAATAACTTTTGTATTTTAACAAGTTATGACTAGCTGTTTGTGGCAAGAGGAAGTTGTTGTTGTTGTAGTGCCTGTTATTGACTGCTTGCTGAGGCACTTCAAAGCATAATTAGGGGAAGAAAGGCCAATGTAGGGTCCTGAACAACCAGTTCCTGGCCAAGTGCCTCCATTTTCAAAGGTCTTTTTGGTGTAGCCCTTTGTAAGAAATTTTGAAAGCAAATATAGAGCTCTTAGCAAGAAGCATTTATGGTGAACTGATGAGGTAAGATTTGGAAGTGTAGGTATCTGCCATGCCAAACAAGTGGCATGCTCTGAAACAAATGATGACTGGCAGCAACTCAGAGCAGAACAAAGTTAAGAAGGGACTCATAGTTAGGAGAAGTTAGTACTTGAACCAAGAGTGTTATAGGGATTTGAAGGATTCAGAGGAGGGAGTGGAAAGTAAATTGAGCACTGGCCTGAAGCCGTATTAAATCAGTGCAAAGACTTCCCTTGGGCTTGAGGTCAAAATGTGAGTGTAAAGGATTAAAAGCACCTGAAGGGTTGCAAACACCAATGCAAAAGGGGAGAGGAAGAGGAGAAAGGGGGTGAAGGGCACTGAAGGTACAGAGAGAAGTAGGAGATTTTATATTAACTAAAAACCCCACAAAGGTTCAAAGTTTCCATGAATTCCCATGGGCTTCCTTCCCCAGGTACGTGGGGAAACCACAATAACCACTGGAGTTGCTAGGATACCGAGTTATATTAAAGAGGGGATTAAAATTCAAGTAGAAGGTGTAAACCTACATGGCATAGAATTGAGGGTGGGCTGGAATATCATGTGAAAAGTTGCCATCTCCTTCAGTTGCAGCAATTGGAAAAGATGTGAAAAAAACAGTCACAGGAGGAGGCAGGAAAGGTGTAGAAGGGATTTTAAAGAGGAAGGTTACAGGAGACAGGCCTGAGGCTTTCTGAACTGTGAAAGAGATCAGTATCTAAAAATACATATATAAAAAGCCCAAACCTGTGAAGGGAATAGCGAAACATGTTCATTTCCTCCTGCTTTTCCTGTTGAATGAAACCAAAAACACACAAAAAAAAGGAGAAAAGATGACACACTCCATTTTTTCATAATCCATACATTTCACTGTAAAGTTGGTGCAGTAAATGTAGAGCTAATCAAAGGATTTACTTCCTTTCCTAACACCTTGTCAGCTCCTAGAGCCTGCAGTTGCAAGGGGTGGAAGCACATGAATTAAATGCTGTGGATTTATTGTTGAAAGACTGGCAATTTTGGGACAGAACACAACATTTGTACTGCAGCACCTGAAGAAATAAGTGGTGGTGTTACTCACAAGGAGGTATTGAGAAATAGCTCCTGTACAGACCATGTAGAGCTCTGCACAATTAGCTGGCTCCTTACCTCTTCCCATTTGTCACTCCCGGTCACACGCATCGTTTCTCTCACGCTCTTAGAGCTCACCACGGTGGTGCTGGCACGGCAGCCCCAGTGGACCACTCATCTAATCTGCTGTGGCAGTTCCTCTTCTATGTAGGCCACTGCACAGCAAATTAAATATTTGGTGTCTTCATCCTCTTCTGCAAATGGATTCTTTCTTTGATTCTGCTTTAATTTACATCAGTATCCATCTCTTTAAACCGCATGGGTCTTTAGCCTTGTGGTGAGTCCAGTAGCTGTTTTCCTGCAAATGGCAAGTGTATTTTTGAGGCCTAGGCTTTAAATTGCTGTTCTGGCAAAAAAAAAAAGGAAAAAAAATTAAATATAATATTCCTCTCACGCCCTTGACATGAAAATAACAATGTGAACAATAGGAGCTGGCCGGAGCCAGCCTGACGCTAGAGTGTGCCGTGTGGAAGGACGTCGAAGAGGAAAAAAAGCCCCATACGCCGTGGTGGGAGGATGTTCAGCAGACTATTTGCATCAGAGTTTGAAAACCCACACAATAAAAATGAAAGTGCAGAGTGCAGGCCAGCTGCCTGTGATAAGATCGCATTGTTGGAAAGGGGAGAAGTGTACTGTCTCCACGCTAGCTGAGCAGGCAGCAAAAGTACACCGTGAAACAAATGATGAGATTGCACATGCAGCCCTTCTTCCTCGGGTGCTGCCGTATTGAGTGATTTTGATTGATTTTTGTATGTCATGGTATTCCACAGTCAACCTGGGAGAATTACAGCAGATGGGATAGCATGCAGGGGAATTGAGTGGAGCGGGGATACGGAGCTGAAATCAATCATCTTTACCAAGAAAATGCAACTTTCTGCAGTTCCCTACAGTGGTAGGGCCGTAACTGATGTGATGGCTTTATTGCAGCTGTTTGTGGGTGCTCTTGGCCTCGAACAGGGAGGAAAGAAGGCTCTGCTGTAGCTCGAACAGAGCTCTCATTTGTTCTCTGTGCAGCTCTGGGATTCGGTTCCTCGCATCTGTGGCAAATCATCTTATTTACCACCTCCAGTGACCAATTCAGATGTCTACAGAAATGGCAGTTTCAAAAATCCACAGATGCTATTAGAGTAAATGGGCTAGCTGGATTATTTTTATCATGTATTTAACATATGCTGTGATAAGACTGCAGTATTGGGTTCAAACGCTCTCACCTAATTTTTAACATTTGTTTCTTTTAATGAAAGTTAGTAAAAATAATTAGAAAAACCCCAACCTCTAAATTACCTTCAAAGCCCCTGCATGTGTTCTTCAAGCATTATGGAAGGCTGTAGAGCTGAACTGTGTTTGTATTTATTCTGATCTGAGTTCCTAGGCTGCTGCCACGCCAAAATAAATGTCATCATTTTAAGACAATCTGTATTTTAGCTGGGTACTCCAATAATGTCCCTTTGCCAAAAGCTTGAGCCTGGTTCCTTAGTGTTTCTTACTCTCAGACTGACAGATTTGCATTTATCAAGGGAATTTGTCTGTAAGAATCAATACTAAATTTCAGTGCTGTTTTCTCAGATTCTTCTAATTTTCAAAAGAGCTGGTAGATACAGGCTTTCCCAGTTTCTTTTCTTCACTCAGGAATACATCTCCTAAGAAGTACAGGCCATCTTAAGATGACACATCCTTTACCTTCTGCCTTTGTTCCAAATGTTCACACTGAAATAATTCCATTCTCTTGATTTAATATAAAATATCTACTAAACCAGGGCATTCTTTACTCATGTTGATGAGAAATGAGGCCATGAAACTAACCCAGGATTGTACAGGATCTTGTGTTGCTGGTCAATGTTGTTGGTTTAACCTTATGCCCTGTGAATTACTTCCTGGTCCTTCTGTACTGCTTTTATATACTCAGTGATCAAAACAAGTGCCTGTGTTACTACCAACAAGATGTGGAGGGTTACTTCAGTGCCTGTTGGCCATTTCCCTCCACCCTTGTGCGTGCAAGTGCTATCATGTTAACAGTGTTTTACCTCCAGTGCTCTCACCTGCTTTGTCCTCCAGGGCTCCTTCATTCTTTCTGCAATTCCTTCAGAATCTACTGTTTCTTAGAACCATTAGGGAGAGGTTTTAGGATGAAGTGCCTGAATACCATGACACCAGCTTTGTGTCTCCTCTGACGTAAAGCACTGACACCTTCTGTTCATTGCCTTCTCCCCACTCACCCTTGGGCATGAAGAATACCTGATGCAGGGAGACACAACTTTAACTGGGGCAATTGGGGAACTTCATCATGGAACATGGTGCTGTGTAATTGCTCCCAACCACTTTTAGCAGAAGGTTGCTAAGTTAACCGGTAAACAAGGGATTCTTCTGCCTCCTTTCTGACCACTGCAATGGCCATGCCAGGCAAGAATACCTTTGTCACACTTTGTCTAAATGTACCTGGAGGTAAATTCCACACACTTCAGGCTTCATCAAGTGAACTGGCTTGGTACCTTTTGTACCAGTGTGTAAAGACATTCTTGATGTTCTTTCCTGTGTTGTTGCCCTGTTAAATAAAGGGTCCTGCTTTAATAGCTTTTTTTTTTTTTCTGGACATCTAAGGCATTGACAGGACTGCCATGTGGTACTGCAGGTGATGCTGTTGGTTGTGTGGAGCTTTAGATGTTTGTCAGGATTATCAGAGGAACTGTGTGCACAGATTGGGCATTTTTAGCAGGGCTATTTAAAAATTACTTTCCTATGCTCAGAATTAAATGCAAGATGCATTTGTCTGAGTGGAAATGCTGGTCCTGTGCTCCTGTTTACTTTAATTATTTGGGGGTTTTGTTTTGTGTTTGGGTTGGTTTGGGTTTTTTTGTGAGCTGTTGAACTATTATTGATGCACACCTAGAAGTAAATATGTATCTGTGAGAGCTGAACTGAAGCAGGTACATCTGTAACCAAGCATTACAAAAACTGTATTTCCTGATGATTTAGTAAGTGCAACCTTCCACACTCAGCTGCATCTCTAGAAAGTTGACTGGTTTGAGTTTTTAATTCTAGCTGTGCCTTTAAAAAATGGGGTTTCATGGAAAGTGAACGTTTACACAGAAGTATTCCTACATGGATTTTAACAAGCAATGTACAGTAGTAGGGGACAAAGTTCCTGCCATTCTATAATCTTAAAGGTAGTAGAAACATTCATCATGAACTATGAAATACTCTTTAAGTTCCCAGTAAAGTCTGTTCAACTCTTTTTCTCCCTTCTAAAGAGATTCTTTTCCATAATCCTTTTCTGTATATACATGGATTTATTTTTCATTATTATTTTTATTAAAAGAATTGTGTTTTTAAGAACTGCTCAATCCATGGAGCTTAAACTAAGAATTAAAGTCTGAATTGTCATCATAATGCAATTTTTAGGCTGAAAATCCTCCTGGTATGGGATCCTTGTAGCCTAAAAGCTTTCTGCTATATAAGGAAATAGATTTTGTTTAACTTTCTCAACCACGGTCTATGTGCACAAGAGAGGAGCATCCAAATTCAGACTAAGAATAGAAACATTTTAGCTGCATTAACGAGTTTCTGCGATAGCTCTGTAAGTAGTGTTCAATCGTAGAGCCTGTGTGATTATTCATCTCTGCTTTCATGAAGGCTAGAGGTCATAGGTGTGTTTTCTTAGTCATTTTAATGTACTGTGTCCAATACTGGCACAAGGAGTGGTACGATACTGGAGCAAGTTGCCCTGAGAGGTGGTGGATGCACTATCCCCGGAGACATTCAAAGCCAGGCTGGATGTGATTCTGGGCAACCTGGTTTAGTTGAAGACATCATTGCTCATTGCAGGGAGGTTGGACTAGATGATTTTTGAAGGTCCCTTCCAACTCAAACTGTTCTATGATTCTATGTGCAGATCAAATTCCTGATCCTTCATGTGTTTTCCTTGAGCACAGTGGGCTGTGCTGGGATCTGTGCACAGCTGTACCAAAACTGATTCTTGAACTCTCTGCACAAGCAGCTATGCTGAGTGGTGGGATGCAGTCTCATAAGATCAGTTCTTCTGGTGCCAAGGGAGCAATTGGTGGTTACTGAGTCATCTCTGAGCCAGGGGGATGCAAGGTGCAGTGGGGTGGGAGCAGGCAGGCTGTCTGGCTGTCTGGCTTTGGCAGCTGTATAACTCTGATGCCAGCTAATTTTCTGGGTAAGAGTGACCCTTACCTGCCTTCCCTTAGGGTTGTATCTGCGGAAGGGGCAATACTGCTACGGGTTACTTACTGAACAAATGCAGTATTTAGTTTATTGGTATTCCACTGATGCTTGAAAGCAGAGATCTGTTTTAGGGAAATAAAACCATTGTGTCTCTATTGACCCACACAACATACCTTCCCAGTCTGAGGAAGCAAGGTGTAATTCCATTTTCCCTGCAGTGCACCCTCCCTCCCAACTGACTGGAAAACACTGAGACAGTATGTAAAATGCTTCTGTGGATCAAGACACAGTACAGAGGTGCAGTGCCATGCACAGCTGCCTGTGAGCCAACTGCTGGCTGTAGGAGCCCACTAAACCTCTTCTCACTTGGTAATGAAGTACAACAGGCTGCTTCACACATCTGCTGAGATGCATTTCTTGTACTTGCAATGCTTCACATTGACATTGCTCTCTGAGATCTGATTTTGCTTTTCACTATAAATTGTCTGTGAGTCCCTTGGTATTGGGCGATTTAAGTAGTTTGAAGCTCAACAAAAGAAAACTCAGAGCTACAAATCCATGTCTCAGGTGAATGTGACAATTGGGTCCATATGCAGTTCTCTACAGCACGTTACCATTACACAAAAAGGATACTTAAAGCACAAAAGAGCTACAAATGCTGTGAACAGCCTCTGCCTCCTCCTCACTCCCAATAATGTCTGGTTCTGCCTGTCTGTGTGCTGGTGGCCAGAGAAATTAAATTAGGACCAAGCAGGATGAAGGACCAAAATGGGCACCCCACACTGCTGTTAGCTTTGTGTGTTGTGGGCTGGTTTTCCCCAAGACAGCTGTGCTGCCCTTTCCTGCATCTGCCACAAGGCCATTAGGGGTGATAGTGGTGTCATGGTGTGGCATGCCCCCATGATGGCAGAGAACTGCAAATCCTCCCTGGCCTTCATTGAATCAGAATAGTTTTGGTTGGGAGGAGCACTCAAATTTCATCTAGTCCAACCCTCCTGCAATGAGCTATCTTCAACTAGATCAAGTTGCTCAAAGCTCTGTCCAGCTTGACCTTAAATGTTTCCAGTGATTCCTTT